>NC_059370.1:36872706-37190206 GCF_019703515.2 Myxocyprinus asiaticus | reverse complement strand
TTTATCATGTTTTTTGTCACTCTTTTCCAATTAGTTTCACCAGGGATGAACTGCTGAATATTCGTCAGAGCATACCGGATAATTTTTTGCTGGTGTGATTGTTTGGACATTTTATTAGACATCTTATTTGGAGGAGCAGCGGTGCACTACAAGCGATCCAAAAGACACACGTGAGGGAAGCGGGCCGGCACGCTTGTGAAGCTTCGTCAAGTGGATTTAGGACTCCGCTGCCGAGTATTCAGCTGGCAAATGTCCGCTCCATCGCCAACAAAACGGACGAACTGCTTCTGCTCACTCAAATAAATAAAGACTATTCTAACTCTGCTGCTCTGTGTTTCACGGAAACCTGGCTGAGTGAAGCCATCAGCTAAGCCTGTAGCCTGCAGCGCGTTACGTCTGCTGGGCTTTCAGCTGTTCAGAGCGGATCGCATCGCGGAGTTATCAGGGAAACGAGAGTCAGTGGAACATGATTTTACATCACGGAAAGTTGGTGTACAGATGTAACAGTGTTGAAGAAGATGTGCTGTCCTAATGTAGAGGCACTCTTCATCAACTGTAAGCCTTTCTACTCGCCGTGGGAGTTTTCCTCGTTTATTCTGGTGATTGTTTGTATTCTGCCACAAGCATGTGTGAACGCAGCATTGCAACAGCTGGCTGATCACATCACAGACACAGAGCAACAACACCCGGACTCACTTATTATTATTCTGGGAGATTTTAATAAAGCTAACCTCACCCGTGAAATGACAAAATACAAACAACACATCACATGCCCCACCAGAGAAAGAAATGTATTGGACCACTGCTACACCACTGTAAAGGATGCATATCACTCTGTCCCACGTGCAGCTTTAGGACTCTCTGATAACTGTCTGGTTCATCCTCTCCCGACCTAAAAGCATAAACTAACATCAGCTAAGCCTGTAGTAAGGACTGTTAAGTGATGGACCAATGAAGCAGAGCTGGAACTACAAGCCTGTTTTGACTGCACTGATTGGAGTGTTTTTGAGGCTGCAGCCACAGACCTGGACGAGCTCACAGATACTGTGACATCATATATCAGTTTCTGTGAGGATATGTGCATCCCTACTAGGACATTTTTTTATCATTCAATAACGATAAACCATGGTTTACAGGAAAACTCAGAGAGTTTTGTCATGCCAAAGAGGATGCCTACAGAATTGGAGATAAAACATTATACAACCAGGCCAGGAACACACTTATTAAGGAAATCAAAGTGGCTAAAAGAAGCTACTCTGAAAAGCTGAAAAAACAGTTTTCAGCCAACAATCCTGCATCTGTGTGGAAAGGAATAAAAAGCATTACCAAGTACAAGACACCTGCCCCTCGCTCTGTAGAGAGTAAACTAATGGCTGATGAACTAAATGTGTTTTACTGCAGGTTTGAAAAGCTCAGTCTCACACCCCTCCCCTGCTCTGATCTTCACTTCACACACACACACCAACAACTCCTGGAACCCCCTCCTCCCCCTCCTGCTACTCAATTTGCACTTATGATCTGTGAGGAGGATGTGTGCCGGGTCTTTTGGAAACAAAAGACTAGAAAAGCTTCAGGCCCAGACAGTGTTTTGCCTGCCTGTCTGAAATTCTGCGCTGACCAACTGGCCCCCATCTTCACACAGATCTTCAATAGATCACTGGAGCAGTGTGAAGTTCCCTGCTGCTTCAAACACTCCACAATCATTCCGGTCCATTAACAGCCCAAAATCACAGGACTTAACGACTACAGACTTGTCGCTCTCACGTCTGTGGTCATGAAGTTGTTTGAGAGACTGGTTTTGGCCTACCTGAAGGACATCACTGACCACTGCTGGACCCCCTTCAGTTTTCTTTCCGTGCAAACAGGTCTGTTGATGATGCTGTCAATATGGGACTGCATTATATCCTGCAACACCTTGACAGACCTGGTACTTATGCAAGGATCCTATTTGTGGACTTCAGTTCAGCCTTCAATACCATCATGCCTGATGTTCTCTCAACCAAACTGACCCAGCTCTCCATGCCAACCCCAATCTGTCGATGGATCACCAGCCTTCTGACAGATAGGCAGCAGCTAGTGAGACTGGGGAAACTCATATCGGGGACCCTCACTATTGGCACTGGTGCTCCTCAGGGATATCTTCTCTCTCCTCTGCTGTTCTCCCTGTACATGAATGACTGCACTGCAAAAGACCCCACTGTCAAGCTCCTGAAGTTTGCAGATGACACCACGGTCATTGGCCTCATCCGCAACGTTGATGAGTCTGCATACAGATGGGAGGTTGATCAGCTGGCTGTCTGGTGCGGTCACAACAACCTTGAGCTGAACACGCTCAAAACAGTGGGGATGATAGTGGACTTTAGAAGAAATCCCCCCGTACTCCCCCCACACCATCCTTAACAGCACTGTTGCAGCAGTGGAGTCATTCATGTTCCTGGGCTCTACCATCTCTCAGGACCTGAAGTAGGACACCCACATAGACTCCATTGTGAAGAAGGCTCAGCAGAGGTTGTACTTCCTTTGCCAGCTGAGGAAGTTCAACCTGCCACAGGAGCTGCTGACACAGTTCTACTCGGCCGTCATTGAGCCTGTTCTTTGTACATCTATAACAGTCTGGTTTGGAGTGAGGAAATGTGCTGGTAGAATCACTCTGGACCCCACAAACCCTGCCCACTCCCTCTTTGAACTGTTTCCCTCTGACCGGTGCTACAGAGCACTAAGCACCAGGACATCCAGGCACAAGAACAGTTTTTACCCTCAGGCCATTTTCCTCATGAACAATTAAACTGCCTCAGGACTCCCCCATAGTGCAGTAATGTAAATACATACCTCATGTACATATGTAAATTCACATTTTTAATTCAATAACTGTACATACCCCTACCTTGCACAAACATTACCACTTGCACATGTGCATATGCCATTCTGTTATATGTCCTATTATTTGTATGTCTATTTATACTCTTACCTTGTTTTATATTCAGTGACTCACTGTAATGTTCTGTGTGCACTTGTTTCCTATCACCAAAAAAAAATAAAAAAAATAAAAAAATCCTTGAGTACGTGAGAACACTTGACAATAAAGCTCATTCTGATTCTGATTCTAAATTCAGGATCCCCAGTGATGCTAAACAAGAAAAGAATTCGGACAGAATAAGATATGAGGTTTGTCATTTTGTGTTTGTGAAGGTAGGTCATTGTGTGCAATGGTGAGGTGTGCGGTAAAGGAAATGTTTGTTTTGTGAGTTAAGTTGCCTCCAGCTAAATTCCAATTCTTGCACGTGGGATGCGAAGTCACTCATTCTTTCTTAGCTGACACATAAAGTAAACCCTCATGCAAACATTTCAGAGCTTTTCCGGAGAACATACACACCTGTGGACAAGAGGAAAATATAACAGATAACATATCATTTAGAATAACATTTTAGGAGCAGAGAGTGGTCTTTTTCTGCAACTCCAGCCCTTCTGTAAGCAAAAGCAGTACATAAAATAATAATGATTCGAAACTCAGTATAATGATACAGTTGAGTACACAAACATTACCCAGATGACCTATTGCATCTGCTGAGATTCGTCAGTGTGCAACCAGCGGCACAGTATCACCCCAATAAAAAATTTCCAGTGCCTTAGGTACGAAGAAAGTTGTTCCTCGTGCTTAAATTGTAGTTGTTTAACACCCGAGTAAATTATTGTTACGGTAGTGATTATTATGTCATAGGTCTAAGAACTTGTGGGTAAAAGGTCAATACCAACACACTGGTTGTAGTTTGTCTAGGAATGTACAGCATTTGGGTAGTTCATGCATAACAGGTCCATTAAGTCCACTAGCCCAAAACAGCAACATTTGCTCAACCAATGGCATGAGTTTGTGGAGAAATATGTTTGTCTATTTGCAAACTGATTAGTTTTGCAATTTCCTTTGGTGACGCTAGTGGCACAGAAATCACAAACTTAAGCATTGATATAGTCATAGAAACTGCATGCATATTAATTATAAAAGAATTAGCAAAATGCTGTTTACAGTCAAATAATATGACAGAACCTGTCAGTTTCCTGAAAGTATTTAATGTGAACTACCAATTTATACTTCGTTCTTCATTTAATTTTTCACCCGTTTTTTTGCCGGGCAGACTAACATCTTACACTGGATCACTTTTAATAGTCTTTGCAAATCTCATTAATAAGCCGCACGATTTGAGCCATCATTCATGTCTATAGCACAAACTGTGCAGGACAGATTAGATGCCGAAATTTGTGTGGAAGAAGAAGAATTGGGTTAGGAAAATCCCTAAGCAAATGTCAGGAGTGTAGTTTTAATTGGTAGTTCACATTAATGCATGAAAGTATTTCACGTGAACTATCAAATTATACACTCTTGCATACCTACTAAATGTACATCATCAATGGTTGAAAAGTATGATTTTCACCAAATTTAGTGCACACTCTAAATAAAGGAATTCGGATGCTGCCCAGGCCTTCCTAGTGCACTTCACCAACTCCATCTCAAGTACTGAGCTATGTGAGAAGCAATTACAGCTGATATAATAAACACAGGCCCTCACAAGGGCAGGATAGGGCTCCCTCACCAGCGTCAAGTACACCTGGGCCACATGTAGGGCATTAAAGCCACAGCATCAGCACAGAGCCAAACTAGATTTGCTGCAGCAGTAATAATATTTAAGCACAGCTCTCAGACCAGTGGCTTAGTAACTACTAAATTACGATTCCGTTGAGGATGGCAGCTCTCTTGTTTGGAAATACTCACTCTCTAACTCTCTCTATGTCTGGTGCTGTATGGAAGTGTAGTGGCAGGGCATCAGAGAAATGGAGCCTGGTATTGTACCGTGTTATAGTGATGGCCTCATAAAAGCGAGTCTCTTCATGTTTTGCTCCACACAGCTTCAGCCACAGGTTTCACGCTCAGATGTGTCCTTTAGGTTTAAGTATTTATTTATTTATTTACAGTAATTATTTATTTATTTAATTGTATTTATATATTTTTAACAACATGCCCATCCTCTTAATTTCTTATTATGCTAATTTTGTGAGTGCATAGGAATTATGTCTATTTCCAATAAGCCCGCTGAGTTTGAGTCCTCTGCTGTGTTGGGGAGTGACTAATTAAAAGTAGTTTTGTTTTGTTTTGTTTTGTTTTGTTTTGTTTTGTTACAACACTGACAACATGAGTCATGGCCCTTGCAAAACAAAGTTCCGAACCCTGGTTCAAAGGGGCTATATTCTAGCCTTGTGTAGCATTTTTTCCTTTTGAAGTCCACTTATAATGTTATGCAAGTTTTTTATATTTTTTAACGAACAATAGTAATAATTTATTTTTACATAACTATTTTCCACCCTCTTTCTGACCTTTAAAAGAGTTAAAATGATTTAAACAGGCACTTTATGCAATTGTACTTTTAAGACTTCGATTCATAAATAACTTCTGTTATTATTGACTAAGCTCAGTTTTAAGTGTGTTAAGTATGTACTGTATACCCACATAGTCTACATAGTACATCAAATATGTTTATATAGTACACTGAATTTTCATTTCAAAAGATCAAGTAAAATAGTGTTTTCAATTAATGCAGTGGTCTTAGACCTGTGCTCTTTGATTATACAGAATTCATAAAAGTTAATAATATTTGGACACTGAAAATATCTGGATTTCTGTTATGGCCTCTGACCTATTCAAACCAATCAGCAGTTGAGCAATTTTGTGTTACATCATTTGAATTTTGTCCTTGTTTATGTTGGTGTTTGTGTGGTCTTCTTCTTTGAATATCATACATATGAAAAAGCATCTCAAGTTTGTCCATTTCATTAGCTCCTGGCACATATCAGCTTGCTAAATGTCAGTAGCTCTAAGCTCTATTTGGGATGATTTATATTCTATTGTATACAGTATTTTAAAGTTAACTCTAATATCCTTTTGGTCTCACATTTCCTTTTGCATTTAATATTTGTCTGGCTCATAAAATAACAACATACAAATATGAGTGAAAAGATCAACCAATGGTCAACATTGGTTCACCCTGGCATTTTCAGCAGAGGAAACTGTTCATAGTGCAGCTCATTTCTGAATAGTGCAAATAAACTTCTGCATTTAAATATGCATCTGAAATATGCATGTTGTCATCAACCTCAATGCATGTAGAAGATCTCAGCATAATTTTTTTTTACGTGTATTTACACAATAGGGTTGCCAAGTTTCCCATATTAGTCAGGACATCCAATATTTTGGCCAAAATAGTTTTGTCCTGTTGTGACGTGTATTGTGTTCAGTTGTGTAGAGTAACTAAGCTCAAATACATTCATTTCCATATAAGCTATAGCTTTCTGAATAAAATGTCCTGTCCTTATCCACCTGCGACTCAGATATGCTTGTTGTACTGAACTATCACTTATTGTATATTACCTGTATGAGACTCAATTATATGGCTTCAAAAATAACAACAAAAATGGGTCACATTTTATAAGATGAACTGATTTGAATTTGCAGTATTTACGTTAACTTTTTGATACTTAAGTAGTTTTTTAAACCAGGCACTTTTTTACTTTGACTTAAGTAATATTGCAATGGATGACTTTTATTTTACTTAATTAATACATGAGGTATTTGTACTTTTACTGAAGTTTGGAAATTTAGTACTTTTTTATTACCACCACTGATTGTGTTGCATGATACCTTATTTCTTACAGTTGTGGTTCCTGTGTAAATACGTTTATACCGACTGTTTGCCACAAAAAAAACCTTGCAAACATAGCTTTACATGTTGTAACAAGGTTAAAATGGGAAAGAAGGAGGCGGGAACCGGCTGAACGTTCAAAATAATACTTAATGATACAAAAAGACACACAACACAAACGCACACACGGCAGCTGCGTCTGTCTCTCTCTCTCTCGAACTGCCGCATCCCACTGTATTTATCCCTCTCCTCGGCTGATTAGCCTGATTGGGGGCCAGGCGTGCGTAGTCACAGCCCGGCCCCACCCTTCTCCTCATAACACATGTCTGTGGAAGAGAGATGGCCTCAGCCAAGGCCGTAACCATGGCTGTGTCTCATTTGAAAGGATGCGTCCTCCGGTGGTCACATTTGTCAGCCACATACGTCATCGAGGCTGTCTCGTTTCATAAAAGCGAATAGGACACTTCGAATGCAGCCTTCGAATGCGACCTTCTTTCACGGGAATTCGGAGGATGCATGAGGTGTATCCTTCGTGGACACTCATAACCCACAATTCCCTTCAACGGAAATGTCTAAAAAAAATTGCCCGTAAATATGATGTTCAGACGCAAGGAATGTTAATTCCCAAGTTGCAGTACCTCAGTAGATGGGTGCAGAGTATATAATATGTATAATTATATTAATATATAATTAAAATAAATTATTAGACTAAAAGTACACCTGTAAAATCTATTTTCTTTTCTCTTTACATCATTATAACTCTCCTAAAATGTACCTCATACATTCCCTTCTAAAGGGACTTCTCACTCAAAATGCTCCCGCTTGTTAAAGAGTGGCGTGCTGTCATAGCAACCATGTTACATTCCGTTTCCGTTTGTCCAATGAAGGCCGTCTCATTTAAACGAGGCTTGTTTAAAGGAGGACACTCGGTATACTGCAGCCTTCAAAGGATGCATCCTATAGCATGCAGCCTTCCAAATGAGACAGAGCCCATGTTTTGAACATTGGGAAGGACCAAACCATTTTGGGGGTGGTGGATCGTGGGTGCACAAATATAATGGTCCTCGGTTCACACAGTACAAGACAAACACTGTTTCTGCATTGCTAGCAATTTGCCTATTTCAGTCATCTTTTTCTTTCTTTTTTGTGCTTTTTTCATCACTGGTGTATCTATAAAATGACATGAGTGTGTCAGCTGGCTAGCAAAAAGAAAGTACACAAAATGATTTACTGTCCTCAAGTTATGCCTCATTGTTTTTCCCCCCACAGAATCTTAAATCAATCTTTTCTTTAAGAATCCTAACGATGCTCTTTTACATACAAAAACACTTCATTTTGACCACTGCTCTCAAGGCCCAAAGAGGGAAAAAAATCATCATTAAAATACCATAAAAGTAGTCCATACAACACTAAGCTTTTCTTTGGCCCCATAAAGCTTTAAACATAGTGCACAAGTCATTTGGACTACTGTTATGATGTCTTAATACTGAACCTTTAATTACACTTTATAGTATTTTTCCTTTTTGAATCCTGAAAGCTCCTGCTCACTATAAACTGTTATTCTAATGAACAGAGCTGCTTAAAATATCTATTTTTATGTTCCAAGAAAAGGTAACAGCATATGGGATTTGTACAACATAAGGGTGAGTAAATGAGTGAGTAAAAGTACATTTTCCATTTTTAGGTGAACTACTCCTTTAAGGACATACTCAAAACAAAATGGTGTCTTTTAAAAGAAGACTCTTAGGAGATGCTGTACAATTCAGAATTAAAGACATAAAGAAATTATTTAGAAAATCTTAAATTGATTGTTAATTATTACCGAATACTTTTTGCACTAAAAATATATGACACAACCTAAAAACTCAATGGAAGCCTCGAGTCACAGGTCTTACCATGTTCTAGTTCTAATCTGAGGGTGATAACGCTCTACTTTGTGTTTTATTGGTCATTTTCTTAGACAATGTCAAGTGAATTTTCTAAAAAGCTCCTTCAAAAACCTGCCAGATTACCACATTCATTCAATTCCTTTACAATATACACACATTTGCGCTTTATCTTAAGCCTGACATGCTGAAAACTCTGATAATGTTTTCACATTCACAATTATGAATGACATCCAAATCATGTACTGTACATGACATATTTTCAATTCAAAACGGTGAATTTCGCCAAATGGTGTATAGTTTACACCCTTGGAAATTACTTTCGGTTGGTACAACATATTAATCATAAAACAGTGGTCAAATTTTGCATGTTTAGTTAGATACTTTACTAACACTCTTAACATGAACTGCTTGCTGATGTGCTATGCTGGAATAATCCATGAGGTTTCCGCTTAGCTTCTTAAATTTGAGTCCCGCGACTCCCGCCTTCATCGATTTGATTGGCTATCTCAAATTACATTGACGAGCAGTGTTAAACTACTGAGCACATTAGAGAGTAAACTTTTTTAAGCCTTTATGTTATTCCTGCAACAACTTAATAACAACTAGACGGCGATGCATAATGGACTGCAAAAGAACAGCACCAAGGATATCAATTATTGAGGGGGACAATCTGGCCATATCTGATTACTGGAGGGGACTTGTCCCCCTCAATGTATATTGTGGTTATGGCTCTGGCCTCAGCCAACTAACTTTGAGAAAAATGGAGACACATTTAATGGAAAAATAATGCAAAAATACGTAATGTGTTACTTTCTGTAAATTGTAAGAATGAAACTTAGTAAGTGCATGTAATGCAGGAGTTATACAATTAATTTGAAATATGGTTTGTCATGTTTCACTTCTGTCCCATATTTGGGTGGTTACAAGTCCCCTGTGAAATGGTAACACAAAATTTGAGATGCAAAATATCTAAATGACAAAGAAAATGTAAGTTTTTTAATTTTATCTCTTGTCCACATCAAAAACAAGTTATGTTTCATACCATTGCCAGTGTGATCTCATGCTTAATTTTAGTTTCATAGAACCACACTTTACGTACAAATACGTACGAATACTGAGATCACATGGATATGCCAAATCTTAATAATCTATTGACACCAGAAACAGCCCTTTCACTGTTTTGGAAACACTGTGAAAATCAGAACAGTACAGGACGGAGGCTGCCAAAGGTCAAGTGTTGAATGGTGAAATCCATAAGGCATTGCTTTTGAGCATTGATTTACGATGAGTTGACATTATATTGTGTTGAAGTTCGAGGCAGTCCTGCTTGCTTCAGTGGAGCTAGCAGCACAATTCTCCTCTCCGCTGGGGCTTATCTCTGCCCTGCCTCCATATGGCAGCCTGCCACACTGTTGTTGAAGAGTTTCTTCAAAAAATGTTGATTCTCTAATCCCGCATGTTATTGCTTTTCCAATATGAGTGGCCTGGCCAAGAATGAGGACCCTATCCAAGCTAAAATGGGAACAGAGCGAGGGTTGATTCACAGGTCAATTTTTGTGTGTGCATTTGTGTGTTGCTGTGGTATAAAACAAATCTGTTTTGCTACCATCGACAGTCCACAATGAAAATATTGCCTGGCTTTTCAGGTGAATGACTGAAGTTTAATACCTTAAATATTAAACTTTGGCATGTACTGTAACTCACCCTAGCTTTGCAAGCGAATGCAAGAAAATCACGAAAATGGTCAAGAAAAGCTCTGGGACATATTTTACCCCCAAATAAAAAAAGATGAAAATAAAAAAATGTATACTATGTATAAAGAAAATCAGGCCGTGGGGATCTAATTCTCTACTGTAATGCAATAAATAAATAAATGTAATAATGGTAGTAGTAATTTTTATTTGTATAGCACTTTAGCTCAATGTGTTTCACATATTAGAAATTAACTGCATTGAAATTAAATATAAAAATAAATGAAAATTAATCTATTAATTTTAAAAAGGTCAACTTTTTGACATCTTGGTCAAGGGTCAAAAACGTAATTCAAATTTTACATAAAAAATTAAAACAGTAATAATATAAGGTAAAACATTCATTTACACAAAAGTAAATAAAAAAGAAAACTATAAGTACATTTTTAAGAAATATTATAAGTACAGTATATATCATGGTAGCATTTGTTATATTGAATTAATTTTATACAGATTTAAATTCAATACAACAACTGAATTTAAATTCATTTTTAGAGAGGGTGGGGGATGTTAATTGTCAAAAAAAATGGTGTCAAAAAAAAAAAAAATGGTAATGGTGCTTAATTAAATAGCCTTAATTTTCTTAATGCAAAATATAATTTCTTATTGTGGTCTTTTAATTTTGAGGAGACATTTCTTTGTGAGATTCACCTAATCAATTGTGCTGTTACTTTAACAGCATGTTAAATGTTTACACATTGCGAATGCAATCATACCTCCTCGAGCACTCAATCTCATATCTAAACCTCGTGATGTGTATAGGAAAGCTTAGATATCAAACTGTAGTCCACAATATGAATAAATGAGGACTCAGTGATGTGGAGCACCATGTGTGTGTGCGTGTGTGTCTTTCTCTGCTCGCTCTCAGATGAATATTAATGGGCCTGAGGAACCATCAGTAAGGAGAGACGAGGCAACTGACAAATCATGTGAAGCAAATGCCCCGAGAGACACGAGACACACACACATACACACACTCACCGCCTGCCACCGAGTCACTAGCGAGAGACTGGGTGCAAATGAGCACTCGGCGTGTGTGTTTGTCTCTGTAGATGAATGTGTGTGTGCTGGTGGCCTTACATTAACTCGTGTTCATGATGGAATGTGTTTGTCTGGCTTGATGAAACTCTGTTTGTTTTATTGGTGTAAAAATACTGTATGCGCCATCCAGTACTGTGCACATGTAACCACATGTTGTTTTGTGGGGTACATTTTATTTTGGATGAACACAATTTATGTGTGTGGGTTTGGTGTGGAGAAAACAGAAAGCAAATTATGACTTTTTTGTGCCAAATTTGCTTTAGATTTATTCATCAGCCTGAATACAACGTGACTCAACAACCAACTGCAATAAAGAACACTTAGAATACAATCCTTTTTTTTCAGTTAATGTATCTGTGTTCACTAATTAGTGGTACTTTTTAAAGCAAGCATCACTCTTACTATCTGAGCAAACCCCTAACCCTAAGTATGAAATTTATTTTTTTTGAGAACAAATGTGCTATTACTTTCCTAAGCTCTAGGCTCAAACACCCTCTATACCACCCAGCAACACCCTAGCAACCACCCAGATCACCCTTGCAGTCATATAGCAACGCCTGATAACTATCCACAAAACCCTTGCATTGTAGCAGGAATTTTACATGGGAAAACTCCAATTTCATTTTCTTCAGATTAAATCTCTGTATGTGGAGATTTCATTGACATTTTTAATCTACGTTTATAGATACTGACAGACAGTAGAGTCACTACTACACTTTTTTTTCTTTTTGGATTTCTTTTTCCTTCAAGAAATATTCAAATTTTTGACTTACAAAGAGCATGTGCTCGGTATTACAGTAAAACCATATTTAAAGGTTACATGGCTCTTCTCTTCTGAAAGTCCTTAAAATCATTTAATATTTTGCTCTCTTTCTATCTCGCCCACTCCCTTGAGCTCTCAAAGTGATGAAACGCAGATGGCTTCGGCCCAAAGTTGCATACTGAGCATAAACAGCATATTTAATTAGACCGTAGACGCACTCTAAATCAAATTACTCTCCGACTGACAGGAACACTTACATTAACATCATTCAAGAGCAGAGCCGAAGCCAAAATTTAAATTAGTAACAGATAATTAGGATAAGAGCGGGAACTTAGGCTGACGTTCCACTGCGTAATTGGAATGCAAGCGAAACATACTGCTTTAGCTAATTAGCTGTAGCGGCAGGCAACGCACAGAGGTCAAGGTACAGAGAGAGACCTTTCAAATAAAAACGCAAGGAGAAAAGCCACAGAAGAGCTTTTGTAAGGCTGGAAAATAAAGGGGTTCTTAAAGAGCTAAGCCCAATGTGTCACCATTTTAATGACCTTTCAGGCCGTGGAATTGGAGCGCTGTGTTTAGTGCCAGAAACGAACACACGAGTGCGAAGAGCAGGGGCCAGACAGGATACATCTGAATGCACACACGACACTCAACTGCTAATTACTGTGTGTGAGAAAGAGTATAAATGTTATATGAGACAGACTTATTGAGCTTTGTTTGTTTAAAGTAGCATTTTTTCACTTTTACATTTAAATTTGAATTATAATGACTGGAATTATAAGAACTGGAAATATGATGTCTGTGAAATTGAGGTAGATTTGATGTGACATTTGCAAAAGGGGTTATCTAGGCACCATATGGTGAGGCTGTAAGATAATGCCATTATATGTGGACCTTTGTTTAATCTGTTCGGACCAGAAATGATTAGGTGGTTTTAGGTCCATTACTTTATGGAAAAGTAGGTTCAATGCCTATATCTACCCAAACAGAACAAAGATGCCTGAGCACCATTAAATTATGGTAAAGAGAGGAGGAGGGGGGGGGGGATGTGTGGGATAAGTCAGTTTAGAACAATGACATTTTGTAATCTGATTGTGAAAAGTTCATTAACCTTCCTCAAAACCTCCTTCAATGAGGGCATTTTAGACCACTAACGACTTTTGACATCTTCCAAGTAAGTACTGGCTTTACGCATAATGCCAATGGGACTGCTATAAAACAAAGACCTTTGGCAGCTGAGGGTACACAAGAGTATTTCCTCTGATGGAATAATTATTTAAATGAGTTGTTCCAATAATGCAATCACAATATCTACTATTAGTATTTTCAGTTAATTTAAACACTGGCTGTGCCGTGGCATCTTAACAAAGCAACAGTGGCTTAACCAATGGTGTGAGTTTGGGGCAGGGCTATCTGTTTGTCCTGACCAGTGGCAGGGGGGAGTGTTTAGGAAGCTATAATTAATTTTTGCAATTCCTAAAAGTCTGGTTTAGTTAAATTTGACAATAACACTTTACAATAAGTGTATTCGTTAACATTGTTTATTACACGGCTCTCTGGAATACTCGATTCTGATTGGTCAATGGCACCAACTAGCGGTCTGATATTTCGGAGTAACAACCACGCGTCTGGGCATTGAGACGTACAGTATAAAATGTCTCAATGCCCAGATTGAGAATAATCTTTCCTACTTTTCGTGTCACTGTGCGATCTCTACAAGTAAGTTAGTAATATAATTTCTGACTCCAGCCATGTCTCCTAAGCAACCAAATTGGCCCGATTGCTAGGGAGCGTAGAGTCACATGGGGTAACCTCCTTGTGGTCGCTATAATGTGTGGTTCTCGCTCTTAGTGGGGCGTGTGGTGAGTTGTGCGTGGATGCCGAAAAGAACAGCGTGATGCCTCCACACACGCTAGGTCTCTGCGGTAACGCGCTCAACAAGCCACGTGATAAGATGCACGGATTGACAGTCTCAGATGCAGAGGCAACTGAGATTCGTCCTCCGCCACCCGGATTGAGTCACTACGCGACCATGAGGATTTAGAGCGCATTGGGAATTGGGCATTCCAAATTTGGGAGAAAAGGGGAGAAACTTAAAAAAAAATTAAAACAAAATAATAATAATAATTTCAACTCAAATCAATGTTTCATGTGCATTTATTTATTTATTTGTCAATTTGTCCTGTAATTAGCTGGATAATGAGCAAAATAAACACCAAGAGAACTCCAATGCAAACCAGAGGTGGAATTTCTTTCTTTTTCACATAATTACGTAATTTCAATGTAAATCAATATTTTATGTCCGTGCATTTATTTATTTGGTTAGTAGCCGTGTAATAAGTAGGAAAACTCATATTGCGTGGTATCACTCTATGCTAACAGAGTTAGGGCAATTGATTATAAAGATAATCAATAGCAGCAGTCTTACGCTGTTCTTTTACTAAACCGAGATTGTTAAAGATTGCTTGGCTAAAGACTGGTCCATTAGACATTTCAACCCTTGTCTGCTAGAAAAATCTAAATGCTTTATAACACATTACACTAACATTGTGCATGCCTTAGCCAGAAGTGATTTATTCCAGCCACTTTGTCTACTAACAAAGGTAGATTTAGTGGAGATGATGTGCTTTAATTCATCTTGTTCACATCCTTAATTTTCTCTTCCCTCCCTCTCCTTCTGCCCTCTGTCTCTCTGTCTCTCTCCCTCTCTCTCTCTCTCTCTCCTTTTATTTTTTATTGCAAGGCCTCGAGTGTATTAATTTCTACTGAAGGGGACTAGCTAGACTACTAACTCCATCGTGTCTGCTCGGCTATGTTTGCTGGGGGAATCATGAGTAGCATGCAGAATGATTTGTGAGCTCAGATTAATAATCTCAATCCTGGTGGGATTACACAGTTCCTTTTTGGGTGACACTCCCAATCAGGCCTACTTTATGCCTGGAAGGTCATATTTGGAGAGTGTCCTGGGAATTTCTATCCAGTCCTTGTTTTCTCAGGCCGTCACACCTAGGCAGACATCTGAGGAATGTTGTGATCTGCATACTAATTAGGCTTCTTTGTTCCGCTGAGAGGTGGCGGTAGTGGAAAAGGTGTTTGGTGTGTCAGGGGCTGCAGTCTGAGGGACTCGAGCAGTCTGGTCAGCCTAGCAGTGTTTTGGAGAAACTAAACAAACACCTTTTGAAAACCAACAAAAGTGTGAAAGCACCCTAAATGTACCAACTCTACTAATTTAACAAAAATTTTTATTAGTGGGACAGTAGCTCAGCTGTTTTAATAGGCTTACCGCTTCCAGTAACATGCTACTTTTTCTAACAAGTAGCTGTGTAGCATGACAAAACAGTTTTGAGCTGAGCGAACTGAGGTAATAATCAAACATGCTTGTCTAAAATGTCGAACACTCCCTCTCATATGATTCATTTTAGTTTATCAGTTCATTCGGACAGTTATTTTTAATGAAGTGGTTAAAAAAAAATTATTCACCTATTTTTTTAATTTTTTATGTCCCTACATTGATGTGACATCTAACCCATATATATATATATATATATATATATATATATATATATATATATATATATATATATATATATATATCCCATATATATACATATTTTTAGGCCTTTATTGTTGCCCTAAAACAGCTTTATTGTAGTTAGCTACTTTTTATTAGTAGCTTAAAGTGTACCTAACTATTTTTAAAAAGGTTAGATTGTAGTTGAACTACTTTAAATTATGAGTAACTTGTAGCTCACCAAGCTACAGTTTCAAAGTAGCTTCCCCACTATTGGAGCCCAGAGCCTTGAAATGTTTTTTCTAAATGTATTCATCAAGATCTGCATTTAGTCTACAGAGCAGAACATTTATTTTTAGCAGTTCTGAGTTGCGCTTTATATTATCCCGTCCCTAAAGTATTGTTTGTGTAATTGAATTGTGTCAGATCAGTCTTGATAACAGGCCCTGCGAGATGATTCATCAAATAGCACACTATCGCTATCATCTCAGCACGCGTAATACCCTTAATACATGTAATCTGCTAACCTATTGCTGCTCGAGTTGCTGTTCCAGCGTTATGGTAACATGTGCTATGGGTCACAGCAGAGGGCCCGGTTCCCTGGGGCCAACCACTGTGTAGACATGCCTCCCTGGAGTCTAGAGCTGATGTTTAGCCTCAGGGCTAGTGTCAGACTAAGCACTGGTGGCAGGGGATCGTACAACACTCAGTGGGAGGATGCCAAACTGTCAGCGCATGTTAACATCCGCAGCTCCAGCAACTTCCCAATGCACAAGACCCAGGCAGACCAGCTCAATTGAGCAGCGAAGACAGTTGCACACATGCATGCAAAATGCAACAGAGTTCATATAAAGACTGTAGAATCCCCCAGAGCTACAGACCTAAAAGGTTACATTTGCCTTCTTCCCATGATAGCGTTCTTGAAAAATATCTGATGCCAATGTTTTCAGGTTTCTTTTAGCAGAAATACCAGAGATAATTAGACATCACTCGGATGCCCACAGATTTATTAATTTATTAGTGGTGCTTACTAAGGCCACAATCTCTATTATCGTTACTGATACTTAGGTATAAGTGTTAAAGTTTCAAAGATTAATAGTTCACCCAAAAATGATAATTCTCTCATAATTTTCTTACCTTTATGCCATCTTAAACTCATATGAGTTTCTTTCTTCCGTGGAACACAAACAAAGATATTTTGATGGAAATAAGAGGTATTTTGTCCATACAATGCAAGTCAGTGGGTCCGACACTTATAAGCTCAAAAAGGACATTAAGGCTGCATAAAGGTAATCCATACAACTCAAGTGGTTGTGTAATCGAGCTTCAAATCATGACCATGTCAAGGAGACCGCAGATGTCAGTATTTACAGTTAAAAAGTAGCTTAGGCTTGATTGCTTTTTTTTTCAGCAGGTGGTGGGCTTTTTAGATCTGGGCCTTAACAACCACCTAGCAACCACCCTGAACACCCTAACAACTACCTAGCAACCACCCATAACACCCTAACAACAATCTAGCAACCACCCAACACACCCTAACAACCACCTTGCAACCACCGACAACACCCTAACAACAATCTAGCAACCACCCCGAACACCATGACAACCTCCTAGCAACCACCCAGAACACCCTAACAATCACCACCTAGCAACCACCCAGAACACCCTAATAACCATCTAGCAACCACACAGAATTCCCTAACAACCACTTAGCAATCACCCAGAACACACTGACAGCCAACTAGCAACCACCTAGAACACCCTAGCAACCACCTAGTAACCACCCCAAACACCCTGACAACCACCACCTAGAAACCACCCAGAACATCCTAACAACCATCTAGCAACCACCCAGAATATCCTAATAACCATCTAGCAACAAATCAGAACACCATAGCAACCACCTAGTAACCACCACAAACACCCTAACAGCTGTATAGCAACCACCCCAATTACCATAACAACCACCTAGCAACCACCCAGGATACCCTAGTAACCACCCCAAACACACTAACAACCTTCTTTCACCACCCAGAATAACCTTGCAACCAACCAACACACCCTAACAACAACCTAGCATCCACCTAAAACACCCTAACAACCACCACCTAGCAAACACCCAGAATACCAAAACAACCACCTAGCAACCACCCAGAAAACCCTAACAACCATCTAGCAACCACCTAGAATACCCTAACAATCACCTAGCAGCTACCCAGAACACCCTTACAACTACCTAGCAACCACCCAAACACCCTAACAACCTTGAAGCAACCACCAGGAATACCCTAACAACCACCTAGCAGCCACCATGAACACCCTAACGACCTCCTATAAACCATCCTGAACACCCTAGCAACCACCCAGAATACCCTAACAACCACCTCGAACACCTTAATAGCTACATAGCAATCACCCAGAAGTCCCTAACAACCATCTAGAAACCACCCGAACACCTTAACAACCACCTAGCAACCACCCAGAACACCCTAACAACCACGTAGTATTAGAAAATCTAATGTGATAGTGATAGAAAAATCTAGTTCTTGTAGTTGACAATATTGAATACCACTGAATGCAGATGCTTACTTTAATGTTATGTTGACATATTTTTGCCACATTAACATGGCTCTCAAATAATTTCCTTGTGGAGATGTTCTTTTTCTTTGCAAGGAAATATTTTTTTTCTTTGATAATGCAGCCTTCTTACCAGTAGTTAATGCTGTAATTTAAAGCCAGTTAACGTAAATACACTAACTTTTATGGCAATAATATCAAATAACAATAGAAGCGTTGTCGCTGGGATAAGTCGAAATGCTCTCGCTGGTGAGCTTGACGACACATTTTGGAATGGGTTATGAGTACTATTTCATGTTGACTTTTAAACAATTAAAGGAATATTCCGGATTCAATACAAAATAAGCTCAATCGACAGATAGATTACCACAAAAAAATATTTTGACTTGTCCCTTATTGAAAAAATAAAATTAAAATTGAGGCACTTACAATGTAAGGCACTTACAAAAGTAAATGGGCCAATTTTTTGGAGAGTTTAAAGCCACAAATACAAAGCTTATAATTTTATAAAAGCACTTACATTCTTCTGTTAACACATGTATTATTTGAGCTGTAAAGTTTTTTCAGTCGTTTCAGGGTTTAAGGGTTTATGGTGTTAGGTCATCACGGCAACAAAGATGTATAATTGGATATAACTTCAGAGAGAAGAGGTTAGTACGTGGTTTTGTCACTAAAATCACTGTAAAATCACATATTCTTTACGTCTTGTGGCTATATTTTTGAAACAGTGAGTATTTTAACATTAACGAATTGGCCCCATTCACTTCCATTGCGCCTTACTGTAACCCAGATTTGTGCTTTTTTTTTTTTTTTTTTAAAGAAAAGGAGGGTCAAGTCCAAATTAATTTTTGTGGTGATTAAAAGTATGCCACAAATGCTGTCGATTGAACTGAACTTGTATTGAACCCGGAATATTCCTTTAAATGAGTCCTTTATAAAGTTTAAGGCTGAATTCGGTCATGAGAGTCCTGAATTTTTGGTAATCAATGTATTCAATCATTCAGACTTCAGTTCTGTTAAAATGTCAAGCCTTGTAGCATACTTTTGTGTCGAATAGCAGACGTCAAGGTGTCTACAAAAGGGAGTTGCTGTCGAGAGATGTGAATATCGAATGGGTTTCTCGAGGCTGTCTTCTAGCAGCAGAGGCCCTTGAAGAAACTTGAAAGAGATTGCATTACATTATTCAAGTATAGAACTAGTTTTGTCAACACATCTAGAGGCTCCCCTCGTGGCCTACCTAGTGTGCATGTGCCTCCTTTACAACTACATTTGGTCTGGTCACTTTAAATCATGTATGATAGGACAGGTCGAAGTGAGGGCGAGAAGCCAGAGAGCGTGAACCTGCTTTCTCTGTTTCTTTGTCTCTCTCGCTCTCTGGCTTCTGAGCTCAAAGACTCCATTACACATGACAGTTCAAAGAGTCTCTGACAGCCTCCGAGAGACACGCGTCTCCATTTGTGTGGAAAACAAATCCCTCCTCCTTACTTTACAGGAGATTTTATTTGATGTATTTTTGATTTTTTCCTCAACACTTCCTTGTAATGGCATTCTCTTTTAGAATGTCAGGGGTTCAGAGCAAGGTTAAGATCTCATGATCATCGTGGTCTTATTTTTTCAGTTCTTCAAGGGATAGTTCACCAAAAATGAAAATTCTGTGATTATTTAGCCTCTTGTTGTTCCAGACCCATATGACTTTCTTTCATCTGTGGAACACAAAAGGTGTTAGGCAGCATGTTAGCCTCAGTCACCGTTCACTTTCATTTTACGGAAAAAAAGATGCTTTCCTCTATCATCTCATCTGCCCACTCATCTGTATCGAGCTATAAGTATATTCATGGGGGTGCTCATGCTGCCACTGTGTCCCTTTTCCCTGCCATCTATCATCTGCCTTTCCTTGTTTATTCCTCAATCCACCATCAAGTGCTTAGATGGACTCGGCCTGTCTTTCAGCTACTCTCATTTCATCTTTCAAATCTGCCTATTTACTCTCAGAGCCACTCTTCCATGTCTTAAACACTGTTTGAGTGCGGCAGAGTGCTTTAGAGCAGTTCCCCACATCAATATTGCACTTTTTCCCCTGCCCTCTTTAAGAAAAAGACTAATACATCTTATCTGTAGCTGATGCACAGACACTCTCTGAACAGCTATTTCAGAGTAAAGGCGCGCTCCTGCCCCAGTAATTGTCACCGTGTTATTCCCCCAGATCCTCCATTAATTAAAAGGAATCGGTCTGCTCTCTCTCACTGAAAAGATTCCGCAGTTGTGCAGAACGATGTGACTGACACCTCCTCCGTTCGCCGCAGCAGAGCCGAAAAAAGAAATTTGCAGAAATTAGTGACACTTCCAGTGATCTCTGTATCTGCCAATTAAAAAGTTATCTTTTTTTCCATGGCAAGACAGAAAGACACCATGCTAAATTTGGAGATAAAAAAATTAAAGCTGGCAACGCTGAATAGATCACTAGTTTATTCACATTTTTCTCTGTTTCCTAAGCTTGAGATTCACTTTAAAAAACAGATTTGAAGGAGATGTAGCTACATCCAATTTTCACATTTGAATTTATTCATGCAAATCGTCATGTACTTTCATATTACGTTTAACTTCCAAACTTAACAGATGAAGCTGAGATACAGCATAATCAGTTTTAAGACCTAAATGTTGGTAGATGACATAAAAATACTTTTGTTCTGTGATGTAAAACAGCATTTTGCTAGTTGTTTTATCATTATTGTGTGATGCATGCAAATGGTATGACTTTGTATTAATTGAGAGACTACATGGAATATTTGTACTTTTAAAAATTAATTGGTCACACTGCAGGCCCGTTTATAAGGAACAAGTGAATGCAAAAAAAAAAAAAAAAAAAAAAGGAGTGCAAGACCAGGACCTTACAGGATCTAAGATATACACATTGCCTTTAATATCAACAATCAAAATGTAACATTAGTTAACATCAACTACCGATGAACTGTACTTTTACTGCATTTATTAATCTTGATTAATGCTAATGCTTCTACATTAGTAGATTTATACATTCTACATATACATCTACTAATACTAGGACCCCGATGCGAAGCAGAGTGGTCTTGTATCACCCTGAAGGGGTTTATTTTGCAATAAAAACTGGCTGACTGTACATTATTCCACTTATTACATGGCTACTAACCAAATAAATGAATAAATGCATGGACATATAACATTGATTTGCACTGAAATTATGTAATTTGAGAAGAAAGAAATCGCTAAACAGCTGAAATCAACCTCCGGTTTGCGCCATAGTTCTATTGGTGTTTATTTTATGAAAATAACAGTCTGACTCCTCATTATTCAGCCTATTACAAAACAACTTGCCAAATAAACAAATAAATGCACATGAAACATTGATTTGAGTTGAAATTATTTTATTAGCTTAACTGTAGAGATTGCACAGTGAGCCGAGAAACAGGAGGGACAGCTCGCAGAACCCGGATGAGCGGTCTGATACGTCTAAATCCCGGAGGTGCGGTTGTTACAGAGCAATATCTGACTGCTGGATGGCGCCATTGACCAATCAGAATAGAGTATTCCAGAAAGCTGTGTAATAACACAAGTTAATACATTATGAACTAACGTGAACTAACAATGAACTATAGTATATTTATAAATTAACAAAGATTAATATGTTAAAATCGATTAAAATTAAAACTAATTAAAACATTGTAAATTATTGATACTTACAGTAATGCATAGATATGATGTAAAGAACCTTATTTTAAAGTCTTGCCCTGTATTTTGAATGTTGATTTCAAACTGCTTCAACTATCTACTGTGTCTTTATAAACTATGTAAGAATAATCTGCTTTCTAAAAACCCAAAGTAATGAAACTATTTGATTTTCCAAATAATTCATACATTTCTGGTGTCTGCTGCTTTTTTGGCATTGCGATATATTACATTAAAATAATCGTAACCTGAGAAGTCTTTTTTGTTCGCTATGGGATATTGCCTGTCACAGAGAAATCATTTGAAAACCCATTCAATCAGACTGTATCCGTGAGTGCTGAGGGGTTCCCTGCTGAAAATTGGAAATAAGATCACAGCTGGACGGTCCCTTTTCCTGCCATTTCCTTGAATAGAGTTGGGGAATATGAGGTCCAGGGCTGACTTTCACTTCTCTGCGTGCCTCTAAATATACACATTACATCATTATAAAAGCAATTTGCCATCCTCTATGGCTTTCACAAACACTTATAATATACAACCTATTGTGCGCGTCCATTAAATTCTACTGTAACTTTTGTAAGGTTTCAAAATTGGTGGAATTTGGATAAGAGCAAGTGTAATGTTAAGCTGTACTTTAACAAAAATGAGACTTTCTCTGGGATAAACAATTTAACAGAGGGAATGAGCCCATCTTCATATCAATGACATTTGCTGTCAGCCCAGAGGCAGTAAGAGCGAGTTTGCATTCAGAACGCACAGCAAAGCTTCTTTTAGTGTCACGACTGAAATCGAAATGGGGTTCACCACAGGTAATGGTGAAATGAACTCCCATGTCAGAGGAATGGGCTCTCTACGCCATACTCTTAATATCAGAGCAAAGGAGGACAATGGCAAAGCTACATCTGATTAGAGCGGCTGAGCTCCAACATTTTGTTTCTATGGGAACAGGATATTATGTGCTGGCCTTAAGCAAACAGGAAGTTTATGTCTGTGAGCTGTGTTTACAAATGCCCTGACCAACTCAGCTGGCCAGGGTGTCATCTTTAGGAATGTTGTGTGTCTGGGTTTTTTTTTTTTAGCTTGAAAGATGACTACAACACAGAAGGCTTTTGGAGAATGTATTTGATAGATTGTATGTTCTACATGTTTATAGCACAGTTTATTTAATTCATGTTAACTTTAGCGTTTCTGATGCTGTTGACTTTTTACTTAAGTTGATTCAATGCTGAAGCGTGTAATTTCTACGCCACTGAATGGATTTGGAAAAATAAACATTGTTTTCTGAAAATGCTGTTGATCAAACAAGCACATAGACCCACCCCAAACTCACGCTATTGGTTGAACCAATGTTGTTGTATCGTGCTGGACAAGTCACTCACAACAAACAATTTTTATAGTACAAAAGATACAGTGTTTACAATTTTCTGGAAAATGTACCCACACTCTCAAAAAAATAAAAAAAATAAAAGTACTGTTTAAGGTACAAGGCTGTCATTGGGGTGGTACCCTTGTTTTGGTTATATATTTGTACTCTTAAGAAGACAAAAAGGTTGTGTGTGTGTGTGTGTGTGTGTGTGTGTGTGTGTTCCCAGAGAAATAAAATACATAAATGTATCTTTAAAGGTATACAATAGGTCCTTAGGGTACAGTTATGAACCCAAAAAGTTAGAAAATGTTTACTATTTGTACAAAAAAGGTCCAGCTGAGGGTATCACCCCAGTGAGAATGTACAAATGGCTTACTTTTAGTAACTCTATATATTAAGATGGGATAGAAGAAAGTATTTTCAGCTTTAAACTGAAAAATAATGACTTTTTTATTCAGTATTTTAATTTATTTTGAATGTTTATTTTGTTTTTTTCTAAACCCCTTACCTTAAATATTCGAAATGAGCCTACTTGTCCCACGATGACTGTGCTTCGGGCATTAATAATACCTCAGATTGTGTGGCTTGTTAATGTGTTCTATTACTTTAAGTGATTAGAATGAATTGTTGCCTGGTGCACGATAAAAAGAGACAAAAATATAACATAGACTTAAATTGAAAGAGGGATTTGAGCCATATACTGTATATTAAATCATAGAGACTTCGGGGTGGGCTCTCTTGACTTGAGCTTGTGAGTAACCACTCAGAACACCCTAGAAACCTCCTAGCAACACACTGGAAAGACTCTAGTATTGTAACATACATTTTTGCACAGGCAAGCACCACTTAAATGTATTTATAAAATGTAAAAATCTAGTATATTTGTACAGTTGGTCAGATCATGTGATGATGTCGAGAATCGACGAGGATGCCCTAAGGAATATTACAGATAAGACTGTTATGTTTCTGGGCTAGCTTTACTGTTTGCTTGCACACCAGTCAGAATGAAGCAAACATACGGTGGCTTGGCACTCACATGTGAAATTAGTTTACCCTGGAGTCAGCTAACATTTACAGTGTGAGTTAGCCTCATCCAATGCCTGGAGTGAGGTGATGTCACCATCAAGACAGTGGTAGAGAAGTTGGGTTTTTATGAATTGCCTAACAAATAATGTCATCCTGCATTCCAAAAAAATAATTTGGCTGTACTTGATTCAATAGTTGGCATTGGTTCCACTTGTTTGAAATTAGTTCTCTTATCTTAAAATTACTATCAAATCTCAACACAAACACTTTGTATAGAAATAACCTAGTTGAATTGGGTAAACCCATAAAATTAGACATGTCAATGTAACTCAAATAAGCCTCTTTTATTTCTTTATGCACTTAAAGTAAACTTTTATTCAGTGGAACAACTCAGTTAAATTATGTTCACTTGGTTACATGTATTTTTTGAGTAATATGAACAAGGGTGGATTCAGTAAACCTAGCGGTAGTGAAAGATAATTTGTTTGAGTGCGTATTGGCAAATAATATTTCGCAGTGAAATTGAAAGGCCGAAACATACTATATGCAAGTATGTGAACGCAGTTGGTTCTAGCTTCATTGAGTATGTACAACAGGATTGCTCTTGCAATGCAAGCATTTGTGTTTGCTTACATGCATTGAGTATAATTCTGAACAAAGAGACAGAATTGAAAGTAGAAGGTTTTTTTATTATTATTATTATTATTATTATTTATTTAATTGTCTGGATATAAATATATGTAAACCTTTGTGGTCATTGGATATTAACGAAGATTGCTTTCTTGGTCCAATCAATGCATCTGAATTCATATTATAGTGAATTGAGTTTAACTTTGCAAGCTACATTGCTATAGTCCATCTCTGTGTTCTATGATATTTGATGGCAAACCCTAATGCTCAGCTCTTTAGCAGATAAACCAGTTGTTATTTCTAGAGGAACTCCATTGTTTAATATGTAATGAATTTGCAATTATAATCATTCTTTTGATATCTTATGTTGTGCCAATTGTGGACTATTAGTCAACAGGGGACTTGCTAGCCCTTAATTCGTATTCTCATCTTCTGTCTGTTAAGTGTAGGTGAATCATTGTGGTTACATGCTTACTCCCTGAAATTTCCATGCCTTATGATGCTCAGATGCAAGTTGGTGATTATTCAATTCCCAGCCTGCGTTTGAGAAGCGTTGGTGTAAGAACTGTGTGCCTCCATTATCTAAGAGAATCCACTTCTGAGACATTCAATTATGATGTCATCTCCCAACTAATCAATCTTCACAGGTGGATTTTGTGACTTTCTGTCGAGAATAGGCATTTAAGCTCAAGCAAGCAACGTTAGCTTTGTTCCAAAAAATATTGAGCTGCCTAACAAGGCATCATAGGCTGTTCCAAAAGGTTGTAGGGACCTTATGATGCTGCCTTCTAAGACACCTTGTTTTGGCCAAATTCTAAGGCAGAGGAGTTCGGTAAAAAAATCCAAGAAGGTGGACGAGCCAAGAGAAATACTGATTGTAAATGTACTTTATTTAGTACCAAAAAGTATCAATAAAAAAATAGTTCAATCTAATTGTAAAGGTATTATTTTATTCATTATTTGTTTCAGGTGTGTATTTTACTGAATGTTAAAGCATCACCTTGTTAGAGTAGTCTTGTGTGCTTTGTCTGTGGTGCACTATTTGTGCGGCATTGCTGCCGGTGTAGAACATTCTGAATCAGTCGCTTATGAGGTTCTATGTCAGTTAGGATAGGACAAGATAGCTCACTAGCTTTTGGAATAGAGCTATTGTATTCTTTTCTGAAAATTGTTGAAGACCTTTAGTTATCTTCCCACAAAAGTGAATAAATTAAATCATTGATGGTTTCATTTCAAGTTGCCTTCTCTCTCTCTCTCTCTCTCTCTCTCTCTCTCTCTCTCTCTCTCTCTCTTTTTTGTTACATGTTAATTGTAGACATTTTTTAATAAGAGATTTCTTATCCATGTCTCCACAGGTCAGCCTGTCCAATGACTCCAATTGTGTGGAGGAAATTCTGCGGGTGAGTTAGATTCACATTCTCTCTTTCTATTACACTAATTACGTCTGGTCACCTGCTCAGTGCTGTTTTACACACAATGGCAATTGATGTGTCACGAGAATAAGGCTCCGTTTTTAAAAAGATAAGCCCATTACATTGCGACTGACGGGCCTATTGTTCCAGAATGTACTTTTAAGAATGTATTTTTAAAAGGGTGAGGAGAACCTTGACACTTTTCATATTATTGTGTGAATGTGACCCTTTTGGAACCTTCTCAGTGTTTTATTCTTAGAATCTCAGAAACACATTGTGAGTCTTAAAAGCCAACCAGGATTTTAAATTTGTTTCCTGCTGGATTTGATTGTTTTATTCTTTTTTTTAATTTTTTTTTTTAAGTAAAATGTTTATATTCTGTCTTGTTAGTAAGATAAATGGCAATACGTCTGGGATGTCTACTTGGATAAATATCTCATTCATAGTAGCTCTTTACTGTTTGATGAGAGCATCATATCTTAAACTTAATAGTCTTTATGTAGCTCATATATATAATGCAATGTATAGGTTTCCATAAATAATTGTAACCACATTTGTACATTTGCCTATTCATGGTTGCAACTCTAAAGAGTATAATGCATTGAAAAATGCAATAACACATGATACAGCAAATGAAATTTGATGTTGATGATGTCATTTAATGCATTACAATATTTACAGTGTATTATAACTGTGGTTACAATAATTTACAAAAACATACAACTAATTATAAGGTGCATTGTATACCAATGCTATATATTGTAATGAATTGTAATAATACATTACAATGAATTATTATATATACATGCTTTATAGAAAGTGTTACCTATTACATTTCTCAAAGCATTTAGTAAGGACTTGTTTTCTGTTTGTGATGCAAAGACATGATAGTGCAGACATCACTGTAAATGAGGTGCAGTCAGCTGAATCTGTTAGCACATCCTGTATTCTGTCAATGAGGATAGAGGCAGAACATGTTGCCAGGGCAACCCGGAGTACATCTGTCTGTTGGAGAGCATGGTGGGTTTGCTCAGAGGACCCTCACACTTGAGCTCCACTGATGTTGACTCACATGTGACTCATGAATGTCTCCCAGGATTTAATCTACATTCCGCTGTATCCATGACGTGGGAAAATCCACTTCAGAATCCTTGTGATGTAATTAATAATTGGTAATAATTTTAGGTATAAAAAGAACATTAGCAAAAAATCATATTTGCATCAGTAATCATTTCTTTTGTAGAGTAATTAAACACAGAAAATAGTCTTTTTTTCATGCTGAGAAGTTAAACTGCTGTAATCAAATAAAATACAATGCAAAAATGGTCCATTGCATTTTATGGTACAGATTTGAAGCTATAGCTAAAGGGAGAATAGATATTTATTTAGTAAAGTTATTGCACTCAGTTTTGCTTTTTCTGGCATTTATTGAAATTATTTATGAACTGCATGTGCTTAAAGCACATAAATGTATTCAAACGGAATTAAAGAGCATAGATGACAAACAATAACTGTATAGAAAAATGGGCAAGGGAAATGGTTGAATTTTTAACTTTAGAGATGGTGATTTATAGACTGACTTATTTTATCGAATATGGGTTTCACAGATGAATTGGTCACATGGGTGAAACCATGAACTTGAATGATGTATAAAGAATACAGAAAATACAGCTTGTACTACTTGGTTGTGAAATATCAGTTAAATAGCAGTTAAAAGTAAATTAAATCATATTTACACTCTTTTTAACTGAGATCATATTATGCATGATATTGGAATATCACTGCCATAGTTACCATTGTTTGACAGTTATTTTTACATTACTAGTTCTACAGTTTATTGCACTAAAATAATAACTGTGTAGTGTGATTTCACAGTGTGAACAGAACCTGGAAATTACTGTAATTTTAATTTACAATGACAGTGATAAGCTTTGTCTCCATTACAGTAATCATTTGTATATTTACAGATAAACTGTAATAGTGTTATGTCCACAGTACTATGATGGAGCTTAGGTTCCCGTCATGAAAAAATTATTATTGTCTGTTTATTATGAACTAATTGTTGACATAACAGTCATTTTTTTCTTGTCCAAAAGCTCTTACTAGGTCAGAAAATTATATAACGGCTTGAAGTCAAGTCTTCCCAAAACTTTGACCACATCCAGTAGCACAAACCCCTGCTTTTCTGAAAGGCAGTAGATACAGGATCACAGGCCAGTCGCCCCATTTATCTTCTTCCTCAGGGCAGTCTAAGAATAGAGTGATTCTCCTCCATGGAGAAACAGGACAGGCCAGCATTTATAAAGCCAACATGGAAAAAATTGCTCCGCTCCAAACAGCAGACTGCAGAAATGGCATGATTCTTATCTGGGCTCATGCACAAATTTGCCTTAAATAAACAAAGGGTCATTAACAGTTTTGAACTAAGACAGGTTGAACAGATTTGCAGCTTTAGAGTTGAAACAGAACAACTGGCTGCGGCTTGATGATAGCAGCTGAGAACAAGTAACAAATAGGATGTCCAATAGAAGACCAATAGGTCATCAATTATGATTATGTACAACGGCTCCAAAAAGTATTTGCTCACTTAAGCCAGACTTACAGTAAAATGTATGAACACCATTGCAAGAAAATAACAAAATATCAAACTAAGTGGAATCTGTTTTATTCTAAATGGAAATTTTTTCTCAGTCATTTTACAAAATTACTTTTTTCCAACTTGGTAAAGGTGATTTTTAGTGGATGTATGAAGTCAGTGCCCCTCAAGTTCTTACAATTGTCCTAGCAGGTGTAGCTTGTAACATATATATGGACATAATGTTTGTGTAAAGACTTGACGTAGGAAGGGAAAGGAGGACACAGGTAACTGGGTTCTTCAACTCAAAGTCATTAGGTCACAGTTTCACACACAGTCTCTTTCTGACCGCTAGCCCTCGCTCTCTCTCGTCTCTGGCGTGGTCCATTTATATCACTCTCCCCAGTGCTTACTGCATTTAGAAACAGGTGTTAGACTTTATAAGGCTCAGGTGTGTGCACCCTTACCGCTTTCTCTCTCTCCGGATGAATGCTCGACCACACCCCCGCCGCCACAGTTTGACAACCAGAAAACATCCAAGTACTTGTCTTCATTTTGAACAGTAATATGTATTGTTCAATAATTTGTAAAGTGTGCTTGGTCTGTCTTTTAAATAAATGCCATTTGTTTTGATAAATTAGATGTAATGCAATGACATTAATACATGCTTAATTGGTGTTTAAGTATCCAAATACTCATTTTTTAACCTCCTTAGACCCGTAACTGCTGTGTGCATTTTCCATTTCCCTTTTTTATTTGTAACTAGTAGCATATATATATATATATATATATATATATATATATATATATATATATATATTTATTTATTTATTTATTTATTTATTTATTTTTGTTTTATTTTTTGTTTTTTTGGAAGAGCAAATATTTCTCCTAAAAATGAATGTTCTCATATGGGAACAGCAGGACTAATGCTGTGTTCCAATCAAGTAGGATGTGGGATATATATATGCCATAAAGACATTCCATTACCAGATGCTTGGAAGATGACGTGTAAGGAAACAAAACCACAACGCTCCCTTTGGCTTAGCAGGTGTTAGACTGTCACCAGAGACATCTCCTAGCAACCCAATTGATAAACAATGCTGCAACACTAGCATTTGTGCTACAGGTGTACAATTAACAAAAGAGAGTTTAATTTACCATGTTTTATACACCTGTTTCTGCATGCGTTTGTTAAACAAGCTTTAATATCATGTAATATAGTAACTTTGACTCATTGATCAATATTATTTATTAAACGTGAATGTTCATCACTTTCTGAATTTTTAAATAATACCAAGTTATTGAAAGTCAATACAATTTTATCAAATTGTTTATGATGTTTCCAGGATCATTGCCTATTTATGTTTTATGTATTACAGACATTACAGATGATTTTCTGTAAAGCTGCTTTGGAATAATGTCTATTGGGAAAAAGCACAAATAAAAAATATATACAAATAAAAATGATTTGACTTGATCTACTTTGGCAACAAAATCTCAATATTCTCTCTTTGCAAAGTCAAACAAACAAGTGATTTTACCAATCAGAATTTATCATACTTAAATCTGATTCAAAGTAATAGCCAGCATCATCCAGTCACTGCCAACCACGTTAAAATTAAATGTAGCATTATAAATTCTGAATATACAGTTGTGCTCAAAAGTTTGCATACCCTGGCAGAAATTGTGAAATTTTGGCATTGATTTTGAAAATATGACTGATCATGCAAAAAATCTTCTATTTAAGGTTAGTGATCATATGAAGCCATTTATCATCACATAGTTGTTTGGCTCCTTTTTAAATCATAATGATAACAGAAATCACCCAAATGGCCTTGATCAAAAGTTTACATACCCTTGAATGTTTGTCCTTGTTACAGACACAGAAGGTGACACACACAGGATTAAATGGCAATTAAAGGTTAATTTCCCACACCTGTGGATTTTTAAATTGCAATTAGTGCCTGTGAATAAATAATCAATGAGTTTGTTAGCTCTCACATGGATGCACTGGGCAGGCTAGATACTGAGCTATGGGGAGCAGAAAAGAACTGTCAAAAGACCTGCATAACAAGGTAATGTAACTTTATAAAGATGGAAAAGGATATAAAAAGATATTCAAAGCCTTGAAAATGCCAGTCAGTACTGTTCAATCACTTATTAAGAAGTGGAAAATTCGGGGATCTCTTGATACGAAGCCAAGGTCAGGTAGACCAAGAAAGATTTCAGCCACAACTGCCAGAAGAATTGTTCAGGAAACAAAGAAAAACCCACAGGTAACCTCAGGAGAAATACAGGCTGCTCTGGAAAAAGACGGTGTGGTTGTTTCAAGGAGCACAATATGACGATACTCGAACAAAAATGAGCTGCATGGTCGAGTTGCCAGAAAGAAGCAATTACTGTGCCAATGCCACAAAAAAGCCCGGTTACAATATGCCCATCAACACCTTGACACGCCTCACAGCTTCTGGCACATTGTAATTTGGAGTGACGAGACCCAAATAGAGTTTTATGGTCACAACCATAAGCGCTATGTTTGGAGAGGGGTCAACAAGGCCTGTAGTGAAAAGAAAACCATCCCCACTGTGAAGCATTTTGGTGGCTCACTGATGTTTTGGGGGTGTGTGCATTCTTCTGCACGAAAGCTGCGAATGAGATGCTCTTGGACTTTCCAGCATGACAATGACCCTAAGCACAAGGCCAAGTTGACCCTCCAGTGGTTACAGCAGAAAAAGGTGAAGGTTCTAGAGTGGCCATCACAGTCTCCTGACCTTAATATCATCGAGCCACTCTGGGGAGATCTCAAACGTGCGGTTCATGCAAGACGACCAAAGACTTTTCATGACCTGGAGGCATTTTGCCAAGACGAATGGGCAGCTATACCACCTGCAAGAATTTGGGGCCTCATAGGCAACTATTACAAAAGACTGCACACTGTCATTGATGCTAAAGGGGGCAATACACAGTATTAAGAACTAAGGGTATGCAGACTTTTGAACAGGGGTCATTTCATTTTTTTCATTGTTGCCATGTTTTGTTTTATGATTGTGCCATTCTGTTATAACCTACAGTTGAATATGAATCCCATAAGAAATAAAAGAAATGTGTTTTGCTTGCTCACTCATGTTTTCTTTAAAAATGGTACATATATTACCAATTCTCCAAGGGTATGCAAACTTTTGAGCACAACTGTATGTACTGATTACCATTGTCCCATGTTTGCCAACCATGTTGAGTGGTCCAAACTTCATCTGCGGCCTGAAACTGAAATTTTCGTTGGATGTTAGGAGTGAATGCACTTGGCTGCATTGGAAAGGTCAGCCTGATCTCACATAAAATTCGGCAAGTGTGTGCCAATTTTTCGTTAGCCAAAATTGGTATATGTTGATTGAATTTGAAAACACTACCTCCAGAGGCTAAAGTGGTAAATGTTTCAGAGCATATAAACAAGTGTGACATTCATTTATATCCAGGAGAGTTCGCCAGAAGCCAGTTGTAAAAATAATTGTTTTCATCTGAACAGGGTGTAAAACAGTGAAGAGAAATGCTTATTTTATTTAATATACCCCCCAACCAAAACCCATATCTAACCCTAACCATTAGTAGAGACAAAATGCAATGTTAGGGATAAAAATGCAACCTCTTTATCATGCTCGTGATTGTTTACACAAACGTGATTACTTCCTCATTTGATTGGGGATTGAATCGTGGTCTCCCATGCAACTGACACAACGCGCTACCAGTCATGCCATGAGGGAAATTAAATGTTGTTGAGCCGTTGCAAATATGTCCGATGGGAGATAGGGCATGTCTGTGAGTCGGCATACTTTTGCCGATCCTAGGGTACCGTAACAGCATGCTGACTTCTCGTGTGATTATTTTGGAAATGTATAGGATGCTCCCTTGCTTCCTATTTAGTGAACGACTTAACCTCTTGTGTGAAGTCTTTCTGCACTGGTCATAGAACAGTTCGAAATGCACCTTATTTTCATCCTAACTCCATATAGAGCCTATGAAAGCAAAATTTTTCAGCTTTTGGATGAACCCATTGATTCTCAATGTGATAATGCACAGTATTATATAGCCCTGTAGTCCACGTCAGTGGTCATTGTGTTTAACAGCATGCCGTTTTGCTTTAAATCGCTCAAATTTTCAAAATGGCATATCAGATGAAACTAGAGACTTTAATCTTTTGATGCAAACAGGTCAGCTGGTTTAAATTAAATAAATTATATAACGAAGACAAAACACACAGTCCACGCAGAAGGACGCGGGGTTGCATGAGGTTAAGGCCACTGTATCATTGCTGGTGAAACAATGACCACATAAAAAATAAGTAGATAAGAGAATGTTTTAGGCCTACATTGAAAATAAAATGATAACTCACATTTAGTAGAATCTTGTTATTTGGTAATAGTTTAGGTATGTTTCCCATCTAAACATGAATCCATGTGGGATGTATAGCAGAGCTGTCCAAGCACTGCAAGAGTAAACAGCCTCTGATCTGGCCTGCTTGTGTTTGGATAACCTTGTTTGGCTCCAGGAGCAACGCTCCGCTGCTTTTAATAAATTTCATGTGCAACTCAAAGCTTCCACCACCATGGCTCACCCCTACCGAAGCTCTGAGAAATGAATGGATTTTGTGTGCATTTTTCTGGAATGTAATAACTTACAGTACTGTAGGTTTTCTTGGGAAAGATAGTGCAGCACACATGCCCCAGAGATTTCGCAGTATTCCTGCGTGTGATGTCATTAGGCAAGAATTTTGTTTTCTTGAAAGAAAGCTTGATAAATAAAATTCTCTTCTGAGAGCTTATCTTGATCATTTACTTCTGTCATGTCTGGCGTCACTGTTGATAATTGAACAAGACATTTGAGTATACAGTACTTTGATCACGTTTCCTACAAGCTACATGTTGATATTCGTCTGCCTGGTTAAAGTTGGTTCATCTGAATTCGTATGATTGCTCTGTTGGCCGCTTCTGAATCACTTATTACTGTAAATTTTGTCTTTGATTTGAATCTGTGCTTAAATGTTATTAATTAGTTTGTTTCAACCTGAGAAGAGAAAAAAACACTGCAAATTATTGACTTCTTCATGGTAAATGGCTCATGTTTTAAAGGATTATGGAACATGCACAATACGGGTTTAAAAGTGATGTATGCTAATTGTTGTACTGTGGTGTTAATGCATGCAGTGGAGGAAAAAAAAAAGTGTTGCAACAGATTGACTTCAAGTGTAAGGAGTGTGTGTCTTTTTTGGTTTTCAGGGGTTGAAGTTACACCAAACATAATTGCAAAAAGAATGATTGTTTCCTAACAGTTTTGTGAACACCTCCCTGTTTTCCATTGGTCTGATACTCTCACCAAAATAGTCCCGCCCTAAACTCAATCCATTGGCTGAGTCAATATCGCTGTGTTGGGCTGGTCGGGATGCTCAGACTAACAGAGAAATGTTTGATAGTGCCACAGAGCCACAGTGTGTAGTTTGAGAGTAATTAATCTACATTTAGTTTATTTAGAGTTGTCTCTGCATATTAAGCTGGGATAGTTAGGTGTAGGGTTATGGGAAGTATTTTTAAATATATATATATATAAAAAGTACAACATCTTGAATGGACTGGTCTTCCATTCCACAAAGTTTTGTTTTAGTTTGTGTGAAATGAAATAAAGTTTACTCTGACTAAAGTATGAAATCTATAGACATATAGAATTATAAAGTATGTGTATGTTTGTGTGTTGTTTTTATTGTAACCCACATGAATGTTGTCCTCCTGTAGGAGATGACACACTCTTGGCCTCCACCTCTCACTGCCATACACACACCAGGCAAAGCTGAACAGACCAAGTTTCCCATCCCTTCAAAGGTGAGCTTTTTCTCTCTCTCTTAAACTTACAAAATGGACAATTGTCAACATTACAGAGTTAATACAGAGGATCATGACATAAAAAGCTAATTACAATGCTTGCAAGGCAGCACTTGATATTCCTAATTTCTTTGTTCTTCGTCTGTACGGACTTCTGCAATCAATTCAACTTGAAATGTTTAATCCCATACAGAAATCTAGTCTATTGCCAAATATGTATAACATACATCTAAAATTAAAGTTCACATTCGGTTGTCCCCCTTGGTTGTTTCGATGTCCGACTTTATTTATTTATTTATTTATTTATTTATTTATTTATTATTTATTTATTGGTAACATACGATTCCATTTGATAACATTATTTAAAAACATTAGTAAACATATTTTTACAGCATTTATTAATCATAGTTAATGTTCATTTGAACATATACTAATACATTTTTAAAATCAAAAGTTGCATTTGTTAACATTAGTTAATGCATTATGAACTAATTTGAACTAACAATGAACAATTGTATTTTGATTTACTAACATTAACTAAGATTAATAAATGTTGTAAAAAAATATATTGTTCATTGTTTGTTCAAGACACCCATTTCATTAACTAATGTTAACAAATGGAACCTTATTGTAAAGTGTTATTTATATATTTGTTTATTTATTTACTTATTTATATTGATAAAATGTCCATCATTCAGAATGTTACCAATGGTGATGAAGCCATCATAATATTTGCATAAATGACTTTGGGCTGTTGTCCTAATGTTCCTTTAATAATCTGTTAGATGTACTGAGATGCCATGAAATGCTGGACGGATAAGCAATGTCATTAGCATGATGTCAAAATCTATTTACCTTTCAGGTGCTTTGAGGCAAAGTGCTGCCTATGTTACTTTTGATTGTTATGAAAACTCTGTTTAGCCTGTTATTCTGATTCTGAGCCTGTCCATTCATATTACAAAACAAGCTGTTTCAGGTTATTTCATCACATTTATTTGCGCCTGTGAGAATAAATCATGAAGGTTTTGTTAAAACAGGCCTGAAAAAAACTTGTTTTTTTTTTTTTTGCAATTTTGCTGCAAATTGTACAATTTCCTTCATTGTGTGTATTTGCAGTGGGCTTTCCACTTTAGTTCCTTTAAAATCCCATGATGGTGTGTTCCCTTTGCTGTGGCGTCTGTTATTTGCCTCTTAATAGGACATGGTCTGAGTCTCATAAGTTGGCCTGGATGACATTGCTAATAATAAACTGAGTCTATAAATCCTGATGTAATGGTGTCATCCATGAGCGCAGACGTCCCTCCTCTGCAGCGCTCACTCGCTGAAGTGTGATTTGTGTGCCTGCTCTAATTGTATTAGTGTAAAATCAATTAAAGCTATCAGCAGAGCTATTTTCCATCTGTAGCTGCTCTGTTTGAGTTAATGCATTGAATGCAGCTTTTTATCGGATCTTTTAATTATGTTTAATAAGCGTTTTTTGTTGTTGTCTTGCACTGTATCTATCTTTCCCTCTCTCTGTTACAGGATTCACAGCATGTGACCTCAGGATACAATGGAAGTAAGTAAAATTTTGGTTCTAGATTTATAATTCTAGGGACGGGGCGAGGGGGAATTCACTAAGAATGAATGGCACTGATAGCAGTGTTTATGTGCACATGATGTCTGTGTTGTTTTAGCTCCTGATTTACTAAATGAATTAGGCCTATGCATATCACGTAACTGCAAACAACAAATTTGCACGTATTGTGCTAAAGTACTGCACACAAAAGTGATGCAGCTGTTTAGTGAATTCGCCCTTCAGTATCAAGCAATACCAACAAAAGCAATAAACGTCTAATATTCAATAACAAAAGAAAATCATAAAAACTGAATGTTTTGTGATTGATGCATCACTTCATGTGCTGCTGTATTTTGATAGTATGGTAGTACGTGGACATGTGCAGTCACCTGTTTTCTCATTTTTCCATGCACAATCTTTTCACAGAACGCTGCAATGTTCCTAGCAACAAGCCTGCAACCAAGTCGGTACCACAGAAGTCGTGAGTATTCATTTGATTAATTATTTGAGGGAGTCCCCCAGGGTGGAGACAGAGAGAGAGAGAGAGAGCAGGGGGAGAGAAAGAAAAAGATGGTGAGGGAGAGAGAGTGCCGTCATAGTCTTTGTTTTGTTCTCCTGTAAAACATGAGCCAAGCCTGGCCAATTCCCAGCTCAGGGAAAAGGCGGTCTTCACAAACAAACATTACAATTGGTGGCCCTTCACTTTAACCCTTTCCTTAGTGTCAAACTGCAAACATCCATACGAAAGCTATTAAATATGTCTGAGTGAAGAAGATGCAATTCAAACACTTGATGGAGTCCTTGGCATTTTTTCTAAATGCAGTGCATTCATATCTGGTGTAAATTTGCTGGATATTTTGTCAGGTGTATTGTAAACAAAGTATTACATTATACATTTCGTTATGCAGTAAAAATAAGAGCTTGATTATTGAGTATCAAGGCTAGATTTTAAAGAAGTTACATACCAAATTTTAAAACTAGTTTTTACTGCAAGCGTCACTTTTATTATTGCTCATACTTGGGGTCAGGGCAGCCTGATCTCATTAAAATTATGTGACTGTTGCACCATTTTTGCAAAATGATATTACGTGTTTTTTTTTTTTTTACATGTATTGCGGCACAAAACCAGCCTCCCTACCCTCAACCTTAAACCTAAACCTAATAGGTAGTGTCATAAAAAGCAAATGTGACATGAAAAAATAGATTTGTTTTTTAAGGTTAATGCTCTATTGAGTTTTGAATCAACAAAACCGACCTCCCTGCCCTAAACCTTCAACCTAAACCTAACCGATAGTGTCATAAAAAGAAAATGTGACATGAAAAACACAATTGCTGATGCAGCTACTTCATTTTGTGTCGCTTCTATGACTCTTTCGCCTCTTGTGTCAGCTTGCGTGCTCTTCAGGACTTGTACCCAGGTCCTATGCATTGCAAGTGCAATGCTCTATCAGTTGAGCTTACCGTGAATTTGATCACACTTGAACAAGCTAGTAAATAAAGTTGGGTATGTAATACAAAGATTAAAATGTCATGCAAGTGCAACAAGTCATGCACTATAGTAAAAGTGTTTTGATGTCTTAAGATAGCATTGTGTGAGGAACAGGGTGAAAAGTAAGTGTTTAGGAACTGATGATCTGCCCTTGTACTCGTGATTTCTGTGAAAGGGAATAATAATCTTTGTTGGTGTAGTGCCTCTAGTGTTTAATTCAGCTGGAGAGCGCCACAATACATACATTTGTTTTGCCACAATGTAGGTATAGTAACGCAATTCTATGAGACCAGGCTGGGTCAGGGATTTGAACAAACTCCTGCCCCAAAGTATGATCAATAGTAATAGTGATGTTTGCCTTAGCAATCACCATTAAAAAGTGGTGCACAATTTGGCCATTCAATTGAAACTGCTACAAATTTGTCATTTTTTCCACTTCGCTTCCTAAATTAATGAGGACATTTTCTAATGAAAAATTATATGAGTTAACTGTGTTGTTGTGCCCAAATCCTTGCTGTTAGGATCAGTTAAAAGTCCTGTTTCTAAACAGATATAACAAAGTCAAACAAATGAGACTGTAGCTGTTTGTGTGTGTTGCTTTGGAGAGGCAGAGATGGGGTGATACTGCAAACAATAGCTGCAGGAATGCTGCATTGTTTACTTGTGGAAGCCACTTAAAGGCAATTACTATCTGCTGATCTGGCCCCAGACTTTGATATGTCATTTTCTCTTCAATCCAAGACTAAAGACTCAGAGCGAGCCTTGAGCACAGCTCTTCATGTTTACTGCATGCTGTCCATCTACGTCTAGTCTTTTTGCGCTGATCCATTATTCCTTTTCTCCTCAATATCACTAGGCTTTTATTCCTCTCAACTGCCATATGAGGGGTCGTAAATTATTTAACCAGTCCACATGTTTAGGGATGCAGCCCTCAGGGCAAGAACATTTCTGTCAATACTTGGCTTTGTCCTCATGAGCTGAGTGTATGAAATTAGTTTGAACGTTTTGTTGAGAAGGCAGAAATAAATAGCACATAAAACTTAAATAGTTACTGACAAATAGCCTTTTCAAATGGGCTTTTTGACAAATATTTTACTTTTGTATTTGTAATGTTGAATGTCTTATCTGTGAACATTCATAGCTGTTTAAAATGCATGCCTGTTAAAGCTAAATTTGCCAAATGTTACTTGTCAAAATGGCATTGCAATTGTTTGTACGCCCCCTTCAATCTCATGTTGGGGCTGCAGAATTAAGGGGTGTTCATTGATTCTCTGCGATAAAGCAGCCAGAATTCAATTTTCAATAAGAGAGCCAATCTGTGTTGCATGAGTGACAGAGACTGTTGGCAATTTGACCAGAGTTAAATTTTTTGCAAACAAGTAATGCTTTTCTCATCCACCAATCAAATCATCTCATGGATTCACATGTGAGTTTTTTAAGATTGTGTAGAATTTTGTCTTGACTCGCTGTTGACATTGTATAACACCATTAAGTATGTGTCGTTACCTCTCTCAAGTCTTAACCTCGGAGAAGCAATATTCCTCACAGTGCCGTAATATTTCAAGACTAAAGCGAATTATTCAAATATGCCATCTTATAAACCTTTAGCACTTGAATCTCTCCCATTTGAGCCACAATCATCCATTAGGCGGATAGTACAGGGGGTTTAATTTGAAGTTTACTGTGGTGAGGAGTCGTAAAACGGCACTTTTCCTCGGCAGATTGGACATTTTGTAACCTCCTAGAGAGTGGCGTTGATCAGCAGTGTAATTTACTCTGAGTCTGATATTAGTCACACTCAACTGCTGCTTTTCCCACAGTTTGTGAGAGCACACCAGAGAATACAGCCTAGTGTCAAACACAGATGGGGGCCGCAAGCCAAGGATAGCCTCTACTGGTAGATTAGATATTCTTATATTCTACATTCTAAAAAATTTATTTGGAATCATATCATATATATATATATATATATATATATATATATATACTTGCTGCCAAAAGTTTGGAATAATGTACAGATTTAGCTGTTTCGGAAGGAAATTGGTACTTTAATTCACCAAAGTGACATTCAACTGATCACAAATTATAGTCAGGACATTACTGATGTAAAAAAACAGCACCATCACTATTGGAAAAAAGTCATTTTTGAACAAATCTAGACAGGCCCCATTTCCATCAGCCATCACTCCAACACCTTATCCTTGAGGAGTCATGCGAAATTGCTAATTTGGTACTAGAAAATCACTTGCCATTATATCAAACACTGCTGAAAGCTATTTGGTTCATTAAATGAAGCTTAATATTGTCTTTGTGTTTGTTTTTGAGTTGCCACAGTATGTAATAGATTGCCATGTCTTAAGGTCAATATTAGGTCAAAAATAGCAAAAAAGAAACAGCTTTCTCTAGAAACTCATCAGTCAATCATTGTTTTGAGGAAAGAAGGCTATACAATGCTTGAAATTGCCAAAAACTGAAGATTTCATACAAAGGTGTACACTACAGTCTTCAAAGACAAAGGACAACTGGCTGTAACAAGGACAGAAAGAGATGTGGAAGGCCCAGATGTACAACTAAACAAGAGGATAAGTACATCAGAGTCTCTAGTTTGAGAAATAGACACCTCACGTCCTCAGCTGACAGCTTCATTGAATTCTACTCGCTCAACACCAGTTTCATGAACAACAGTAAAGAGAAAACTCAGGGGTGCAGGACTTATGGGAAGAATTGCAACAGAAAAACAAAAAGAAAGGGTTAGAGTGGGCAAGAAAACACAAGACATTGGACAACAGATAATTGGAAAAGAGTGTTATATATATATACTGCTCAGTGTATATGCATGTCCAGACTTATCTTTTATGCATGGTCTGTTAATATAGAATCTTCATTAATAACTCATTGCCATAAACGTACACCAAGACCGATCTCTTTACCACAAGCACATTTGCATTGTCTAATTAGCCATTCATTAAAAACACACATTACACAGCATCCATTGCACATAAAGTCAACACAGGGAGTCATCAAACTGGAATTAGTTAGGATTAATTAGTCATCAGAATGGAAGGCTGAGGAAAGTATTAAGTGCTTTCTTCTGAAGGTTGATAGAAATGAATCCAGATGGTCTGTGGTCTTCAGCTTTGGTCTCCTCTAGAGTTTCACAGGAATCTTATGTAACAAAGTCACCAACATGTGTTCAGATTTACCAAGATTGTCAACTCTGCAATCAAAAGCCAGAGATTTTAATATTTTTCATTGAGAAAATATTTATCATGATGCTATTTTGAGATGAAATTATCTGAGCTATTTTATTTATTTATTTAATGATTTTTAGAGAGACATCTGAGACAAAGTTAATGAAACGTAAGTGAGAACTCGTTAAGCTACTTGATGATTAATAATTAATAAATTTGCTAATTGGGCATTGACATAAAGTTAATATAATTATGTAATTGTGCAGCCTTTGAGCAATAACATTTACCTTCAAGTTATGTTTACCACACCATGTAATTTTAAAACCAAAATCCATTTTTATTACACATAGTAAACGGCATAGGAAAAAGCATCCTACTTTTTTTTCCCTAAGACGTGTCCATATCAAACACTCCTGACGTCTTGATGTCCAAGCATACATTTAAATTCATGGCTTGTGAGGAGTGTCTTTTATCCCTTTTAGACAGCACTTCTGAAAGACTATGACATTCCCTCATTGCTGAAGATAAACACAGACAACAGAATCCCTGCTCTTGAGGAGAGAAGAGAGGGCACTAAGGGACCCAGCTTATTCATCAAAAACATTAACATAGACTCTTGATGTGACACTCCAGTCAGCTCTGAATTTGAGTCGTAAATGGCTGTGGGCCAAGGTAAATAACCCGCTGGACAGAGAGAGGTTGCGAGAGGATGAATGGGACAGACTGGAGGTGGAAGCAGCCCTCCCAAGCCCTTGTCCATCAGGGGCCCCTTAATCAAAGTTTTCCTTGGGTGTAGGGATGGGAGGAGACGGGTGTTGTCATCGCACGTCCCACTGCTTTGTGTACTTTTCCATCCTCAAATGTTTTTTTTTTCTGCCTGTTTAATCTCAACGTGTTTCACTCGTTTGTGCTTGCCGTTCAACAGGGAGGACTGCAGCCAAGACTGCAACGATTCCTCCAGTGAATTTTGACTCCTCCGTGTAATAGTTGTTATTAAAATCTCACAGAGATTTTTCTCTGAACAAACTAATTTTGAAAACTTTAAAAGTTGTATGGTCACAGCTAATATACCATGGTACGTTTGTAAGCAAGAACTGCCATTGTGGCAGTTGTAGCATTAGGAGCGTTTGGGACCTTCTCTCTTGAGTTGCTTTCGAGATGTGTGTTGTGTTGACAGAACTGGAGCGTTACTGAGTCTCAGGGCAGTGTGCGAGGCTCTTGCCTCCTGAGAAAACCCACATTGTGTTTATTTACTGCCGCACAAGTCCAAGTGCATTTCCATGTATTCGCATGTGATTGAAATGATGACGTAAATGCCGCTGGGGCTTCTTGGCTTCATTTCCAAGTGTCTACAGTAACAGCTTTACCAGGACGAGGTTCCTCAGGGAGTCTCAGGAATAGATGGATCACTCTTCTATCAGGCCTCGGAAGGAAAAGCAAATATGCTGGACTCAGTGTCAAAGAATTGTCCCCTTTTTGTGCTTCACTCTTAGTGTATTAACAGTTTAGCACTTTAAACAAGGTGCAACGCCATAAAGTTAACATATAGGGGTCATTGTTTGTGTAAGAGTGGAGAAATTATGTTTATTGTTCAATAAAAACTACACAGTCTTCAAAGTCAATATAAAATCCTGTCATAAATGTACATTTATTGAACTCTGTTAGGAGCGATATTCATACATACAGTATATACCAGTGCTCGAAGTGAGCTGGTACTCACCATCCATTCAGAGATGACTGACATGCTGACATCTGCCACAAACAAGATTGATGTCATGAATATACCACAGTTTCCCTCTGAAAGTAAATACAAGGGCCAATGTTATATTTTAGAGCTGTCAAGAAATTAATTAAAATTATGTTTTTGTTTTTTTGTTTTTGTTAAATGCGATTATTTTAGATGTATATGTGCTAAATTTGCCCTAAATCTTGAATTGTTTTCTTTATGCATTCAGTTTTAATGCATGCATGTCCTCTTTTGGGGACGTTTTAATGCCAAATTAAATGAATGTCTTGACTGCGTTAAATAACATATGCATTTGCAAACCAGGGGAGTACTGGCACTCTTTTTGTCCACTTAGAGCACTGATTTATACTAATAGCAATGCTATACTGTACGTCCCTAGATCTGATTCCCACCCACTGTTTGCCTCTGAATATTAATTTCCAGCGTGGTAATGTTGACGTTACCCGTACACCCGATTGCTCTTATGAGTGCTTCCCTTCCTCCACCCATACTGGTTGTCTGGCAGCTTGCTGGAGAAAAAGCTTCTATTGTGGAGCTGTCAAAGCGCTGAGCTAAGTGGGCTAAGGGAAAGCTCTCCTTAACAAAGGAGACTGTCACCATCAGAAAACAACAAGAGGAGAGAACCCAGAGGGACACTCTTAAATGGCAATTTGGCACCTACGGTGGTCGCTGGAAAAAAATAACCAGAGACACATCTAATAAAAGTAGTTATAGGGATGGAGGGGGTGTGGAGAAAGTGGGGGAGGCAGGGGTTATTATAAAGGTGTGTTATTCAGTGGAATGGCAAAGGCTGGGCCAGAACAACTGGATCAGAATACAGTCATTACATGACAAGCTGTCCTGATGAATGGTTCATTGAATATGGCAACAAATCCATTCCTTGACCTTCTTTTTGACACACTGGCATCAGTCAAAGGTTAGGTGCACTTTTACCTAAACACATTTAAAGACCTGGGAATGCATTTGTTATTGTTAGCGTTAATGAGAATCATAGTAGCTAATGTACTACAGTATTTGCATTCAAATATTATCTGTACTGTAAGTACGCAGGCATGTACATCCATGTAGTTTTGGCAAGGTCAATCATCAAGACATATTATAAGAGCTTGATCAAATACTGCCAAATATTTTGTTTGAGGAGACTGGTGCTGATGGAAACCCCCTCCCCAAGGATGTAAACACATATTCAGGATTACGGAACACCAAATGTTATAATTTAAGAATCAAACATTGAAAATCCATATTGTTCAATGACTAATCAGAATAGTGGGTGGAGTGTATCCCACTCAATGTTGATGGTGGTTACACTGCAAAAAAAATCTATTTCTTATTCAGTATTTTGTCTTATTTTACAGTACAAATATTTAAACAAAGATTAAAACAAGATAAAATTACATGCCAAGTGAAATTCCTGGCTTCTGCTTATAAAACAAAAACAAAAGGAAAACAAAAATACTGAGTAATAGAGGTATGCAGCGAAGACATTATCTGTATCTGTATCAGTTACTATCGCAAAATTATCAGTATTTGTATTCAGATAGAACCGGATATGGGTGGAGCTTAAACTGGAAGTGCTTCAAAACTAAATGAAGCACTCATTTGTTTTATTTGTTTGTAATAATTGTTACTCTATTACATTTATAGTTTCTATAAATAAAATATGCCTTGGATGTGCCTGTTCATAATAATAGCCTAATAATAATAATAATAATAATTATTATTATGCTATTATTATTTAATTAAATTATTATTTTGTTCTTTTGTTTTCTTACCGGATGAAGCTGAGTATGTAGGCTACATTAACTGTGGAATATGTTGTTTACTGCAGTTTCCTCTCATATTTCTGACATTAATATCTGCTGAAATAGAATTTTGAGCATGTATAACAACATTATTCTGGAGCCACGATGTGTCAAGCAATTGTTAAATGTCTAGAACACTTTTTACAGCTAATATTAAATACAAACATTAAAAGAAATTACAATAAATCAATAGAGCCTACAAACTGGTGAAAGTCTATTTTTGCAATATATTCAAGGATAGTTTGTGCGCAGATATTTTAACAAAATGTGGAGGACATCACTATTTAGTTAGCGATTTGCAGTAGAATAAATGGCAAGAGCAAGCATCTCTAGTTTTCCAGAAGAGAATAGCGGGAAAAGAATAATATAATAATAATAATAATAATAATAGTAATGTTCAATTTATATAGTGCCTTTCTTGAGCTCAAAGACTTTTAACATTCTAAGATTTAGCAGTTTAAAGAAGAATTTTTTTTGTTTGTTTTGTTTGTTTTTTGTTTTTTGCGTGTGTGTTTCAATTTTCATTGTATTACATGAGAAGGAATATTCTGAATATATGTACACTCAATGGAGCATTAAACCTTTATGAAGCATAAAACATTTTTTTTTGTGGAATAAAGTCCTAATGAGATAATGACTTCAATCTCTGATGTGGATATAAACATGGTTAACTTCAAGAGATGGATAGACGAGCTCCACTTTGAAGTCATCACATTCAGGTCAGTAATTTAACATTGCGCTCTGGTTTATAAATGAATACATGGGAATCATTACGTGTGAATCTTGTGATACATTAACACAGTCATTTCAAGATGTGGAAAAAAGTCTCGACAACCTCCAGACACACAATAAATGGAGACCGCAAATGTAGTCGAGACCATGGCCATCCGAAATCACACCGTGCGCTTATCTATTCAGAAGGTTTACACTTTAGTAATATTGGCTTCACAGACTCATCATTTAATTGTAATTTTGGATACGTTTATTTAAAATGTCGCTTTATCCTTGTGCTTCTTAAATAATCAGTCAAACAAATATATTATCTATTATTTGGATGAAGTTGTTATTCGTTTTGAAGTCATTATTCTTGCCTTTCCGAATACGGTATTCGGCTTCGGGCACGTCCCTACTGAGTAAGAATATTTTTTGCAGTGATTCTGCCTGCTAAATAGGAGAAAGTGACTTAGACAACGTACACATTAATCTGGATAAGACTGAAAACAAATTTCTGTCCACACAGTGTTTTAGTCCAGCGAAAACTGTGCTTTTCAGATACTTTCCCAAATGGATACATTTGTATACGTTGCATTCACGTTGTAGAGTGGACTGGGAAAATGGAGTTATTCGAAAACGATGATGTATATGTTGTCAAGTAACGCAGTCATGTGATCCATTCGACCTCAAAAAATCAAGATGGTGGCCCACGTTGTAGCGCCGTTGTTGTGGCTACTATCTACTTTGATAGCGATGTAATAAATGTTATTTTGTACAACCTTTGCACTGCATTTCTTCAAAGGCTACAGGAAGTTTACTCGGAATTGCATTGGACAATTGCATTTCAGACCGAGCATCTGACTTTCTTTTTTTTTTTTTTGCATGCGCAGTAAGAGAATTTAAGCATTTTCTGATGTTTCAGATAGGACAAGCAACTTTTGGAGAAAGTTTGAGAACAGTAGTATGGACAGAAAGTGTTTCTAATTGGAAACATTGTTTTCACATTTATCCAGATTAATGTGGACATAGTCTTAAATTGGTGAAAGAACAAAAATGAATGTCTAAAGAGTGAAATTTGGTCTTGTTGTTCGTGTCCATTCTTCATGTCTCTTTCCAGCTGTCAAACTATGACAAAGCATTATGACAAAGAAGATCATTATCATGATCTGAAGGTTGCAGAACTATTGACAAAGTTGTTTCCCAGTCCATTCAGCACAACTAGCATTGCCATTGTAGTCAGAATTAGAAGCATGACGGTTTTCTGGTGGCTTATTGGTTCATTCCTTATTCTTCAGCAACGTAGTGACCCAAAACATCTCAATTTTGTGTTAGAACGATCTGTTTTAGAAGCAACATCTTTCTCTTAGAAAGACAACTCAGTTGACAGGTCTTCAGACCAAAATCCAATAGAAATTGTGTAAAATGAATGAGACAAAAGAGTCAGAGCAAAGATAGCCACACGAGTCCTATATGTCCAGGGGCCGTATTCACAAAACTTTCTTGAGAATAAAATTCTTCTTAAGAATAATGTAAGAGGGGCCTGGGTAGCTCAGCGAGTATTGACGCTGACTACCACCCCTGGAGTTGCGAGTTCGAATCCAGGGCGTGCTGAGTGACTCCAGCCTGGTCTCCTAAGCAACCAAATTGGCCCGGTTGCTAGGGAGGGTAGAGTCACATGGGGTAACCTCCTTGTGGTCGCTGTAATGTGTGGTTCTCGCTGTCGGTGGGGCATGTGGTGAATTGTGCTTGGATGCCACGGAGAATAGCGTGAAGCCTCCACATGCGCTATGTCTCCACGGTAACATGCTTAACAAGCCACGTGATAAAATGTGTGGATTGACGGTCTCAGACATGGAGGCAACTGAGATTCGTCCTCTGCCACCTGGATTGAGGTGAGTCACTATGCCACCACGAGGACTTAGAGTGCATTGGGAACTGGGCATTCCAAATAAAAAATTAAAAATAAAAAAAATTAAAAAAAAGGAATAATGTAAGAAAGTTGTGTATTCACGAAAAATACTTTTTAACAATGCTCTTACCTTTTCTCTTAAACCGTCAGTGTTTATAGCTAATTCAGTAAGGATCACTTCTGTCAAATGTATAACTTTTATGAACATTTGAAACAATTTGTTGGTGTTGGCAGTATGGACAGAGCAGGGAGATCAACAAATCAAACCTCCCAGGGCTAACAGAACAGATCCAGCGCAATAAGATTTTAACATGTTAACATTTTTATCTTGCATAAACATATGTTAAATGCACACTTTAAATATTAACAAATTAGGTAATATAGAACACAGAACAATAACACATTGAAGATAGACATACAATAGATTAGCTGTCTGGAATTCCTCAGAGCACAGATTAGCAAGACTGATGTTAAAATAACTAAAGGCAAAGAGCAATCAGACGAGAGATAGAGCTGGGGATGGAGGTGGTGTTAAGTGTAGCTTACATCCATGGAAAGGTTGCTGAGAGAATGAATGAATTGGAGGACTTATTGTACTGGGAGATGTCATGAATCAGCTGAGTCTCAGTTCAGGCATGAAACTCTGAATGGTGCAAGCTGATAGGTTATTTGAACTTGTTATTTGTTAGCCAATCAGCTCGTTCACGTTATATGTCAAGACAAGGACAGCTATTTGAGAAATACTTCTATTTCATTGTGTATATAATCCAAGGCATCCTTGAAATTTCTTGTTAAAACAGAAACAGGTCATGCAATATCTCTCAGGGCACAAGAGGTTTCTTTATGGCCACCTTGTTCTTGCTCACTGTCTAGACCTCACGCTCACGAAAGCTACTTATTATTTATTGTGTGCACATAAACTTGGAATAAAATAGATTGAACTTCCCTACAAGGCTTTTGTGATAATAATTAGCATTTCTGTCAATGCATTTAAATCTCCCTAGAATTTACCCTTAGTTTAGCTCTGCCAATTCACAATTTCGCTGGTTACCAAAGCACAACTCGCAGAACTTTAGTAATGACCAGCGAGTGTTCCACTTGACAATTAGGGGAGCATAGCTGGCGTGCTGCCCTAAGTCAGCCCTTGAGATGCAGGCCAGAGCCCAGCAGTGATGTGGCACAGGTCTCCTCCTGCCCTCCTTTATTTTCTACTCTCAATGGTTGCCTTTTCTGCCCTCCAAAACATTTGTCTGCTCTGTCCGAATATCTACGGATCCCCAAACCTGAGCATAGCAACAAAGGCAAACCACTTTGAGTTGGATTTTAAATCATACCTCAACTGTTTTACTACTTAGTTGTGTGTGCTTTCGATTTGTAAAATTGAAAGCAGAATATAATTGTCTTGCTTCAGGTGGGGAGTTTTCTTTAGCCATTTATCATTTGTCAGCCGCATAATTCGATATTGATCTCTTGAAAACACAGATTTCACCTCTTCAAGTCTTGTTTTCAAACCTGTTCTCAAGGTGTTATTCTCACTAGTTTATTTGTTTGAGGTGCTTGCTGAGGCAAGCATTACTTTTACTGTTGCTCATATTTAAGTTTAGGGTTTTGTTTAAATCCCTAACCATAAGTATTAAACTTCAGCATGTACAGTGATACATCTTGCACTGTTTGTGCTACAGTTCCCTATCTGTCACTCACTTGACGTTGTGTCGATGTAGTGACAATAGGGGTTACTCTTGGGAGCCCCAAACACCTCTGATCTTTTTTTAAAAGCCCAATGAGAATTGGCGAGTGGAATTTGCATGCCACTCCCCCGGACATACAGGTATAAAAGGAGCTGGTATGCAACCACTCATTCAGATTTTCTCTTCGGAGCCGAGCGTTTCTATTCATTGAGCTGAATTCATCCGCTGAGTTCATTCACCTCTCTCTGCTGGATCTTATGGCGCATTTCAGCAGCTTCTCCCCCTCTGCATCTGTGATTTGCAGAGAACGCCCCTGGGCGCTTCGGCAGAACATTTAAAAGAGTATATTCTAAAAGAGTATATTTTCTTTCTGAAAGAGTGGCACACATGGAACGTCTTTTTAAAGATGCGTCTTTTTAAAGATGCCTCTCCGTTTGTGTGTTATTCCTGGTTGCAGTCGTTATCTCTCTGCTTCCGATGGCCACGATCGCTGTCTTATGTGTCTGGGTGCTGCCCACGCGGAGACATCGTTCATGGATGGATCATGTCCTCATTGCGAGAACATGACCATGGCAACGTTGCGGTCGTGGCTTGCATTCGTAAGAAAGAAAGCCACCCCAGTGGCTCCCCGCCTCGGTCCTTCTACCTATGGGTATGAGGCAGTGCCGGTTAGCACTGGGGGCAATTTGGGGATCTAAATGGGACCACCTCAGCCGGGTATCCCCCCACGGACCTCCCATTCCCCAGCAGGCTCGCTTGCCCCGGTCGCGCGCTCGGACGAGATCGCCGGCTCGTCTCAGGGTGAGTTCGACCCCTCGTTCAGAGCCCGGGAAGAGGATGAGTTATCGAGCGTAGCATCGGAGAGCGGGCTCGTCCAGTCAAACGCAGAGGCTTCAACTGGGCTTCCTCATTCGGGAATGGTCGCCCAGTCCCAGGCTGACCTGGAAATGACGGACATGCTTTCCCGGGGGGCCGCGAGTGTCGGGCTAGAGTGGAACCCTCCACTCTCCCCGGAACCCTCGTGGCTCGATGATTGGTTCCTGGGCTCGGGGTGCCGCTCACAGCCATGCCCTGCCCCATTCCTTTCTTCCCGGAAGTGCATGAGGAGCTGACAAGATCGTGGGAGGCACCTTTTACTGCCCGGTCCCAATCTTTCAGCTCCCCCGCTCTCGCTACCCTCAATGGCAGAGCAGCCAGGTGGTACACAGTGATCCCCAAGGTGGATAAGGCGCTCGCGGTGCACTTATGTCCGCAGAGCGCCGCCACCTGGTGCGGGTGCCTGAAACTGCCGTCCAGAGACCGTAGGGTTACATCGTCCCTGACGGCTAAGGCCTACAGTGCTGCTGGACAAGCCGCCTCCGCCCTGCATGCCATGGCTCTCCTGCAAGTACACCAAGCCAAGGTGTTAAAAGAACTGCACAAGGGTAGTTCTGACCCAGGATTGATGCAGGAACTGCGCTCGGCAACCAACCTCACTCTCCGGGCGACGAAGGTCATGGTGTGGTCTCTCGGGCAGACGATGTCCACCCACGTGGTCCAGGAGCTCCACCTTTGGCTCAACTTGGTTGAGATGCGAAAGGCTGACAAGGCACGGTTCCTTGATGCCCCCATTTCCCATGTTGGCCTATTCGGCGACACCGTCGAGGACTTTTCCCAGCAGTTCTTGACAGTGAAGCAGCAGACGGAGGCCATACATCACATCCTGCCCCGGCGCGGCATAAGACCCCGCACCCCGTCTGCTCATCGCCAAGGGCGTCCTCCTGCTGCACCGACATCGGCTCTGCCGCAGCCCGCTCCCATGGCCTGGCCCCGGCATAGAGCCCAATGCAGGAAGCAGACACCACCCGTCTCACAGCCAGCTGAGTAAGGCTTCGAAGCACCCCTGAGACAGGCGACCCAGGGACATGAAGACCTGCTACACTGGAGCTGGTAAGCAGACCACTCCATCCCCCAGTGGAGGGCCCGGAGGAGAATCTTTTGTTTCGTTTTCATTTAATTGCGCCGCATGCCCAAGAGCCGTGGTACCCAAAAGTTCAGCAAAAGAGCAGTTTCCTTGTTCCCTGGGTCACATGTCCGGTGTGCATGGCTGTCATCACGACCACCGTCCACCGTCTCATCTTTGCAGGTATGGCGCTCCAGCGGCGGTCCCCCCACCCCTGTGTGCCCAGCTGTGGCACAAACACCCCCACACGAGGTTGGGTCCGGTGGACTATGGGGACCAGACTCCTCCTCCCCCCCCCCCTTCGGCCAATCTTATGGTGGGCGGCAGGAGCCAGGTTAGTGCTTCAATGTCCCTGGACTCAGCACGGCCATGGGGCTCGGATCCCCTCGATGTGGCACCTCGAGCTCCGCCCTGCCACGAGACCCCACCCACCAGTACGTCCGACGTGACCATTCCCTTGGTCCCCCTCGCCCGGAGTTTGGGCGCATGGCTCGCGCTTTCCAACCTATCGCGATGGCTGGTCTGGACCGTCCGACTCGGCTACGCGATTCAGTTCGCCAGGCGCCCACCCAGGTTCAGGGGTGGCCGCTTCACCTCGGTGAAGGGCGAGTATGCCGCTACCTTGCATGCGGAGATCACTACCCTTCTTGCCAAGGGCGCGATAGAGCCTATCCCTCCAGCCGAGATGAAGAAAGGGTTCTACAGCCCTTACTTCATCGTACCAAAGAAAGGCGGTGGGTTGCGACCAATCCTGGACCTGCGAGTACTGAACCGGGCTTTGCACAGACTCCCATTCAAGATGCTGACGCAAAAGCGCATTCTAGCAAGCGTCCAGCATCAAGATTGGTTCGCGGCGGTAGACTTGAAGGACGCGTACTTCCACGTCTCGGTCTTACCTCAACACAGACCCTTCCTGCAGTTTGTCTTCAAAAGCCAGTGATTTTCTGATTGGTGAATTTTCCCCTTTTGGATCATGGGTGCATGATCATGTTGAAATAACATGTACTGATGGCTTCAACAGCAGAATACACTGTACCATTGATTAACAACCTCAGAGCACATGCTAAGTCTTTAAAGGTTTATAAGTCATTGTTAATAATCACATCCGCTTTGAAAAAAATGTATTGGATTTTTACTTTCAGAACCTTGAGTGCTGAGCTCTATGGCACACCTCTTAAAGAAGCCGCATGATTCAAGCCATCATTCATATCGTCATGGTTACTTTCGTAACCTCCATTCCCTGATGGAGGGAATGAGACGTTGTGTCGATGTAGTGACACTAGGGGTCACTCTTGGGAGCCCCAAACACCTCTGATCATTTCTAGGGACCTGAATATCATAGACACAGGGGTTGGGCTCTTTTGACTTGGACCAGTAAGCAACCACATGGCAAGCACTCAAGTGAAAATAATGTTAGGGCTGGGAAATTTAACACTAATTTCTGCGATTAATATGTTTTTTTGTTGTTGTTGTTGTTGTTGTTTTGTTGTTTGTTTTTTTACTTCCTGTAAATTCACACGATAGGAGAAAGGTGTCCCGAGTTTTTCCTGGCAGGCTACTCAGCCTTACAGGCTCTGAATTGGGTGGGGGTGGGGTTAAGGCATCTGCTGTCTGCCAGGAACAAACCTAGACACATTTGTACAATGTATATTTGTGCAAGTCTTTCATTACATGCAACGCATGTCCCAGGCATAATAAACACAGGAGCAAATTTAATGTACAGAGAATGAAGACTTCACCTGCGAGAGATACGGGCAAGCTGCTGTATCTCTTCGCATTGCCCGAAAATCCTCACTTGCCATTATACTTGGCTGCAGCTTGCTGTTGTAAAGACTGAATGGCAGCCAAAGAAAATAATAGTTTATTTATTTTTTTATCCCCTTTTCTCCCAGTTTGGAATGCCCAATTCCCACTACTTCGCAGGGCCTCGTGGTGGCACGGTTACTCACCTCAGTCTGGGTGGCGGAGTACAAGTCTCAGTTGCCTCCATTTCTGAGACCATCAATCTGCGCATCTTATCATGTGGTTCATTGTGCATGACACCGCGGAGACTCCGCATGTGAAGGCTCATGCTACTCTCATGCTCATGCACAACTTACCACGTGCCCCACTGAGAGCGAGAACCACTAATCGCAACCACGAGGAGGTTACCTCACGTGAACCTACCCTCCCTCCCAAATTAAACTAAAGCATTTAATATGTTTTATATTTGTATGTATAATGCATTGGCAATGTACACTTAAGTTTCTCTTGCCAATAAAGATTAATATAAATTGAATCGGCCTATTTGATCCTATTATTAAAAAAAGTCTACTGGAATATAGCAGACGATTTTGCCCAAATTGTAATTACAACATGACCACTGATTGTATGGCATGTATACATATAGTTGTATCAAACATTTGTAATTAACTCAACAAAAAAAGAAAAAAAAAGAAAAAAATTTTTTTTTACATGTACATATTTAAATAATTAAAATAAATGATGACTAACCAATTTCTTGCAAAGTATAAAGTAAATATATTTATGTTGATTTTTTTAATGTTTGTTGTAATGTATCATGTACCATAATTTAATTGTGATTAATCACAGAAAACTGTGTGATTAATTAGTTAAAAATAAAAAAATGTATCGATTCACAGCTGTAATCTCATCTCATCCATTGTGTACTAATCTTGAGTAGCTAGGTTTCTTAGTAACAAACTGGGAAAATGTGCATATATGCAAACAGATTGCTTACATGGGAGGAAAACCGTAACAAAGCGTGAAGTACTTGGCTTAAGTGCACACCAAAATTCTGGAACAAATTTGGTTCATAAGCATTTTGAATCATTCTCACCCAAGGAAACCTTACAGTAATGAGTGGTGACACTGAAGAAAAGCACACCAGCTCGTTTTTTCTCATTTTATGTGCTAACAGTTACAATGTTTAGAGGTTGTCATCGGTTATTTGTTTTTCTTGGCCTTGCCTCTATTTCATTAACCTGCTATTAATTTAGACTCTGTCCTGAATATTTTGTCAGTTTAAGTTTAAACCATATAGTCATTTGTTGTGAGAACACATTATTGTGAATTTTGTAACTATTTTTCTGAGGAGGCTCAGGTCTTTTGGTGTACACAGGACACTACAGTCTTTACATGTGTATACTGTTATGTTATGTAGGACAGCAAAATCAATGCAGGGAAAGCTGAAAGAATCAATAACTTGATCAAGAAGCCTACTCAAGCTCTCAGACATCCTCAGTAGCACCTTCCGTCTTCTCTACATGACTGTTATTGTACAATGGTACATGCAAGCAACAAGCTGTTCGCTTAACAATGTACAATGGAAGTTTTTATATGATTTTCCTCCCTGCTGTCATGGACTTGAATCTTTAGCCATTCTATTGTATATAAATCCATTCAGAATATATGATAAAATAATGGAAATAACACATGAAAAAAGAGTATACAGATGCACATCCCAAAGTGACAGAACAAATTAGTTTGGTTACTAATGAACAATATGGGTCAGCAATAGGTCATATACTGTATAGTCAGTAAACTTATTAATGGGCATGGCCATGAAGTTGTAATATTTTTTTGCAAGCATGCGCTAAGTCTAGTCGCAAGTGGGTTTGGTGAAATTGTGCGTGCAATGCGCTAATGGTCTGGGTTAAGTGCAATTTAACTTGGAGGTTCTTCTTTGGTTATTCCACCGTCTGCATGCTATAGACCTTATTCACGCTAGCGGCATCTTTGATTATTAATGGGAATGACAACGAGGCTGTGAGGGATAGACTTACAGTCTCTTCAATGGGCTGTACTGCAGTTTAAAGTGTTTTTGGATCATTCCTCAGACAAAACATAGATCAAATATCTGTCCAAGAACATTCAGTATACAAAGAACTCCAGACAACACGAGTTGTGGAAAATCAGATGTTATCTAGGAGCTTTATACAGCTTTACACCGTTTGTGCCATTGAAGAAATGGTAAGTCTATCCCTCACAGCCTCGTTGTCATTCCCATTAAAAATCAAAGATGGCGCTAAAGTGAATAAGTTCTATATAGTTCATTCCCTGTCAAGATCAATGTAAACGAGTATGCTTCACATGTGTAAATGTGGGTAAATGCTGCACACTGTCTGACAATGTGGTTAGAATTTTTCTTTTTTTTCTTTACTTTACTGTAAGGACTACAAGTCTATGTCCTACACATCCTGTGGTTGCAAGGTTAATTTAGCAAAGTGTAAACATCAAATCAGTTAGCCTTTTGGTGTTACGTAAGTTATAATGATTGGTTTTCGTATTAGGGTGCTTTCTTGTACAGTAAGTTGGCCAACAACGGATAATTGTTTGTGTGAATGCCTTCTTTTGAATAAGGCATCAGTCATCTTGTATTGAATCAAATAGCAGTATTCCACATTTTTTTGTTTGACTTGACTTGAGGATTGATTTGAAGATAACTATGCAGCTTCTCAGAATACATCAGTCTGATTTGTGGAATATTTCTCTGTATTCGTCCTTGTTATTCCTTACTGCTGTTTATTATCTGCCATTCTGATCTGAGGTTTTAATAAAAATGTATCTCCGTGGGAGAGAAAATGTTACATACTCTATTATATACAGACAGATAGGCTACATACAACAACATACTTTATACAAACCTGCCTGCATATTGTCTTTTAGCTCAAAATGTGCTTTTGAGGCAGTACACTTTCAGCACCTGGTTTCTTATGTAGGTCTTTCTGAACATCTGTTAGATATTATGCAGGGTAATGACTGGTAATTTTGTTCAAAGTTCTCCTCAATCTACAGTCCTGCACGACAGCTTAGGTCATAGAAAACTAAACCATAAACACATTTTGTTCTTATAAAGGCCTTTTATTGTTTTCATTTAAGGGAACATTTGTCTGTTTGTCTTTATTTCATGGCTATGGTGTGTTCTGGTGGCAAGCAGTCCTTGAGAGAGTGTCCATACAGACATATGGGTCAGCAAGCTCTCTGGATGATGTCACTGGTCTCTATAACTGCTTGGCAAATGACATAGTGTTCTTTACTTTACTTTTACACTGTAAAGCATTGATACTTTATATGTTAGATTGCAGAACTCTATCTATCTATCTTTCTATCTATCTATCTATCTATCTATCTATCTATCTATCTATCTATCTGTCTATCTGTCTGTCTGTCTGTCTGTCTGTATGTCTGTCTAAAGGATGTTACATGTAGGTTAAAACCTTTTATTTATTTATTTATTTATTTTTTGTTAATCTAAATATCATGTGTTTGTGAACTATCCCTTTAAGGAGAATGAGAAATATGAATCTCTTTTTCTCTTAAATAATCATGTAGATAAAATAAATTATTTTTATTATTATTATTATTATTATTTTGGAATTCTCTATCATTAAAAGTTTGTTGTGTTCACTTTTGCAGAATGCTTGAGGATGACCTGAAAATCAGCAGTGATGAAGAAGACACCGAACAGGTAAATAAACCAAGCTAGAACCAAGTTAGTGTTGAATTTCATGTCAAAATATTGCTTATGCTTGATAGAAGGTCACGACCAAGTGGAGACAGTTTGTTACAATATAAAAAAAATTATCAATTACAGCTGCATCTCCATATATGACATTGAAATGTAACTCACTCATGTGTAGTGGTACACACAAACATCTGTCAGCACACACACAGAAACTTCAATGGAACCATTGCAAACAATGGAACCCAATCCTAATACAAGTCATTTTAAGAATATATATATATATATATATATATATATATATATATATATATATATATATATATATATATATATATATATATATAAATTTAAATCTGGCTGATTTTAGATGAAACTAAAGGAACTGTCAAGGATTATGTCCACTAGGATCTAATATTTTATTTTAAAAATTTAGAACGATCCTGTTACTTTTCCTGAATATGGCTCACCACACACACACAACACTTTAAACATATACTACTATATACTGTATGTACTGTACATATGCCAATACACAGTATGCTTTGAATCATTTGTCACACATACAGTCATTCCCCAACCATCTGTTTTTGTGTTATATTTGACCAGCATGAGAGTAACAGTGGAGGAGGGATAATGAACATGTTTCACACTCACATACAGTAGCGTGCATATGTGTTGTGTGTGTTTGAGGAGGTGGATTGAGAGAAAGCTGCATGTGTAATCTCACAGTGCCCACATAAAGCTGTGTCTTCATTTCCCCCATGTTTTGCCCTGTTACAACCCGAGCACAAACAGAACCTTACATAACAGGAGACTAGAACATTGTGTGCCATTAGTTTTTTTCTTTTTTTCTTCCTGAGTTCCCAAACCTAAAATGCAACCTCCAAAAAGTGCCATATTAATTAGTTAGCAACACTATGATATTTAAAAGGTCATAAGTAGCCTTTGGCTTGTAACACACACACACACACACACACACACACACACACACACAAACAGACCAAGTTTTAGGGCATTTCATCATGACAACTTGTAATAATTTGCATGAGATGGCAAAATCGTAACATATCGTAAGACTTGTGTGAAAAAGAATGTCTTTTATTTCCGTAGAGACCAACCAATCAACAAACAGAATTTCAAAGCGATGATACAGGCATCACATTTTTGTTGGCCTCTTATCTATCTCTTTTTTTAAGTAAGGAAATGTAATTGAACAAATTTGGTTATTTATTCCATATTTATTTATGCAATTCAAATGATAGATGTTTGTCAATAACCTGTAATACGCTTCCCTTGTTTTGTTCCAAGTCCAATATTTTTCTTTCTTTCGTGGTAAAAGTTATATTCCTATTAAAATCATGGTTTAGGTTTGGGTAAGGGGTTAGACTTTATAGTTAGGTTTTGGTTTGGCTTAGGGGTTCAGCTTAGAAAAAATTGGAATAACATTGTTTTATTGGTTTGTTTATATTTCTCTATGGGAATTAAAGTTGTACTTTTTTGTTTTTGAGCCAACTCAAATGATTTCTTACGATTTTACCATCTTTGGTTCAGGACCATGACGGGATTAGGATTTCTTTATTTTTATTATTAACATGATGACTTTTTGAAAGAATAAAAACCTCCTTCCTCCATTTCCCACAACCCTTATAACAAGTGCCCAAATCCACCTTGTACACTTACCTGAGGAAATGTGACATTCATAGCAGTTCGCTAATGTGTTTTTGTATGTACACTTTTGTATGTACATCCCTGGCTGCAAGTGAGTTTACCTACACATGCCACCGCCGACAGCAATGGCCCCCAACCACGTTGCCTAGCAACATACATTTACTTGCAGGCTGGAATGAGCCCAAATTCCCCACTGAGAGGGAAACAGCAATAACAGTGCCTCTGACAGATGATCTGAGTTGTTTCATCTAATACACTGTGAAGATCACTGGCTCCCCCCCGAATGATAAATGGACTGTACACAGATCAATGGGCGCACTGGCGCAGCATTAACCTGTTGAAGTGCAACAGAACTGATGTCACTTTGCTTAAATTAGTTCACATTTACTATATAGTCTAGTCAAAAAAGTGTTAATAATGTTGACAAATTATACAGATATATAATTTGTCAACATTATGAACAAGTTTGAACAGCACACTATATAGTAAATGTGAACTCATTTAAGCAAAGTAAAGTCAAACCCAAGGGTGGGTTCAATGAGCATCAACAGAAGCCAAAACTTGCATCTCTGCCACTGTGGCTGGCCAGGTAGCAGTAGCCCAGCTGTGTGTTTACCTGCAGAGGTAGATATCTCAATAGATCCCCATTTACCATGAGAGATTGGATTCTGATAGTAACCAGTATGTGTCGGAAAAGCACTTGTTCATTGACGGCATCTAAAGTAGTCACTGTGACACAAGCTTACAGCCCAGACCTAATAAACTGCATGCTGTCAAAGAGGAGCATGTGCAAATTAGCTCAGAAAATGATTTTCATTGAGTGAAGGGTTTTTTTATAGGTAAGGTTGCAAATGGGAGAATTACCCTTAAATATACCAGTTAAGAAGGGATTTATTTGAAGAGAGACTTGATATATTACTGATGTTTCCTGAGTCAGAGAAAATGAAATAAAAGCATCATTTTATTGACAGTTTATCATCTGTGGATCATGAATTTATCTAAACAGTCATGTGTTATCTAATGCTCAACAAGTTTAAATGACATAAATTCAAAAGTACCATGGTAATATGTTGGTTTTCTTTGAAGCATCATGGAGTATTTTGTGAATATGAAAATCCTTCATAACAATGGTATATATCAACATACCATGTTTTACCATATGATCCCATCACTGTACCATAGTACCAAACAGTTCTTTTTTCGTAAGGTGAATCTCATGAATCACACACCTGTTAAGAACGGGTCATATTTGATCATAAAATCAAAAGAGAACAAAAAGAAAATGTGAACAAAATGAAGAATAAAGACTATTTTGTCACCATGAAGATTTTTTTGCATGTAACAACCTCATTACTGTAATGCGAGAAAAAAAAAAAAAAGACATATAATTTAAATTGTAAAGTACTTATGCATCATGATTTGATCATGCCTTTGATTTATGCTGATTTTAATAAAAAACAATTACAGTATTTTATTTTATTTTAAAAACTATATTACATTAATGACAATCTAATGTTAATCATCCTTTAAAATAATACAAATTAGAAACAACAAAAACATTTGAATTAAGAATAATTGGATGCATTACGGTAGTGACAATTTGGTGTGGAATGCGATTGTCATGAAAATATATATGATGTAAAAAAAAAATCTTAATGGTGCAAAAATAAGCTTCATTTTCTTGATACAAAGTTTTTAATTTTAGGGTGAAATATGACCAGAACATATTTTTGTAAGATTCCCACATAAACGTACATTGTAAACCATAGAATTGTCATCACTAAAACAATCAAGTTCTAATTAACATTACTTGAAATGTCAAGTTTTGAAATTTTAACACAAATACCTATGCTTATTGAATTTATTTGGCTTAAACATCCATAAAATTAAGATTATATAAGTTATTATAATTCAAAAGATAAAAAACAGAATTAAGACTTTAGGGAATATAAGCACTTGTGCTTGAATAATTTAATCATGTTTGTTTGATCAAAAGGAACTTATGCAGGCATTTAAATAGTTGTTATTTTGAATTCCTAGAGGTTTTAGCTCTTTTTAGAATTTTTGATGTTATTTTATTGTAAATAGTTGTTTCGTGTGAAGTCACTGTTAGTGTTTCCTTTTGGTGACGTTGGACCCTATTTATATGTGTAATTTTTCGCATGGCCGAATGCTTAGTTTTATGTGCACTTCTGTGGGGAATCAAATTTAGTTATCATATAACAGAATCAGTCATGATTTTCTTAATTGAGCTGATTTTATTGAAATGATTAAATAGAAACTATGATATTTAAATAGCAAATCTGAGTTAAGTCTACTTGCATCTAATTGACTTAAATGGTAAAGTTTACTCTATGTGAATACCACATTAGGTGAACTTGATAAGTATTGAGAGACACCGTTAACTAAATTGTTTTGAGTAACTCAGCTTATCAGTGATTATGACTCACATGATGATGTCATGATGAGTTGTCAGGGGTAATGATGATTAATGACTGAATTTGTTTTATTGCTACTTTAAAATCCGAAGTAAAGACTAAAGAGTATATATACTTAAGAGCTGAGTGAACTCGAGCAATCACTGTAATTTGGAATCTTCAGCCTTGACAATCAATACATATTTGCCCCAAGCAACATTTATCTACTGTTTCTAGTCCTGCTTAGCTGTACTCTCAGAGTAACTCCTCTCACACAAGTGAGACTGTGAGGGTAAAACCAGGAAACACTCAAATATTGTGATCTTCCTCTTTTGCTTTGTCTGGCTGTTTTCTGTGTGATTCCTTGCTCTCTGTTTAAGGTATCGACCTCTAATCTGATGGCCTGTTGTTTTCTTATTCACAGGCCACAGAGAAGCCCAAGCCCAGGAGCACTCCTCTCAAGTAAGTGACTAATCAAGTCCAATTCATTTCTTATTCTGTGCTGCTGCTGCTGCTGGTGTGGTTGTTGGGCAAACAGCAGGTTGTTTGTAGAGACAGGGCTCAAGAAGTAATCGCTTGCATAAAGCATTGTGAACGTTAGCAGCGGGAGAATGAGAGAAGGGAGTATTGGTATTTATTATAGAGCTGTCTGGAATACTTTTGTTGTTTGTTAGGATGCTGATTGGTTAATTGTGGCATTCTGTGGTCAGATATTTTGTATAATGACAGCTAAACTGTATAATTGACTGTGATTCCAGGCAACCGATTTCCATCATTGCTGTGCTAGAATGTCTCTTGTATAACTCTGCTCTCTCTTTTTCCTGTCATACTGTAATAAAATAATTTCAGCTCAAATCAACTTTTTATTTCCATTTATTTATTTACTTGTTAAGTAGCTGAGTAATACACAGGATAATGTACACTTATCCAGTCATTATCGCAAAATAATGCCTTTCAGAGTGATATAAGACTCTTGATCACACTTTTGGTGTTGATTTGCAAAAATTACCAGCTGACTGTACATGATCTCTTATGTATGACATAAATACATAATAAGATCAAAAGGTTATTACAGTAAATACACTCCAAAGATGTTTAAAATATGATATAAAATATGATAAAAATACACCAATGTTCATTATATAGTTAAATGTTTTAATGTTAAAATTCTGAAGCTTTCTTCAGAATCTCTCAGCCTCTGAAAAAAAATGATCTTTTCTCTTGATGTAGTCAAGGGCTTGCAGGCAGAGACAAATAAAATGAATCAATCATATCATAGCTTACTTTTCATGAAACAATCAAATCCCAATGGATAAAATGACCAAAGTCTATGTGGCGCAAGCTGATGGGTTCTTTGAACTTGTTATCAGTCAGCCAATTGGCTCGCTCACATGTGACATGTTAAGCCAACCGGATTGTATGGTGTAAGCTGACTGGTCGTTTGACATGTAATCGGGTAGCTTATCAACTTACTACTCACTCTTTGTCTAACATTTAAATTGGTCAGTTTTGCAGACAAGCTGGTTTCACTGCAGCATGCTGCAAGAGTTTTTCTCTGAAACCCACCCCCAACCCAGCTCCACGTTTCTGTTTCCACATGTCTTGTGTTTTGTCTAACTGTTAAAAGCTAACTCAGTATGTCTGTGTATTTTCTAGCAGTAGCTAGTCTACACACTTGCTCTGCAGCAGCGGCAGCAGCAGCAGTGTAGCAGACCTAGTCAGCCAAGACCAATATCCTATTAATATGTCATACCAATATTAACATTCTAAATCTTTCTGAGAGTTGTTTTGACTAAAATGGATTAAATGCCTGTCTGACATTATTTCCCTTTAATTATGATTATTGATATTCTGTTTTGCACAGAAAAATGCAACATAGTCTTATAACAAACCGTAATAATTTGTACAGAATTGTGAAACTGTAAGATATGATACGATTTAGCTTGTACAAAAAGGTGTAACTTTTATTCCCATAGAAACTAACCAATGAACAAACAGTAATTCAACACGATACAATACAGGCATCAAGTGTTAGTTAGCCTCATATCCAATAATTTATTTTAGGAAAGAAAATGTTGGGGGGCCTGGGTAGTTCAGCAAGTAAAGACGCTGACTACCACCCCTGGAGTTACGAATCCAGGGTGTGTTAAGTGACTCCAGCCTGGTCTCCTAAGCAACCAAATTGGCCCGGTTGCTAGGGAGGGTAGAGTCACATGGGGTAACCTCCTCGTGGTCACTATAATGTGGTTCGCTCTCGGTGGGGCGCTTGGCGGGTTGTGTGTGGATACCGCAGAGAATAGCGTGAAGCCTCCAAACGTGCTATGTCTCCGCGGTAACGCGCTCAACAAGCCACATGATAAGATGCACGGATTGATGGTCTCAGACACGGAGGCAACTGAGATTCGTCCTCCACCACCTGGATTGAGGCAAGTCACTACGACACCACAAGGACTTAGAGCGCATTGGGAATTGGGCATTCCAAACTGGGGAGAAAAGGGGGAGAAATAAAAAATAAAATAAAAAAGAAAATGTCAATGAACAAATTTGGTTACTCATTCCATATGTATTTATGCAACACAAATTTGGTTAGGGTTACTGGTTAAATTTAGGATAAATTGTTATAACATTGTTTGTTTGTTTTTTAATGGGAGTAAAAGTCAAATGTTTTTGTACAAGCCAACCTATACGATTTCTTATGATTTTGCCATCTCATACTACTATTACGACTTGTCATGAGTAAAACTTTACCCTACAGAAAATAACTAAGTTGCAAATGCCATTTCCCATTGTCTACAAAAAAAAAAAATGTGCTCATTTGTAGACTTCCACCAGCCCGATCCAGTATGTACTTTAGAATATTTTACAACATAATTATTTCCATTCCAAACTTCTCCTGGGATCACATCCGTCCAGTAGCTTTAGTCAAGGACACACCTCCATAGCATTCTAGCTCTCCATCTGCAATGGTGGTCCTGATGGCTTTGGATTCGGAGCAGGAGGTGCAAATGGGGCCTCATTAAGAAGACAGAGAGAAAGTATGCCCTACAGCCGTGTTCCCACAGAGGGAGTCTGGGAATGGAGTTGCTGAAAGCGGTTCTGGTGTGCTGCCTTTCCCACAGAAGTGGGTGTGTGGGGTTGAGAGCCAAAGCTTCGGGCTCCTGGAGTGAGGGGCAGAGGGTCGTCCTGGCTGCAGTTAGTGAAGTGAGAGCTGGGCTGCTTCAGGAAGGAGGGATTGTGGGTGGTGGTTTGGCTAGGTGTTCAGGCATGATTGCCATAATAGTGGTGTAGAGTGCAGTGAGTTGATTAGTTCAGGAAGTTTTTAGTGTTTTGAAGAGCAAGTAGAAGCGGCCAAGAGTTATTGCTCTGTGGGGGCACAATCAGTATTGTAAAATTCACAAATATTTAATAAATAATACAATGCTTTATTAATAATAATCATGGCAAGATTTTTTTAATTTTCTGAAGAAAATTACAGTGGTGCTTGCCTGTGTTAAACTTGCTGCCATGATGCTAGGGTGTTATGGGTGATTGCCAAAGTGTTGTTATGTGGTTGCTAAGGTATTTGGGCTGGTTGCAAGAGCGTTGCTAGGGTTTTCCAAATATGTGATCAAATTTTGCACTATGTGACTAAAAATGTCTGTGATTAGCCACTGGCTGGTAAATTTTCAGATTTCAGTAACCTGTAATTGAGTAGAATAGTGGCAAAGAAGTTCAGCACTGAGATCCTTCCACTGCATGTTGAGAGTAAATGTTTGGTTTGACTCATTCCGTGTATTGTGTGTCCAAAGATGAGATCCATGTAATCCATTTGTCATTGAGTAATGCCTCTTTTAATATCCTTTCTGCTTTTTACAGTCAGTTGTTGATCAAAAACAACAAAAATAGAAACTTGATAAAATGTATTTCTAATTACACAAAGCATGGATGCATTAAAGAAGCCATTCGACTCAACTCTCGTTAATATGCACTCAACTGAAACATGCTCACTGAAATGCTGCTGTTCTTAAAGATACCATATAAGCACTTGTTCAACGTGTCAGTGTAAATACTTGCATATAGTACCTACATATTATGCATTATACATTATGTAAACAATAGACATCTGGTAATCTGGTGATGTTGCAACATTATAAAAATCTTCAATGTACTGAAAGCAAAACAGATAATTTAAGGATATTTTATTTTTTAAAGTACAGCTTTGAACATGGCTGTTCCAATCACATTTTGCAGCCGGACCTATTTAAAAAAAAAAAAAAAAAAAACATTTACATAAGAGTTTGCCCCAATTCCGGCAGCTCCAGTCCAAACAGTGGAATGTGCCCATTACAACATACCCTACAGTTCAGTCCTGGGCTCCATACTGCTGCAAACTGGCTGTATGACTGCCTGCTTGCCTTTCACACAATCATGAGACTGGGCTGGGAAAGCCTGGAAGCAAGAGCTAATCCAGAAGCAGGCACTGTGTTGTTCAAATCTGAGCTAAAATGCCAGGCAGACTCTGAATATAACCAGTCATTCTTTTAGTGTAATTATTTTCTCGGGCTGTATCTCAGCCGGAATAACATGCAAGTCTTTTGCACTGGAGGAGCTTGTTTTGCAGTCACACCTTGCATTCTGTATATCATCATACTTAATACGCAACATGTCACAAGTTATAAAGCTAAAGTGTGTCTCAGAATAATCATAGATGGTCATGGTCATATATAGCATGCCCACGGATTGCCCAGAGTCCATTCACTGACTGTCTGAGGCAAATTGTATGCAAAAATGACAAGCATTATCCAATCTAATTGGCAACTTCCAAAGCCTGCACCAGTCTTCCTAGACGTCAGTTCATGTAACAAGGTACAGGGTTGATACAATGACCACTTCTGAGGAAGAACAAGTCTTTGAATTTGCCAAAGTTTTATGGTTAATTTAATATATAAGGGACTGCCTGTTAAGGATGCACCGATCGATCGGCCACAGTTTTAGATTGGCCAGTAAATATGTGATTGGTGATAAGATGATCATGCCTGGAATGTGGCACATACGAAATGAAAAATACACTGCCACTCTAATGAATGAGCTCTTGTTCACCCCTCGAAACCTGACATTGCGGCCACTGGAGGGTGAGGCATTTCTAGGCATTTGTGAATTTACACTTTCAGACATGCTGTAATTCAGACAAATGTGTGTGATGCTCTCGTGGTGTTTACTGGTTGCCAGTTTGTCAAAATAATTTGATAGTGACAACAGAACTATTCTTAACTGTTTTCAATTCAAATAAATGTTAGCATTTCAAATAAATGTTAGCATTTTGTTTTAGCCACTAAATATTCTAATTGATAAATTGTATAAATTTATGACTTGTTGTCACATTATGATTATGTGACAACCCGCCCGATAAAAATTTTACAACATGCCCCTGACTTTTATGATACCTGAACTTTATGAAAAATACCTTTGTCCAAAGAACACATTTAAACCTTTCAGTACAAATTTGCTGGTTTGATTTAACAAAAATTATTCTAATTTAAAAGGGGTTTAAACTAGGTGTTTGAAACCAACATGCAAGACCACTTCTAGAGGAAACACAATTTGACTTTTGACTTAGTAAATTCAGTACTTATTACTTTCAAAGTCAATACACATTTCTGCATATTTCTTATCAGTCTGTTTTTTTTCTTGTTGAATATCCTGTTTTACTCAGCAATACATTGCATTAGAAAAGTAAAATGAGCTGTTTATGCAATTCCATGTTGACTTTAAGAATAATACTGCTCTGATAAAAAAGGGCAGGCGGTTTGCAAATGTTGAACTGTTTATTGAGGCACACAAAGTGGACAGGAACAAATTAGCATCAGCTGTATTAAATCATATGTGGTATATTGCTTTGTGTTGTGAGAGTATTGCCTGCATAACTTAATACCACCTTGCATTTGATAAACTTACTGGCTTGCTATGCCTCTGAAAATGCCTTTTAAAAATAGTAACTCGGCTCAATACCTGTCAGTTTGATTTAGGGGACTACCGTGAGGAGTTTGCCTCTTTGTTACTTTGTTTTGTTTCACTTGAAGTTGGACTCACTGTTTATCCACTGTTTAGTCTACCACGGTGACACACTTTGATAAGAATCCTGTATTCCAGAAATTATTTCCCTTAGCTTTATTTTTTTTAAAATCCTCCAGTCTCCTCCACTTAGTTGCACACTTACACACACCGCTGCTCTTTTCTTTCCACCTTTGTATCATTTCTTTTCACACAGCTTATCTCATGGATGGAGTCTCTTTAAAGCTACAGTTATCTAAAGGTCTTGTTTGTCCCTAGAGCTGCAGCCTGTTGTTAGCCTCTGTGCTGGAGATGTGACCCCTCAAATGCAACCACGCTCTTCCCTCAGTCTGTTTGGACAACTCTCACTCCCATCACAGGTCAAACTGTTCAAGAGCCAGGCTTGCAGCAGCAGCATGAGACAGCATGGGCAGATTTTATACTGCTTGTGCCTTTGACACATGAGGTTGGCTTGTGTGAAGAAGTCATGCCTGTTTTTTATTGGTTTCAAACAGCTTATTGCTATGTCAAACCAGCATATTGCTATGCAAGCTATTTGTGTTATTTAGAGGTGGGTGTTATGACCAAAATCATAAATCATAGTATGAGTAATTTTATGTTATGGAAACGGTATGTTTCACAGTATAGTCACTTTTCCACAATTCAATGGAAAATACAGTACTTCATACATACATACAGTACAGTACTTCATACATATATACAGTATATATACTCTGCTTATAGTAAAACACCATCTGCCATTTGTCAAAATGTTGTGTTGACAGGGCAAATGAAGTGAGAATTTAAATGTTGTACATAGCTGACAACTAGTTTTTAAGGCAGTTTTATTATGTCAATCAAACTAATTATCATGTCTGTTACATGGAGCAACTTTAAATGTTTCTCAAAAATGCCATCTGGACATTTCAAAAGTGCCAGAAACATCAACATTCATTTTGAGCATACAATTGCATGCAAAGTGAGACTGGCATCGCTTTTTTTGGTCTTTTTTTTAAAATCAAAAACACATTCACAAATTGAGGTCCAGGCTTTCACATCACACCTCTATTGATTGGTTCATCTTGCGTTACATTTGTTTTGCATCTCTGTAAGGCCAAGTCAGGTGGTCACGCTTTCAAATCACACTCTATTAGAACTCTAAAAATTCACACGCGCATGCACACGCGTACACACAAGCCGAATCGGAGGGCTTGAAAGTAAATGTTATGAAGGTTGGAGGGTGAAAATATGCGTATTGAGTTTACCTCCACAGACGAGTCTTGGCTGATAGCAATCTCTGTGAGCAGCCAAGCAGCAAATACATCAGGCGCTTCTCTTGTCGGTAGAAAAAGAGAGGCAGATGGAAGCGGCAAAAAAAAAAAGACCCCACCTCCCTCTATTTTCTCCTTTATCATTATTCATGTCTGCTCACCTCACTGTGCTATGTATCATGTCAGCTGCCGTATCGCCATCATCGCCGCCCGTTCCAAACAATATGTTTTAATGCCTTACCGTAAAAACAGCCCCCATATTTCAAGAGACCGCATTCTGGTGCATACGTTAGAGAAAACGGCTGGTACAGTAAAGTACAAAACAAAGTGACATATTAGCTCTGTTCCAAAATGTAGAGAGCTGCCTATCTAGACAGCATTTTAAGGTATTTTAATTATATCATAGGTGCAGTCTCGACTTGAAGGCTGTTGAGAAAAGTGGTCAGCATAATTCTAAAACTATTTGGTTATTTTGACCAAAAGATGTCAAGTTCAAGATAAACACATTTCATTCAACACTTGTTTCATTCAATACGGAAAAGTGTTGAAAAGAAATAGTTTGATATGGATTCCCATTTTTCTGAGGAAATAATTATGAACATCTAAACTACGAAACCATTTCATCGTCTCTCTTGTGTAGATGCTTAGTATCAACAATACATCTGGATAAGTCACTTCAGGTCATGTTCTTTAAGAAAATATGTTAACTCAGAGCCTTATATAAAGAATCCATAATGATATCGGAAATGCTTCAGGGTCAGTAGAGTACTAATTTCTTTGTTATTGTTTACATCCATGAAATGGTCTATATGAGTATCACGTTGTTAGCCTAACAACATGCAAACTTATTACACTTTGTACAAGGAATGCTATCTGTGTGACGAACAAGTTGTTACCTATGTAGAGCGTTCCAAATTAGTTCTGGGTGGCTTTTCAAAAAAAAAAAAAAAATAGTTCAATATAACTAAAAAATGCACCCAATATTTGTTTGTACTATAGATTTTTGTGTTTATTTTACTATCGTGTTGTTAGCTTAGCAACATGCTCATTAGAAGGTAGTTGTCTCTGTAGGCAGTAGACATCAAGGCAGCTCACAAAATTTTGGAAGAGAGCAGTTGTGTCGCTCTATAGTAAAATCTTACCGTATGTTAGCTGAATTGTTGAACAACTGAAAAATGTTTGCCACATAACCCTTTCAGTCTTGACTATTCAGCCATTGATTCATTTTGAGGACATGCATCTATCCACAGATCATTCAATTTGATATACCTGTACGTTCAACCTAAAAAATTCTTCCCATACCATCAATAAGAACCTACGAGATTTATGCTAATGTTATGGATGAACTAGGTTCTACATGGGTCTAATATTGAAAATGAGAGATATTCATTCTTTACAGCTCATACACAGATAACTTCCAGGGTAAAGAGAGATAGTCATCTTTTATCAAACACAGAGAGAGGAATAGTAATTACTCAACCTGACCAGGGCACTGGAGGTCTTGTGTGGCAGCCAGCCACATTTAATTACTTTACTCAATGGAGGGCCCTCTTAGCTATTTCATGCATTAGGCTGTAATATGCTATGCAGAGGTTCCTCACTGACAAGGAACCAATAACTGCAGTTTAATCTCTTGACTGCATATTCCAGCTGCAGGTAGCAAGGTCTCAGCCAATTGAGTCATCTGGCTTCCCAGCGCTAAAATAGACTAGGCACTATTCACTTTTTATGCTAATTGTGTCCTCTCAATGTCACAATCAAAGATAAGAGCTTGTTTTGAGGGGATACACACTAAGGGGTTGAGATACAGTAGCTTCATGCTGTACATATGAGTTGATTTGAGATGTTTGCTGGGAGCTTGACAGAATTTAAAGGCAACATCTGTTTTCAGAGCCACTGTGACACAAAACACCCATCTTGACTCCGACAGGAAATACTTTGAGAGGCAGTTAAATACCAATGAAAGCAAGTCAGAAAATATGACTCGGAGACAGAGACAGAAATAAAGAGGGTAAAGAAGACAGTGAAAAGTCTGCAAGCATGGAAACAGACTCTGTCTGGAGGGTGTTATGTTTCAACATCATCTTCGCATCATGTGATCTCTCTCAGTACCTGTCTTTAAAGTCAAACCCAGATTCTTTACATCAAGCAGAGAAGAGTTCCACTTAACTGGAGTGATGTCTGACCCCTTAAAGAACGAGGGAATGTTCTTGTTTCACCAGAATCGTTGACACAACTCACAACAAGTTAAACTAGATTTGTCAAGACAAACTTTGATGATGGCTTTACAAAGCTTTGTCTGAAATTTTCAAACTAGTTTAAAATTTTTTTAAGGAGACAGACAGACAGATGTACAGACAGACCATAAAAGCAGATTAAAGGCCTTGTATGGTTTGCTTACATTTTAATTGTAAAAAATTTTGACAGTTGGAGTTGGAATAGTCTTGGCCTGTTTGAACATTTCATCAATGTATGTCTATGAGATTTTAGGGATTTTTGACTGCAAAAACCTTAGGTCCAATCGGCTGTAAAAAAAAAAAAAAAAAAAAAAAAAACACAGAGCAACCAGAATCAGAAAAGGATGGAAGTCTGTACCAAGTTTGGAGGATGTAACTTTAAAGCTCAAAGAGTTACAGTCAGAAGCCAACATAATTATTAGTGGCGCTTGATAAGGCAAGCATCACTATTACTTTTGCTCAGACTTTGGGGTAGTGATTTCAGCAAAGCCCTAACCCTAAATTTTACACTTCAGCAAATAACTCGCCCCACAATGTGTGTGCAATGGGCATGAAAAAAAAATCACTTAACCTTTAAATAAAGGCATCATATAGGGACCAGAATATCAGACACTTGGTTGTTGGGCTGTTTTGACTTGGGCCAGTAAGCAACCATCCAGAAGACCCTAGCAACCACCCAGAACAGCTTAGAAACCACACAGCAATTAAAAACAACCTTAAAAACACTCCAGTCTTAGCACGTAACATTACCCTGGCAAACCACCAAAAGCACCCCAGCATTGTGGAGGTGAGTTTTGCACGGGCAAGCAAGTTTTGTTCTTCTCAGCTTTATTTTTCAAGCTTAAAACAATATATTTATGTTCTCTTGAAGCATTGAATTTTTTCATGACTATCTTTCAGACTCAACAATAAATTGCACAACGTTAACAACAGATTACTGCTTGCTTGTATCTGGCAACTCTTCAATGGCTAATGATGCAACCCTGCACTAAAACTTCCTACACTGTTAGATCAGTAGCATCAAACGCTTTATAAGCTCTCCTACCAATATTTTTTCAACATTAGATTGATTTTTGTGTCAGAATTCAGAAAAATTCAAAAGACGGATCACCTCTCAAACTATGGAAGCTGGAATGAACTACAGAAAAATGTCCAAAACCAATGAAAGTTACAGTTGATAAATCAACTAAGTCCAAAAAGAGCAGGTGGTGGACGCTGCTTCCAAAATCAAAGAACAAACTGTTCAGTCTTTGCACAAACTGCTTGTTTTTGCCAAGAATTATCCATCAATTATAGCAGATGCTCACTCGTCTTATTTCTGTAACATCACTCCAAACAAATTACATATTACTGAAATATATGCAGTGAGTGCATATGAGCTATAAACAGAACTTATATGAGCTATAAACAGAACAGAAGCCATGCTTTTAGTAGATGATTTATCATTTGTTTTGACAGAATCTATTCGAATATCAGCTAACAGTTGTGGAACTAACTGCATGGATTGGTGGACAGTTTTCCAGAACAGACCCATACCACCAAAACCAACAGATTGCTTTAATTGTCCATAAGTAAAAAAAGTATTCATTCAGTATTCAAGTCAAGTATTTATTTGACGGAAGTGGTCCTGACTGATAAATATACTGTATACAGTATATATATATAGATATGTGTGTGTGTGTGTGTGTATGTGTGTGTGTGGGGGGGGGGCAGGTTTAAGTGGTTTACAAACTGGTAATTACAAGGGTATTATGCTATAAATGTGGTTTGTGAGGACATTTCTAGTGTCCCCATAATTCAAATAGCTTAAAAAACATACTAAATGATGTTTTATTGAAAATGTAAAAATGCAGAAAGTGTTTTGTGAGGGTTAGGTTTAGGGTTAGGGGATAGAATCAATAGTTTGTACAATATAAAAATCATTATATCTATGGAGAGTCCTCATAATGATAGCTGCACCAACATGTGTGTGTGTGTGTGTGTGTGTGTGTGGTGTGTGTGTGTGTGTGTGTGTATACAGTATTAACATACATTTTATTATAAGCTTTTCAGAATTGTTCTTCATTGTTTACAAAAACACAATAACACTAACTATGCAAAATAAAAACTCAGTTGTTTGAATTGTATGCACCAGAAAAGAAAAAACATTTACAAACTAAATGGAAAATGTCAGCACTGTCTTTGAGATGTATGAATCAAAGACGTGTTTGAGTGCTTTGATCAACTCTCTCTCTTCTTACCTGAACACCACAGGCTGATCGAAAGTGGGACTTAATGTTTTAGGTGAGGGAAAGTCTGTGGCCCATTATGCTGTTCTAAGGTCAGTACAAATGGATGTGCATTTGTGAGCAGTGCCCATTTAATTGTTTTTTGTTTGTTTTGTTTTGTTTTTTTTTTTGTTTTTTTCTGCTCACAGTGAATCTGTCAGTGTGCTGATGCGCTCTTGGCAGGTTCGGGCTAATTGCTGCTCGCCGCTTGGCAGCCGAGTCGCACTTACAGCTGGGCTAGAGTTCAGCCCTGTTCCCTGCAGCCTTTGATATTGATATAAATGTAATTCAAGCCCATCAGAGTAGTCAAATACACACACTCACACAAAATCTTGTCTATACCTGTCTTGCAGTAAGTTTCTAGTCAAGTTGTCCTGTGTCGGGAATATGCCATTTAAAACACCTGGCTCTCTACTTGACCTTGACCTCCTGCAGCTTACAGTTTTGCTGCGTTCTATTCAACATCCATGCTGATATTTAGTACAACAAGTGTCAACTTTTTAACTTCAGTTAACTTTATAATTCTCATTACTGTTTGACAATATCATGTTTGATATTGTTGCAGATACAGGTGCATCTCAATAAATTAGAATGGCGTGGAAAAGTTCATTTATTTCAGTAATTCAACTCAGATTGTGAAACTCGTGTATTAAATAAATTCAATGCACACAGACTGAAGTAGTTTAAGTCTTTGGTTCTTTTAATTGTGATGATTTTGGCTCACAATTAACAAAAACCCACCAATTCACTATCTCAAAAAAGTAGAATATGGTGACATGCCAATCAGCTAATCAACTCAAAACACCTGCAAAGTTTCCTGAGCCTTCAAAATGGTCTCTCAGTTTGGTTCACTAGGCTACACAATCATGGGGAAGACTGCTGATCTGACAGTTGTCCAGAAGACAATCATTGACACCCTTCACAAGGAGGGTAAGCCACAAACATTCATTGCCAAAGAAGCTGGCTGTTCACAGAGTGCTGTATCCAAGCATGTTAACAGAAAGTTGAGTGGAAGGAAAAAGTGTGGAAGAAAAAGATGCACAACCAACTGAGAGAACTGCAGCCTTATGAGGATTGTCAAGCAAAATCAATTCAAGAATTTGGGTGAACTTCAAAGGAATGGACTGAGGCTGGGGTCAAGGCATCAAGAGCCACCACACACAGACGTGTCAAGGAATTTGGCTACAGTTGTCGTATTCCTCTTGTTAAGCCACTCCTGAACCACAGACAACGTCAGAGGCGTCTTACCTGGGCTAAGCAGAAGAAGAACTGGACTGTTGCCCAGTGGTCCAAAGTCCTCTTTTCAGATGAGAGCAAGTTTTGTATTTCATTTGGAAACCAAGGTCCTAGAGTCTGGAGGAAGGGTGGAGAAGCTCATAGCCCAAGTTGCTTGAAGTCCAGTGTTAAGTTTCCACAGTCTGTGATGATTTGGGGTGCAATGTCATCTGCTGGTGTTGGTCCATTGTGTTTTTTGAAAACCAAAGTTACTGCACCCATTTACCAAGAAATTTTGGAGCACTTCATGCTTCCTTCTGCTGAAAGATGCTGATTTCATTTTCCAGCAGGATTTGGCACCTGCCCACACTGCCAAAAGCACCAAAAGTTGGTTAAATGACCATGGTGTTGGTGTGCTTGACTGGCCAACAAACTCACCAGACCTGAACCCCATAGAGAATCTATGGGGTATTGTCAAGAGAAAAATGAGAAACAAGAGACCAAAAAATGCAGATGAGCTGAAGGCCACTGTCAAAGAAACCTGGGCTTCCATACCACCTCAGCAGTGCCACAAACTGATCACCTCCATGCCACGCCGAATTGAGGCAGTAATTAAAGCAAAAGGAGCCCCTACCAAGTATTGAGTACATATACAGTAAATGAACATACTTTCCAGAAGGCCAACAATTCACTAAAAATGTTTTTTTTTTATTGGTCTTATGATGTATTCTAATTTTTTGAGATAGTGAATTGGTGGGTTTTTGTTAAATGTGAGCCAAAATCATCACAATTAAAAGAACCAAAGACTTAAACTACTTCAGTCTGTGTGCACTGAATTTATTTAATACACGAGTTTCACAATTTGAGTTGAATTACTGAAATAAATGAACTTTTCCACGACATTCTAATTTATTGAGATGCACCTGTATATGTAACCCATAGGCAGATCAGGTTTTTAGATTGGACATTTTTATTTGTCTAAACAATTGTGGATATGCTTTGTTCTTCCATTAAAAATAAAAATCTGAGCACGTTTCACAAGACGAAACCCTTTACTGTAGTACAAGTGTTTTAGACTTCTTTAAGAAATGAACACACGGGTGGAAACAGACCAATGAAGTTGAACAGGTGCAGATCAAAGAGTCTTTCCCAGGCCACTTTTTTTTCATTTTCTCCTTAGTTGCCTGTTTGCTTTGGACTTTCTGTGAATCATGAAATTCCTCGTTGATTTAATAGCTCTGATAATGCATTACCGTGGCAACAAGCAAGAACTTTATTTGCACTATGTTATACTCTTCAGAAATGGCTTGGCATTTATCCCAGCAGATACGCTTAACAGAACTCTGAGAAAATCTTTGTTTGGATTATAATCTACATAATGCCTTAGAGGCTTTGCAAAAGACCAAACTCATTAGAACTGCAAATGGTATGCAGGAGGAATGCTCGTAATGGTTCAGATATCCCCATTTTTTTGACCTATGCACTGCCTCACGGACATGATATGTTAATGTCGGAATAATGTCTAAATTATTTTCCTGAGAGGAAATGAAGAAATTAAATAATTCAATGATGCGGCCAGGTCACAACCTCTGTAACGGTCGAGCATTTTTATAGTCAAGTACGAGCTTGTTTATTATAAGTAATAAAAAGTTTTCATCTCTTCGCAACTGTGGACGTAAAGTGCCCTATGAAAATTACTGTGCAAATACTGTTGCAGAATTCGAAACAGACACTTAAATAAACACACACCTCCTATTTGTCTTTATACTCGTTCAAACAAAACATCACGGCTAGCTTTTATGTTGTCAAAATCAGACTTTTCCCACTGTGCTGGGCTGATGTGTGAGGGTTTGTGTGTGTATGCATGCATGTGTGTTGAAGATTAGGGTGAGCAGTCTGACTAAAATTTAATCATGGTATGAGTAATTTTATATTACAGTGCTGGTATACTATACTGGTTCTATAATGGTTCATGCACTATATAATACAATAACTGTGGTAATGTCTATTTTCAAATTCTTTTGGCATCAAATTCTTCATGGTAACACTTCCTGCTGACATCTGGCTGTTCCTTAAATGGTACAGAAACCAAAGTTAAGGGTATTATGTTGAAAAATTGTTTATAGTCAGTTTCTTAAGATTTTGATGTTTCATCAGTCTGATACTTCTACTTTAAGTATATTTTTCAAGCTATTTAAATTACCTTGGGGTCTCTCGCAATAAAACATGAGGGTTAATTTTAAAGTCATCACTCCATATATTTCTCTCTCACACACATTACACACCATACAATCCAGCCTTAGTATTTCCTCTAATGTATGGCCCATTCAGCAGAATGTGTGTTTTTTTTTTTTACAGTGTATCACTCTTTGTTTACCTCTATGATGCCATGGTTTAATAATTCATCTCAATCTACATGGGCCTGTCAGAGCCCCTTAAAGCACAACGCTCTAGCATAAATCTTGCTTTGCTCCCTCCATGCACCCCATAAATGTGTTGAGTGAGATCTCAATTTGACGGGTCTTTTTTAAGAGTGAGGAGGTGCCATTTGAGTGGCGAATTTGTGCGGATAAGGAATGAGTAAGCATCAACTGAGGATTTGTCTTTGGAAATAGGTTGTACAGGGACAGATGGGAAAATGTCTGGGAATACAGTTTTTGCTCTTGAAGAGAGTGTTGCATTTCATGTAAACAATGTAATAGATACCATATATGTAAATGTACAGTATAGAAATATACTGTAAGTGACAAGGTAGGTAGGTAGATGGATGGATGGATGGATGGATAGATAGATAGATAGGTAAAACAGTATAAGATTTATTTGCTATATTATTTAATGTTTGATATATTGTATTACAGACAATACAGGATATTGTATTTATGTTCATTGAAGCTAGTGTGTGTTGGATGATTGACGATGCTGCAAAAGCTGATTTATGTCTTTACTAATGGGAACAAATGAACATGACTCAGAGACCTTCAAAACTATGAAGCATCTCTTTCCACTCACAGTGTCTGTTTACTCCTACATCAAAAGAGCACCTGTTAATGAGCCACAAATATATGACAGTCAGTGCTGTTAATAGCCAAAGTGCAGTTTAAATGAATGAGGGAACCATCACTGGAAAAAATAAAATAAAATGTGGATGATTTCAGTGGGGTGATACAAGGTTTTGTCATTTTGAACAAAACAGATTTTGTGAAAACAGATTCTTTTTTATTTTTTTCAAGTTCTTTTTTAGATGCAAATCTACAAATATAAATGAGAAATAATAAAAAAAAAAGCAATATTTACAATGAAAGATAGAAATGAATAAGGAGACACAATCAAACATCATTAGCTGTCAGTGTAGGAGAGATTATGGGTTGAGCATTAAGAACAGTCTTAGGCAGAAACTTCAAAAGAGACTGAATCTTTGTAAAAGCAGAGAAGTTTCTGGTAAATGACACCATATATATCAGTATGAAGAGGTGAAGTCAGAGCACCTACCATTCATTTTAATGTGCTATATCAATCAGACGTGCAAGACTCTTGTCTATATAGACACACACACACACACACACACACACACACACACAGGGTGCACTGCCTGTGGCAGCAATAGATTGCTATTCATCGTTCTTAGTTTACATTGACGGTGGAAAATATTTCTATACATCAGCAAGTACTCTAGTAAAAAAACATTGTCAATATTTTAAGTTATAAAAAAAAAAAAACACACATTTAAGATGTCAAAATTAACTGTGGAATACTTAGTAGGTTTGTTAAATATTTTAAGAGGTCTGTAATTTACAAAGTTACAATTAAGTTACAAGAGGTCATGTGCTCTAAATGCTAATTTATTATATTGAGTATAATAAAGGGTAAGAATCAATGAAGGTGAGGATCTTCTCATAGTGAAAACGTGACTATATACTGTACATTTTGTACATAGGTACAATTCCCTGCTGTTTCCAGGAGAAATGAACACTAGTGGCACTATAACAATTGTGTGTTTTATTCACTTTCACTCAAGTCATGACTTAAATGGTGGATTATGACTTTATAAATACTTATGTTGTACTCAGAACCTGCTATTTTATGATATCGACACACTTTTACTCAAGCACATCTTACGAAAAAACAACATGTTTTAATACTTTTATTACAGACGCACCTACATATATACACTTATTCCAACACGGATAGCTTGCACGGTAGCCCACCTGATAGGGTGTTGAACCATGAGTCGGAGGACCGTGATTCAAGACCATTCATGGCCTCAAGCTGACATGTGACATTACAGAGTCACAGAAGCGGCACAAACTGATGTAGTTGGTTCAGAAAGCGTGCTTTTTCATTTCACTTCTGCATTTTAAAACACTAATGGTTAGATTTAGGCATTGATAAGGTAAGGATGTCTTTTTTAACTTCTCATATTTTTTTTTTAAAACACTAATGGTTAAGTTTAGGCATTCATTTGGTAAGGATGTTTTTTTAAAATATCTTTTTATATTTAAAAAAAAAAAAACAACTATTGATTAGGTTCAGGTAAAAGTTTTAGGTTAGGGAGGTATGTTTAAAAAAATAAATAAATAAATAACAATTTAAAATTCACCTTAAAACCGCATCTGAATACGACACCATACGAAAGCTGGCAAAATGATCTAAATCCATGATGGAGCATCGGGCAGTGCAATGAGAAAATTAGCTTAGTTACGGTATTCAACAAAGGTCAAAATAAATGAGTAGAAACATTACAAAAATACAATAACCTTAATCACAGACATTGCTATTTGGGCAAGATTCGATTTCTCAGAGGACAACCAATTTAGTAAAATAAAAAGTGTAGTAATTTGCTTTGTCACGTGTAGAGAAGTTGTGCAAGAAAAACAAAGCTGTGTATGATTTGGATCGAAAAAACAAAGTATGTTGACAAAACATAAATTTACCTAACCTCCTCAGTGACGAAACATTGCATAATTTGTCATTTAAATCTGAATCTTACATGTCTGTTTTTCTTGTAAAACCTTGGTAAAATTACAGATCACATTACCTGCTTTTTTTTTTTTTTCAGGCTAATGTTAAAGAAAATAATGAAGCATATTGTGAATACACATTTTTGTTTCTCTGTTTAGTGTTATGTTTTTGCATGCTTTATGTTTAAATATACTTTCGCCAGAAAAAGAATAAACTTAGGTTTAATGTGCATGTGCATTGTATATCATTAATTGCTCTTGTTGCACAGTAGTAAAATGCAACCAATCAACAATTCTTCTTCTTTCAGGCAATATCCTATATGTCACTATTTGCATTTTGTGTGGGCGACTGCTCTTCGCTGACTGCCCAGCACTCGGCTGTGTTTATGCTTCTCCATCTGTCTTTGACAAATAACTTCATGTGCCAGTGGCTCAGCTCAAGCGCACAGGGTTTTGTACATACTTAATAGTGACGAGCTTGTCAATATCCAGCAGGTTTGACTGGGATTCCATAAGCTGCCCCTCTGGGTACTCATTTCTACCATAATCCCTCTCTCTGCTCTTTAGTTGTCAATCAAACATGGTCGATAAGAAGCATGAGGCCTCAGCTGTGGCAGCTACAAATGCACAGGGAAACTTTGATAATGTAGGCAAAAGAACAGAGTGGAAATTCTAGAGCTGAGAACACAAAAGAGCCTTCAGTGAGAGAGTGTATCGTCACACAGACACACAAAAACTTGTATGCTTTGTAGAGCTTTCCATTGACATCCAGTGTATGTATATATATATATATATATATATATATATATATATATATATATATATATATATATATATATACAGCTCTGGGAAAAATTAAGAGACCACTACAAAATGGATTTACTATTTATAGGTATGTTTTTGAGTAAAATGAACATTTTTGTTTTATTCTATAAAGTACTGACAACATTTATCCCAAATTCCAAATAAAAATATTGCCATTAGAGCATTTATTTGCAGAAAATGACAACTGGTTAAAATAACAACAACAACAAAAAAGTTTTTTCAGACCTCGAATAAGGTAAAGAAAACAATTTCATATTAATTTTAAACAACACAGTACTAAAGTTCAGAAATCAATATTTGATGGAGTAACCCTGATTTTCAATCACAGCTTTCATGCATCTTGGCATGCTCTCTACCAGTCTTTCACATTGCTGTTGGGTGAATTTATGCCACTCCTGGCGAAAAAACTTAAAGCAACTCGGCTTTGTTTTGTTGGCTTGTGGCCATCCATCTCCCTCTTGATCACATTCCAGAGGTTTTCAGTGGGGTTCAGGTCTGGAGATTGGGCTGGCCATGACAGGGTCTTGATCCGGTGGTCCTCCATCCACACCTTGATTGACCTGGTTGTGTGGCATGGAGCACTGTATATACTGTATATATTAGACATTATTGTTTGAATTAGGCTTGTTTTTAAATGTACAGTAGTAATATGTTCTGCACTTTATAATTCACACACTAAATAATATATTAAAATATATTTATTTGCATTCCTAAAGATTATTCTGGCTAAGTCATTAAATCACATTCATTAGCAATTCAAAAAATCTGCCATTATTATTAGCACTGCAGGTTAGCTGCTAATTCTGCTTGGACAGCATCCAGGTGCTAGTGGGGAACAGGTAGTGTTAGCTCGGAATAGATGTTCTGCCACAAAGGGGTCTGTGATGGTAATTGAGTTTCATTAGCGATTAGTGACAGCGGCATGTTGCAGCTCAGATGCCTGGGTCAGGTTAGTGCAGGTTAGCGCTAATGTGCATTGGTAATGTAATAACTGCTGTGTTACAGCTTTTGTCAGAGCACAGGGCAGACGTTAGCGCTGTATCTCCCCGTGGGTGGCCAAATTGAGAAAGTGGCAGGGCTGTTACTCTATCTGCAGGACTGCATGCGTGTGGAGCCAGTCAACACTGTACACACAATCGAATTAATTGGAGCCGAGACTATTATCCAGCTTGAATACATTAGCTCTTCCATGAGCAGTGCAATATCTTGCCCTTGTCGTGTTGGTGTTACACAGTACAGTGGTTGTTTTGATGAAGCTAGGAAACAGGTTGTGTTGACCTCTATGTGATGTTGTCTGTGCAAGCTCATGTACTGTTACGTATTTTTAGCAAAGGGATCATATGCATAAAAATGACAAATCTGTTCTAGGCTAACATCCAAATGCAACAGGCATTGTAGGAGGTGGATTAGAAGCCATTTGATAGCAGCTGATTGAAGATATCTTCTTTGTGATTGTGTGAATCTCATGAAAACATGCCGTGTCACATTTCATTTCAAAATAAATGAGTAAATTCTTTTTTTTTTTTTTTTTAAAGAGTAGTACTTTTTATTAAATAATTACTTAAATACAATGATTTTCTTTATATATATATATATATATATATATATATATATATATATATATATATATATATATATATATATATATATAATAAAAAAATAGCACAAATTAAAGATGATGAATGAATATTACTCATGGTCAATAAAAGTAAATAAACTGATCTGTTGGGGTAAAATTGGGGTGCTTAATATTCATGAAAATACTGTCACAATTCAACAAAATCTAAATCCTTGATTTGGGGTGAAATATGACCCAGACATGTTCTTGAGAGATTTTGTGAGAGTCACCCAATCAGTTTCTTGTAGTATGTGGAATCCCCAAGTAAATGGATGTTTGCATCTCAAAAGACCACAACATAAGAAAGCACTCTAAAGACAACTAGGAACATCACTAGTAGCAACACAGAGAGTACAACCTCCATGTTCTTTACCTTTATAATAATTGATCTCAGGGGTTTCTTTGTCTTCTTGCTAGTTTTGGGAACATTTAGCAGGCATTTAATTCCCATATCAGTAATTAAAAAATGAAAGAGAAGATTAGACCAAGTCAGCAAATTATTGCTTACATTGTTTTGTTTTATTTTGTTTATCTCTCTACATACAACCCCAATAATAGTTTAAGAGTACTAAATTATAGTACAAAGAGTACAAATTATATTGAAGGAACGTTTCACTGCCCGATGCATCATTTACATTTGAGTGTATTATTAGTCCATCAAGCTAAAAACAAAGGGCCAATGGAGAGGATGGCATATTCATTGGCACTCACACATTGAAGCTGAAGTCATAATCATAGTTGAAATGTTTGCTAATAGGGTGCGTGGCTGTCATTCCAAATTAAGGTGCATTAAATGTGCTTTTTCGGCTCAGCCTCACATCTATTGAGTCTTTTTAACACAGAGCTAAGATGACTTGGGCATCAGAACAACAACAGCTGGAGGCTATATTGCAACACATACACTTCTCTCAGTTGGAGTTAGTGGGGGGAATTAATCGAGAATAAATTGCGACACCTTATAGCATGGTTTATTTGCATATGTTGTCTGCGTTGTTTTAGCCTCCAATTTACTAGTGAAATAATTAGGTAACTGCACAAAAACACACCCCAAAATGTTGTGCTGAATGCAAAGAAAAATTGGTTCTGAGTGCTAGGTTGTGGAGAATGCAGCAGACCGCAATCTGGCATACAGGTACATTAATGGGCCTGGACAGCATCTCTCCACAATTGTGATCCAGACACCTAAACCACCAAAAATGCACTCAACTACACTGTGGATATGGATATATGGCCAGTTATAACGCTTCTCTTTATCATTTGATCATCAGTTGATGAATTATTGCTGCCCTGAAAAACAGAAAATCTACACAAATATCTCCCTTAAACGTGCTTTTTGTGGACGGTAATTGCAAAAAGTTAATTATGTCAGGCAAATAGCGCTGAGTTTTGTGAATAAAGCACAATCTAATCCCAATTTTCATATAAAGGAGATGTGTTTGCGCTGAATAAATAATAATAAATTAGCAAATAAAGGTACATTTCTAGTTTCCACATTATATTAACTTTAGACATTTGTTTTGTTGGACTAGAAGAGCTAGCTTCATATCATGTGACCCACATTTGATTTTACAGTGCATCCGGAAAGTATTCACAGCACTTCACTTTTTCCACATTTTGTTATGTTACAGCCTTATTCTAAAATGGATTAAATTCATTATTTTCCTTAAAATTCTACAAACAATACCCCATAATGACAATGTGAAAGAAGTTTGTTTGAAATCTTTGCAAATTTATTAAAAATCAAAAATCAAAAAATCACATGTACATAAGTATTCACAGCCTTTGCTCAATACTTTGTTGAAGCACCTGTGGCACCAAATTACAGCCTCAAGTCTTTTTGAGTATGATGCTACAAGCTTGGCACACCTATTTTTGGGCAGTTTCTCCCATTCTTCTTTGCAGGACCTCTCAAGCTCCATCAGGTTGGATGGGGAGCATCAGTGCACAGCCATTTTCAGATCTCTCCAGAGATGTTCAATCGGGTTAAAGTCTGGGCTCTGGCTGGGCCACTCAAGGACATTCACAGAGTTGTCCCATAGCCACTCCTTTGTTATCTTGGCTGTGTGCTTAGGGTCATTGTCCTGTTGGAAGATGAACTTTCGCCCCAGTCTTAGGTCCAGAGCGCTCTGGAGCAGGTTTTCATCAAGGATGTCTCTGTACATTGCTGCATTCATCTTTCCCTCGATCCTGACTAGTCTCCCAGTTCCTGCCACTGAAAAACATCCCCACAGCATGATGCTGCCACCACCATGCTTCACTGTAGGGATGGTATTGGCCAGGTGATGAGTGGTGCCTGGTTTCCCCCAGACATGACACTTGCCATTCAGGCCAAAGAGTTCAATCTTTGTTTCTCATGGTCTGAGAGTCCTTCAGGTGCCTTTTGGCAAACTTCAGGTGGGCTGTCATGTGCCTTTTACTGAGGAGTGGCTTCCGTCTGGCCACTCTACCATACAGGCCTGATTGGTGGAGTGCTGCAGAGATGGTTTTTCTTCTGGAAGGTTCTCCTCTCTCCACAGAGAAATGCTGGAGCTCTGTCAGAGTGACCATCAGGTTCTTGGTCACCTCCCTGACGAAGGCCCTTCTCCCCCGATCGCTCAGTTTGGCCGGGCGGTCAGCTCTAGGAAGAGTCCTGGTGGTTCCAAACTTCTTCCATTTATGGATGATGGAGGCCACTGTGCTCACTGGGACCTTCAATGCTGCAGAAATTTTTCTGTACCCTTCCCCAGATCTGTGCCTCGATACAATCCTGTCTCGGAGGTCTACAGACAATTCCTTGGACTTCATGGCTTGGTTTGTGCTCTGACATGCACTGTTAACTGTGGGACCTTATATAGACAGGTGTGTGCTTTTCCAAATCATGTCCAATCAACTGAATTTACCACAGGTGGACTCCAATCAAGTTGTAGAAACATCTCAAGGATGATCAGTGGAAACAGGATACACCTGAGCTCAATTTTGAGTGTCATGGCAAAGGCTGTGAATACTTATGTACATGTGATATTTTTCGTTTTTTATTTTTAATAAATGTGATTTCAAATAAACTTCTTTCACATTGTCATTATGGGGTATTATTTGTAGAATTTTGAGGAAAATAATGAATTTAATCCATTTTGGAATAAGGCTGTAACATAACAAAATGTGGAAAAAGTGAAGCGCTGTGAATACTTTCTGGATGCACTGTATACCATTGAAAACTACAGGTCACAAATATAACCTTTTATTTTTAATTCTAGTTTATTTTTACCCAGAGATAGGTTGGTCTATTACTTAAATCAGTTGACTTTAGCACCCATTTTTGCATTATATTGCAAAAAATAAATTGGGAAAAAACTTTTTTGTGTTGTTTTTTCATAGTTGGAGTGCATATAATTTTAAAAGTATTAAATATATCTTAATATCCTTTAGATTCTGGTTCAGAACAATTATTTATTTATTTTTTTAAATCTTGATTTTTAAGGCCCTATGTGGTTAAAAAAGCGATATGGGGATCTCAATGTGGCTCCATGCGAAAATTGTTAAAACTCCTATTTTTCTCCAAAATTTAAAAAATTTACATTTTGACCCAACTTCATAAAACACATTAATCCATGGCATTTAATATGTTGGCTTTCATAATAAGCCATATTAAGTAATAATAAGAAAGTTTATCTTTCACCAGTAAAAAAAAAAAAAAAAAAAAAATGATGATCAAAAACAAAAATTTCAGATGGGATCTCTTAAGCTCTGGAATGACCCAATCACATAATTTAAATACGCCACAGTGCTATTTCAGTGCATTTAGCATCGGTTAAACTGGATTGTGGGTGATTAGTAAGATTCAGGTTTTTTGCACTGAAATACAGAGAGCAAAAATGCCGCTGAGTGAGTTCACCCCAGTGTATGTTATGCTGGCTGGTGTTCTGTTGAGGTAATTAGACTTTCTGAATGCCTCCAGTTGGCTTTCTTTCTCACCGAAGTCCTGCACACTCCAGATTTTCAACACATTTATTGATGTGTTTTCAGCGCCAATTCTCTCTCCCCTTCAATTTACGTTTCTCTCTCCACTGTCAAAACACTCTCCTCTCCCTGCCTGCGCCCATCGAGTTTTGTTGAATGAATTTTTCATTAATTGATCCCACTATTTTATCCTTCTTTTCCCACCAAAAAAAAAAAAAAAAGCCAAAGGTGTTTTCATGTCCATGTGGAAGACAGATTAATGCCCCCCTGTCTGGTTTGGACTGTTGTCTTATAGACTTTGAGAAATAAGTGTGTTTTGGGCAATTTGTAAAGGCTGCATACAGAAACATATGCCAGAGGCCAAAACAGATGCCCAGGAGCAACAGAAATGAGCAATGTCAGTGGTACTGCTAATAGTGGTGAGGAGTATAAACAAATGATTTACATGGTTATTTATATAGTTATGATTTACAGTGATTCCTTACTTTATTGCCTGGCCCCATAGATTCTTTTTTATTTTTTATTATTATTTTTTTTTCAGATAATTATTTTCTGTAGTATTCGAAATTATTGCCACGAATGCTGTTAAAAGACCTTGTACTGATAAAATTTGACTGATCCAGGAACAGTCTTTCAAGGTGATGTGTGAATATTATCAAGGCTAGTTTTCCCAGAGCAGGTTTTCGTATATCACAACAAACAGGGATTAATTAGTTATTTTCAGACTTTTTCACACAGCTGGGCATTCCATTGATTTTAAAGTGAGGTGAAGCTTCAGTTAACATCTGATGGTGTATAAAAGCCAGAGGAGCACTAACATTATCATTGAAAGAGTATTTGAGCGAGGACATATCTCTGCCTCCGTGCCAGAGGTTTTTTATAAGGCTGAATATAGAGGGCCCATGAGCAACAACGTGCAAATTGCTGCTTCATTAGATTTCCAACAGCACTTAGAATGAGCGTGTCAGCAATTGGGGCTCTGCTGGTCCCAGCTGAGCAGTGTGTGTGTGTGTGTGTGTGTGTGTGTGTGGGGGGGGGGGGGGGGGGGTGTTTGGGTGGTTTACGAGGACATTTTCTTAGGTTACAAACTGGTAATTACAACGGTATTATGCTATAAATGTGGTTTGTGAGGACATTTCTAGTGTCCCCATAATTCAAATCGCTTAAAAAACATACTAATTGATGTTTTTTTGAGAATGTAAAAATGCAGAAAGTTTTTTGTTAGGTTTAGGGACAGGGTTAGGGAATAGCTGCACCAACATGTCAGCAATTGGGGCTCTCCTAGTCCCAGCTGAGCAGTGTGTGTGTGTGTTGGCAGGTTGTGGATGGCTCAGCATTTATTTGTATTGAAAGACACTCAGTACTGCAGTACTTGATTAACCAAGTAACCAAAGGCAACAATATATATATATATATATATATATATATATATACATTTTTTCTTTCTTTCTTTTGATTTTAGGGTGAAATGTGACCTGGGTTATTTTTTACTTTAGTATTTTTGACAAGATATAACAGATTGCAAAATATTAATACATAAGGCATTATAAAATCTTTATAATGTATAAAGAATGCCATGAATGCTATCTGAGCTATTCAGATTTCCAAGAAAATGTTACCAAAGTAATTTGAATGTAATCGGTGATAAATGGGTACCATTCCCGTCAGCAACATTTTGTAAGGGACTAAATAATTTTAATTAATTTATTTTGTCTTTATTTATTTAATTTGATTATTGTTTTGTTTATTTATGTTTCCCTATTTCACACATGAAAGCACACTGTGACACAGTAGTGTTCTTGACATGGTTTCAAGTATTTTTGAAAGATTAAAGTATGTTAATGAGACATTATAAATACCTTTAATGCACTATTTCCAAATGTTACAAAAGTTATTTTAATGTTATCAGTTGTAATATGGTATAATACCAATCACACACATTTTGTTAGGGACTTAACAATGTTTGTTAATGTATTAGTCTTTTGTATTTATTTTGTTTATTTGTTTTGTTTATTTATATACATTTTGCCATCTTCACATGTAGAACCACAGTGTGTTACCTGATGCAGTACCCTATAACAAGTAAACCATACAAATGCATCATCAAGGGAAACAGCTCTGTTTTCAATAACAGATTTGTGTAATTAGCAGAATATTATTACACATTTTTCTTAATGGCTCCTTTAATCTCTCTTGGCCAGAGTTCCTTTTCTCAATAGTGTGGGGCCGTCACATATTAATCATAGTCAACCAGTGCTTAATGTGTGCCGCGTTGTTTGCATCTTAATTCATTTATGCTTTTCTTCTTCAGGTGTAACCTATTAACATCCTGCATCTCTATTCTCTCATTTTCACTCCTCGGCTCATTCATTTCTCCACTACTTTGTTAATTGCACACACACAAACACACATACACACAGTGTGAAGTTAACTCTGGTAGAGTTTGGGATGTGTTTTGGGAATCTCCAGAGGAGGGCGAAGCACATTCAGAAATCCTTTCACATATTAATTTGTTGTTTACTGTGTCAACAATGGCATTTTGTCTCTCAAAAGCAGCATATAAAATCAAATCAAGCTCCAGTTATTTGATGTGTATCTAATTGTGTGTCATTGTGAGGGAATATCAAGCGACTCCACATGCAAAAATCTACTGGTGTCAGTCGGTTTATTCAAAAGCTGTTTATGGCCTTATACAATATAGGAAAGCAGTTCAATACATTAACATGAGGTTTTCTTCCTTTACCTCAAAACCAGGGGTGGATTTAGGCACGGGCGACATGCCCCGTGCCGCCCCCGGCAAGATGCCGCCCAGAGCGAACCCCCCCCTTCAGGGGTGGGGTGCTGAAGGGGGGTATTGCCCAGGGTGCCATAAAAGCTAGAACCGTGTATAGAAATTTGGTAGCTTACGTACATGTACACGGTATGTATTCAAGTGCCCGCGTACCTTCACCAATAATATGTAAGGAAATTTATGTGTGCTAGGAATTAAATTAAACTGTCTGCATGTCTACACCATTATGTAGGAAAATTAGCGACTTTGCATATATCCAACAATGATACGTAGAAAATTGTATAATGGAATTAGCCACGTTTGACCACTATTATAAGAAGGATAAATGACAAATGATCGGATTAGAATTAGATTAGGATTAGAGATCTGAATAAAGATTCTCCACCATTTAAAATGTAATACAACAGGCTCGTTGTATCCAATCACAATTAATATGTAAGGAATTAGCTTAATAAGGGAATTATGATTAATTTACTTATTGAAAGAATTACAGTACATGTCTAATCACTCGGCCACGCTGAGTTGATATAACGCAGCGGTTATCTCTTTAGAGTAATACTATTTTCATGGCTATTGAAAATAATATCACAAATATGTTTAGATATGGTTCGAGCTTCGGAGCGCAGATCTTTTAAAAAATCAAGTGATGAGATTATTAATCAAAATATACCACAGTCAAATTATTTTTGAATACAAACAAGACTTTATTGCTAATCTAAAAAATCAAACTAACTAACACATATAGATAAACATAAACAACAGGTTGGTGAGTTAGCTGTAACAGAAGGTGAATGAAATGATCTGTACAGAGAAATTGAACTTTATGGCGTTTATAGACAATAACTTGAGAACTATCTATACTTCATTTAGTCTAACTCGATTTGCAATCGGGTTACTCTTTCAGTTAGAGATGTACTTGCGTTTCCTGCATTGCTTTGATTCTTTGGCTCTTTGTAGAAAGTTTTGTTGTTCTGTCTATGTTTTGGACCTCTGTTAAGATCATGGATTGGAATGAGGCGGGGCTTTGAAGCAAGGCCTCCAGCAATGGAGACTACCGACTCCCCATCACATTGGTGAGTCGTAGCGCAGAGAAGAGAAGGGCTTTCTTTGAACTTTTCATTCAAAGTTTTCCTGGACTCTAAATTGTACAGAACCTGGCAGAGGGGTGCCAACGCAAAGCCAGCCGAGGAAAGGCTAAGAGCCACAAGGGAAGAGAAGAGAGGAGGATGCAAGAGCATGCAGAAGAGAGAGAGAAATTCTTCCTTGGTGGGGAGGTTTTGTTGAGTTGAGGTTGGCCACACCCCAAAGGTGCCTTGAGCCAATCAGAAGTGTATTCAGATACCATGTGATCATCTCTCTTGAGTTATGAGCAGAGCATTAGTTTCGTGTGTTACTGATTGAATAAATGAATGGAACAAAGGAGCTTCTCTTGGATTTCTGGAGACTTAGCCCCTCAGTGAATGGCCAGTCATGTGATGTCCATTAAGTGTGGGGGTACATGAACGAGAATTGATCTCGGTGTGTCCACAGAACTCTCTTTGTTCTCAAGACGGTTGACACTCAGCACAGCAGCTTTTAATGGACTCTTTTCAGGCCTCTGGCTCGTTTGTTTGCCGTTAGCAGAGCAGAGTCTTTAATTTATGACGTTGAGGAATTTCCAGCGTGGACCGCAGGGCCCCTGTATTATTCTCAAAATCATTTAACTACCTCCAGTCCCTACAACCGCTACTGCTCAAAGCAGTAAGGATGCAAAAGATACATATGCTCCTCAGCAGGAAATGAAAATGTCAAAAGTTAATGCTGTGTTCTAGTCGCTGACAGGCCTTGAACAGAACAGCCACCTCATAACTGCATGTGTGCATAATATATCCTTTAAATCTACTATTAACTTTGACATTTGACTTTCTTTTGACTTTACTTGCTAGCTTTGATTAATCTTTTTTGGCTTTGTGGCATGGGAAAAGCTGTACAAGACAGTGGAATTTGTTCTGTTCGCCCTCTCAGAACCCAGGCTAAAGAGAGGCCTGGGACTGTGTACCACCCTTTGCAATGGCTGCGGACCTGCTCTATTTGAGGAAGAAAAAAAAAACACAACTCCAAACAAGTAGAGAATAATTATGTGAGAAATATCTCCAGCTGGAACCTTTGGGTTTTTCTGCGAGACTTTGGCATTTAAAGAAAGCCACATATGGAGTTTCAAAATAATTTTCATTTGGTTAAAACATTTAGGTTAGCTATGCAATGTCACTCAGAGTACTTTATGTAAAGAGTACTGTACTTTGCATTTAGTCATGTACCAAGTTTACACTGTAGGCTACGTTTTTAACATGTTTTATATAACCTGGCAATTTCTGCTTTTGTTACCAAAACAAGAATACCATGGCATTTGATGTATACTAAAATAGACTTACATTTTTTTTAAAGCAGTGTAAATGGTGCTTTCCTACTTACAGCCACAATTCTGGGTGGTTGTCAGAGCGATGCTAGGGTGTTCTGGTTGATTGATAAGACATTGTTAGGTGGTTACTTACAGGCCCAAGTGAAAAGTTCCCACCCCCAAGTTGCTATAATATTCTTGCCCCAAGACAGATGGGATCCGCCAGGCAAATTTAATATATTTAAATGTTTAGAGAAGTAATAACACATTTCTTCAACAAAACGCACAATAATTCATGGTTGTAGCACAAACCTAAAAAATAAAAAACCTAACCCCAAGAATGAGCAATAGGAATAGTTATGCTTGCCTTAAATACCACTACTAACAAGCAGTCTAAAAACATTTCTACTGTAGCATGGATACGGCATGTAAATGTCACCAGACACCAGCACAGATAGTTAAGAGAATGTGTCCTACTTAAAGAGAGTGCATGCTGCTAATTATTCAAGGCAAACAGCCACTTTACTTAATGAATGTACCATATGATTGCATTGCCAAAACAAAGCCAAAGACGTCCGCAGATGCAGTGTTGAGTTCGACTCATCTCCATTACTTAAATGTCTTCAAATGTATATCCACAGACTGTAGGGGGCTGTGTTTAATGGTACCAGGTGACAATGTACGCAAGTGCATCTTTTCTGAAGAAAATGTCAGTGGTGCTATAGCTCATGCAAAAGTCACTTCCATGATGGTAGGGTGTTGTGGGTGGTTGCCAGGGTGTTGCTATGCAATTGCTAAGATGGTCTTTGATGTTTTATGGCGCATTGCTAGAGTGAACTGGGTGGTTTCTAGATGGTTGCTTACTGGCCCAACTCAAAAAAGCCCACCCCAAATCTTTGATATTCTGTTCACTAGATTTGGCTTGAGTCCCTCCTTCATTGTAAGTCTAAGATATTTTTTCACCCGTTTTATTGTTTGCCAGGCAAAAATCATTTAGCAAAGTAATCTAAATTAGGGTTTAAGAAAATGTTGTACGTTTTAAGATTTTGAAAAAAACAAAAAACCTAATTTAATTATGAACAATAGAACTTGTGATGCTCAAGTATCTCTAATTAGGGTAGAGAAATGCATTTGACATCTGTCATGAGTTTCAATCATAGACAGCTAGTTGCCTTTGGTGGAATTTTTGTTGTTTTGGACTACATTTCAAAGTCAGTTGTAGCTCTATTTTACAAAACATTTTAAAGAAGGACCGAATTAATATGAGCTTGGGAAACCAACCATCAAACTTCTAAATACACTCACTGTGTCCTTCATAAAAACCTCATCTCAAATGTAGAAATGTTGTATTGAAACAGTGACACAGGATCTATAATGTGTTCCTTATGCGAACAGGTCAATGATTAAATCAAATAAAGCTTTAATGGATTTAAAGGCAAAGGAAAGTCACAGTCATTGTTTTAAAGATGTTCGGCAAGTTATTCTTCGAGGTGATTTAATAAAATAATGTATGCGCTGCATGCAGAAGATCGTTTTATGAAGCAGTGGGCTGATTACTTCTAAATGAAATCTCTCTATCTTTCTCTCCCTCATTTTATAGTTCATCCTCTTTCTTGGTTTCACCCCCAAATAGATAATCATATTTTGCGCCGAGACCTTGCATACTCAAATTAGTTTGAACTTTTGAAATATAACTTATTGATGGAAATCATGAATTCACACTTCATTAAATTCACCTGGCTGGCGGTATCGACGGGTTGTGGTCCAGACTCGATGTCTGAAACAGCCCCAGCTCCATTTCTAAAGGGAATAAAATCAAACATCAGCTTCTGAGTCGAGGCTCAGTCTCTGTCTGCTCGGGCGACTGCAGAATTCATTCATCTATAATTAACCAATAAACTTCATTGAAGGAGAGGTTGAAAAAGAAAAGAAAAAGCTGACAGTTCTGCCCTTGGAAATGGGACGTGGAGAAGAGATGGCAAGAATAATAATGTGAACTTGCTCAGGGTTCTTGAAGATGTCTCAACTTTGATAGACCTGTAAATAATTACGATCTACAAACAAAATTGATGCTCAAGAATGAGGGCAGCCTTTACTGAGGTCTCAAGGTTTGGCTGGTTAGCATGGGCAGTTAACCCCTGTTGGTAGATTCTAGGGGTGTTCAGCGAACCCATTATCTGTATTTGTATCTATATCTGTTCATATGACAAAATTATCTGTATTTGTATTCGGATAGAACTGAGTGTGGGCGGGGCTTAAACCGGAAGTGCGTCAAAACTAAATCAAATGCCCATTTTTAAGTGTTAAATTTATAGTTTCTACTAATAAAATATGACTTGTATATGCCTTTTCATAATAATAGTCTATTATTATTATACAAATATTATTTTATTCTTTTTTTTCTTACCAGATGAAGCTGAATTTGTAGGCTGAATTAACTGTGGAATATGTTGTTAACTATGGTTTCTCCTGGTATTTCAGATATTAATATCAACATGAAACAGAATTTTAGTTTGTCTGTGCATGTACAACAGCATTATTCGGAAGGCAGGAGGTTTCAAGCAAAATGTGAAATGTCAAGCACACATTTTGCAGTGAATAATATTTACAAATTCAAACATTAAAAGAAATTAAAATAAAATCTATATAGCCTACAAACAGGTGAAAATCCCGTAAATCTATCAACATTATTTAGTTAAATAATAATAATAATAATAATAATAATAATAATAATAATAATAATGTCAATTATATAGTGCCTTACCAGAGTTCAAAATCACTTAATATTTTCAAATTTAGCCCAGTGTCATGTGTATTTTGTTGATTCATGTCTTTTATTATGAAATGTTTAGTTCCTGTTTGCCTTGTCATGTGATTTCATGTTTTCCCTCCATGTTCATGTGTCATGTTTTCATTGGTTTGGTTTTGGATTCACTTTTGTAAATAAACTGCACTTGTGTTCTCATCTTCATCATCGTCTTCATCATCGTCATTGCCAGCCAGCAACCAGCTTCGTTACAGAATACTTGACCGAACCATGAACCCAGCAGTTTTACATCTGCGCCTACGTCAGGGGAATTATCCCCTGGAGGACTATGTTGAGGACTTCTGCGGTCTAGCCTGCCAGGTGGACTTTAATGAGGTTGCCCTGAAAGACTGTTTTAGATTTGGACTGAATGAGTCCATTTCTTTTTTGATGCCTGACGGTCGCAGTTCCCTCAGCATGGCTCAATATATCGACCTCACCCTACAGATCATTGGTTCCACGTTCACTGTGGGGGAGGCGGATGCCGAGCCAGAGGTCCACGGCATGGCCGCCGCCGAGCCAGAGGTCCACGTCATGGCCACCGCCGAGCCAGCGTTCCACGACATGGCCGCCGCCAAGCCAGCTTCCACGACATGGCCGCCGCCGAGCCAGCATTCCACGACATAGCCGCCGCCGAGCCAGCATTCCACATCATGGCCGCCGAGCCAAAGTTTCACGTCATGGCTGCCGTGCCAGAGTTTCACGTCATGGCCGCCTAGATAGAGTTTCATATCATGGCCACCAAGCCAGAGTTCCTAGTCATGGTCGCTGAGCTAGCGCCATCTATTGCTCCTTGCCACGTCACAGCAACGCCTCAGCCTGCTCCATGCCACATCACAGCAACGCCTCAGCCTGCTCCATGCCACGTCACAGCAACACCTGTGCAGTTGGACCTGGAGATGGTTCCCACCCTTATACCCACCCTTATTTCTCCTGAGCAGGCAAGGGGAACTTTCGGCCCTCCGACCCCGCCTGGACCCTCCGAGCCCTGGACTTCACCTTGGCCTGTCAGTCCCTTGACATTTCCTCAGCTCGGCGTTCCCTCGGCTCCACTGCGGTCCTTCAGCCTGTCGGCTTTGCCGGGGTCCCTCGTCCCTCCGGCTCCTCCTTGGTCTGTCGGTCACCTGGCTCTGCTTTGGCTCTCCGACCCTCCGATTTGTCAGCTCCACCGGGGACCTCTTTCCCTACGGCTCCACCTTGATCCTCAGTCCCACCGGCTCCACCTCAGTCTTCCGATCCCCTAGCTCTGCCTTGCTCCTCCGAGCCTCCAGCGCCGCCTTGGTCCTCCCTGCCATCGGCTCCACCCTGGCCCTTCGAGTCTTCGGCTACTCTCCGGGCACCAAGTTCCATGGCTCCACCCCTCGAGCCTCTCACGGGTCCGCCTTCCATGGCTCCGCCCCTCGAGCCTCTCATGGCTCCACCCCCCACGGACTCTGCCCTGGTCCCATGCCTCTCGCCCTTTCTCGCCACGCCCCAGGCCTCAAGACACCCCCACCCCCCCAGCTCCCTACAGAACTTTGAATTTATGTCATGTTTTACGTGTTTTGGTTATGTGTTGGGGCGTCGGGAGCCGCCCCTTAGTGGGGGGGATATGTCATGTGTATTTTGTTGATTCATGTCTTTTATTTTGAAATGTTTAGTTCCTGTTTCCCTTGTCATGTGATTTCATGTTTTCCCTCCATGTTCATGTGTCATGTTTTCATTGGTTTGTTGTTTAATTATCTTGTTAGAGTTCTGTTTGTTCATTGGTTAACTTGTTTGTCTTGTTCTCCCATGTCTTGTATTTAAGCCCTCATGTTTGCCATTGTCCATTGTCAAGTACTGAATGTATGTGGATGTGTTTCTTTCTAGCCAAGTCAAGCCATGTTATGTTTGTCAAGTCAAGTTTTAAGTCTAGTCAAGTGCATGTTTCACATTTATAGTTAGGGTTTTGGATTCACTTTTGTAAATAAACTGCACTTGGGTTCTCATCTTCATCATCATCTTCATCATCGTCATTGCCAGCAGCCAGCATCGTTGCACCCAGTTTTAAAGACGACAACGACGGAGCATGTTTCAGATTCTTCGTTTTACAGAAGGATGAATATTCCTAATAGTTGAATACTCTATGGAGCATTTAAACCTTAATGGAGCATTTTAACTTTTTTTTCTTGAATAAAGTCTTAACCAGTTAATTACCTTAATCGCTGATGTGGATATAAATGTGGTCAACTTTAAGAGACGGATAGATGAGCTCTGACGTGAAATCACTTTAGGTCAGGAATTTAACATCGTGCTCAGGTTTAGGCTATAAATAAATACATGAGAATCACATGTGAAATGTGTGATATATTAACACAGACATTTCAAGAAGTGGAGAGTGTATATGATGTCGTATCATAGTTAATGTTACACTTGACAAGCTCCAGACGCACACAATTAACGGAGACCACAAACAGAGTCAAGACCGTACCCATCCGATCTAAAATCACAACGTGCACATTTTCATTCATAAGGTATACACTTTAGTAATATTGGCTGCACAGATTCATAAATTCTTGTAATTTTGGATATGTTTATTTAAAATGTTGCTTTATCCTTGTGCTTTTTGGATAATCAGTCATACCAATATTTTTTATATTATTCGGCTGAATCATTTATTTGTTTGAAATCATTATTCTGCCTTTCCGAATAAGGTATTTGGCTTCGGACACATCCCTAGTTGATTCTATAACTACTCCATTATGGGCCGCACACACAGGATGCGTTCTTGCGTTTAAAAAAAGCTAGATGGAATGCAACTGAATGGAACACTACGTAGGTGCCTCGAGATGCGTTTTTAACACTATGTCCACACTAATATATTTTTCAGTTAATTTTGCCACATTTACGCCTGTCAACCACACTAGAACTGCATTTTCCTCCACCAAAAACAAAGACTTTCGAAAATGCTCTCCAGAGGACCAAATACTTTGGGAAATGATTAGTGGTCGACTGATATGGGTTTTTTAATGGCCAATGCTGATATCCAGAGAGCAGAGTGGCTGAGAGGCCGATACAATGCCGATATATATAACACAATTTAAAGGTGCAATATTTTAAAAAAATTTCGTTCGGTTTTGGGGAACAAAACCGACCCTGAATTGGCGTTCTTCTTATTGCACAGGTAAGCTTACATAACTGCAAAGCATGTGAAATATAGTGCCATAAGGATTGATCTGTGTAATTTTAGATAACTTGATCTTACCTGCTAATGCTGCAAGCTACCTATAAATAATTTCAACGATCTTCTCTTTATGACTAAAAGTCAGTTATGCTGATTCACAGTAACTGACATAAACATGTTAATCTGTAATTATTCAGCAAGGTTAACTACAATAACACATTAAATGAATGCTAGACAATGTTCAAGATAATGCATAAAGATCCATTCATTAATGTAACATAACTTGGTTATACAGAAAATATATACAATCTGTTATTATAAAACAAAAGCGCATCGATATATCAAAATGACAGTTGTGATGGAATCACATCAATACTGAATTATATCAACATATTGTGTTTAGACAATTTTATTATATTACCAGTATAATGTATAATGTATAATGGTTTACCTGTGAACCAGTTATTTTGCCTGATCTCACAGCTCATCCACTGACAGGACTGTCTCTAATGACAGGCTTGGGACTTTGCACATTCTTGTAGTTCCAACATGCCTTTCAACATCAATAACAAAAGATAAGGGATGCTTTTTCTGCTCCCTTTTAAAAGTTGAAACCTATTTATTTTGCTATCCTAACTATGCACAATTATATGGTTAGTTGCATTTTATTATTTGCATTCAGCATTGTGGTTGTCCCTACTCTCCGTGACCATATTAGGGCATGCATCCCATTTTTGGGTCTCAACCCATCAGCTGAGAACCATTGTGATAAACCTCCTTGGTCTAAGCTTGTATCGTTTGACTCAATTTACCTGTGGCCCTTTGTGCATGGTGTGAATATCTGGATCTGGTTTTAATATGTCACCTCAACCAGCTTGTTTGTGACAGACACTAGTGTTACTTGACCCTGCTCCATTCTAATCTCTATCCATCTGTGATTTAGCCATTAAACAGACCACCAGGCTGTGACTATCTGTAACACTGATCTGAAGTCACTGTATCAGTGTAAATACGGAGAAGAAAAACACTAGTCATTGGTAGAGTCCCTACAGCTGTTGTAGTGATAGATCAGGGTTTGTGTGTATGTGCTAGTGTGTATCTGATCTCAGCATTAGGCAGCAACCCATGGGCCACTCTGTCCATTCACAAACTGCTGCATCATTATTTAAATTTGAGTGTTTTTCACACCAGTCTGTTATTGTGGTATCAACTTTTAGAGAATTCCCTGTCCCTAAATACCACAAAATAATAAAATAAACTGTGGTTGGTCAATTTACATGTCAGTTAGACAGCTATTTCCTGTCTAAGTGGGTAGTTCTTGTCCAAAATAAGAGCTGCTGACTATATGAGGCTACCTAGTGTGTATCTTAGTCTACACGTACATGAGGTTTTGATATCCTCTCCTGTTTAGCACCTGGAAAATCACTTCACTGTAAAACACTGAATGTTTAAAGTCTTAATGGTTTTAAATATTGCTGTGTTACTTATTTATTTACTAGAGTTGTTTAAGATGCTTTGCATGTGCCTGGAGTTCCTTTTTAATAGCACCATGTATTGACAGTGCATTAAAGCCAGAAAATCTGATAATAAACTGGGAGGCTCATGCAAATTCTGCACTTACTGAATATTAACAATAGTCTTGACAGCTCTCACACGCCATTACTTATGGTGAATTTAAGAAATCTATTTGTGCAAGTCTGTATCATGTGTAGATAGCACTTAAGACACTTTGAATTTAATTATTGAAGTGTTTTGTGCTTTGAGTGTTTCAAGATAGGCTGCAAATGAATGCTAATACAGTATGTGCTACTATTGTATATCTGTCTAATTCATGCATTGAAATATTCAAACTTTTTAAATGATTAAAACATAAAAACAATGTCTCAGTCAGGTTGATTATGACATTGTATTGGACATTTTTTAAATTTATACTCTTAATAAATGGCATAATAATTGTTGTCACTCAATTCTTGTTTTACACTTAGGTGCCATACATACATCCTTACTAAAGAAGATATATGTTATCATTGCCCATTAGATTTATAGAGTAAATTGTTGGTTTAGTTTACCCAGTTCTTTCAGTCCCAGGGGCCCAACTCTGGTTGATTTAGCCGAGGGGCTGCTGTAACTCCATGTGGTACTTTACAAGGAGAAAACTATTCCCAAAGCATTTCTATCCAGTCTGTTTGGGGACATTGAATCATTAATTATGATTAATGATAATAAGTCACTTAATAAGCAATGCAAATCCTCTAATTTATATATATATATATATATATATATATATATATATATATATATATATTATATACACTGGCGGCCAAAAGTTTGGAATAATGTACAGATTTTGCTGTTTCGGAAGGAAATTGGTACTTTAATTCACCAAAGTGGCATTCAACTGATCACAAAGTATAGTCAGGACATTACTGATGTAACAAACAGCACCATCACTATTTGAAAAAAGTCATTTTTGATCAAATCTAGACAGGCCCCATTTCCAGCAGCCATCACTCCAACACCTTTTCCGTAAGTAATCATGCTAAATTGCTAATTTGGTACTAGAAAATCACTTGCCATTATATCAAATACAGTTGAAAGCTATTTAGATCGTTAAATGATGCTTAACATTGTCTTTGTGTTTGTTTTTGAGTTGCCACAGTATGTAATAGACTGGCATGTCTTAAGGTAAATATTAGGTCAAAAATGGCAAAAAAGAAACAGCTTTCTCTAGAAACTCATCAGTCAATCATTGTTTTGAGGAATGAAGGCTATACAATGCTTGAAATTGCCAGAAAAACTGAAGATTTCATACAAAGGTGTACACTACAGTCTTCAAAGACAAAGGACAACTGGCTCTAACAAGATTTCCGCATCAGTTTCCAAGTTAGAAGTCCGACATAAAGTGTCTTTCCATTGCTCTTTCGCCAGTTGAAAAGTGGAAATTCAGACTCTCCGAGTTGAATAGAACGCTTCATGAATTATCACAGCAACAATACGGAGCATTGCGGCTTTCCCATAGGAGTGAACACTTGGACACACACACACACACCAGGCGCGTGTGGCAGTGGACTCAACACATTTACAGCAGTCGAGCATTTCAAACAGCAAGACAGAGTGCAGCTAAATGGAACAGAATGTCTTCAAAACTGAAAGCGATTTGAAAACAGACGATTCAGACAGTCATGGAAAAACTGGTGCGGGCTTACTAAGATTATTAGGGTAACCTGAAGGAAGAACAGACAGACGCACGTTGTGCCCATTCTTTCATTGAGTTGGGCAGCGAACCTTCACATAATGACAAAATATGCTGTTATATTTTGATTATGCAATCTTTTGTACATTTTGTAACAGATTATTTTATAACAGCCTATAATAATGAATAGATGGTATACTGGAACAACAAGACGCAATTCAGCAGCCAAAGACATTTGTCAGACATGTTATTATATATACAGTTATGTACATATCATTGCCCCTCGAGTACTCGAGTAAACAAAATTACCAAAATGCCCATCCCTAATATGTCAGATTGAAGAGTTTAAATTAACATATTTTAGAATATTACACATTTTCTAGAAAGGGGGCCTAATTGGGGACCGTGATGTATTACACATTCTGTGTTTAAAGATAAACAATATATCTGTGGTAAAAGGTGGGTGAGCCTTTTATTCATTTATTTTTGGACCTTTCTCTCATCTGTCTTATGAGATTCTACGGCAGTAGAAGGTCAGCCCTATTAAAACCAAAAAGATTGAGAGAGATTGAGATTGAATATTTTTTTGCTTTTTTCCATTAGTTTGTATGTGTGTATCACACAAATCAGTGATAATTGCATAAACAAAGTTCACAGAGCTTGGTGTTTTGAAAGAAAGGCAGATTTCAAGCCTCTTGTGTTTTCTGGAGCTTTGTGGCCATTCTAGAGGGTATTTTATTTTCTAGAATTTTATAAAGTTATTCACACTACCTGTGATATAAAGTAAAAAAAAGGATTTTTAAAATATTTTTTATTTTAATTTACAATAAATGTAATAATAATATTTTAGTTTTTTTATCAACACCTTTTTATCTATTGACTATCAAAAGACTTTTCTTGTTGTAGCCGTAAAATTCAATGCTCATAACTAATTGTAAGTTTACTTAGCTATGCCAATAACAAAATACAAGTAGCGCTGCTGGGCTTTTGAGATCTCCACAGTCGTAAATCACAACTCAAATTACTGACCAATCCACTGTTGATCTACACTATTGTTTCCTTTTGAATTTAAGACGAATAGCCTCTTTGCGTATTTCAACAGGTTTAAGGTAACCTAAAAATCAGTGGACACAGGTATTCTTCCAATTCTATAGCCGTGTCCTAAATTGTTGCCTATTTCCTACCAGGGGTGAGGAACATCAGGCCTCAGGGCCCACGAGACCATTTTACCCAGCCCACAATGCCATTCAAGAAATAATTTGAAAAGCAAAAAAATTGCCTTATTTCCATTAACTGTAAAACTAAATACATAAATAAAATAATGATTAAAAAAATGTAAAATATTTTCCGAAAATATTGGATAATAGAAAGACCTTTTTTTTTTTTTTCGGAATGTGCACGTTAATTTTAACACACAATCATAAATTGCAAGCAATTGTATGGTCCGCGAATAATTTTGAAAAGACTCTGACCCTTAATATAAAGGTTCCCCACCCCTGCTGTATGCAGTGGCCCCAAAAAGTGTTTGGAGCCTTAAGCCACACTTAAATTTATGAATGCCATTGTATTAGATAACAAAATATCAAACCAAGTAGCATTTCATTTTTAAAGAATGAAAGCACAAACACACTTTTCAAGCAAAACATTTTACAGAAAGATTTGTGTTTGGTTATACAGTTAAAATGAGGACAAAAGGTATTTGGACACATTCTGATTGTCAAATGTTAGTAGAACATGCCCATAGGTAACATGACTTCATACTTCCACTAAAAATCACTTTGGGATCAGTTGGTAATTGCAAAAAAATTGTAAATAGTGAGGTTTATTCTGTAAAAGTTTGCCATCATTTGTTTGCATATGGCACTTTGTTTGCATATGGCCACTGTAGCACACTTTTTGGGTTTTCGACATAGTGATGAGTGCACAAGTGACCAATTTTGTATACAGCCTATGTCATGGTTTGGCATGAATCTGTATTTTTTCTACTTCTCAGGGACAAATTCCTCTTTCCTGGTTAATGCTGTCCATGTCTTTCTGCCAGAGCTGTAGAACGCCTTTCTTGTCGTAACATCATTGATAATGAAGTGTCAACATAAAGCAGCATGGTCTGACCTTTGGAAAGGAATTTAATTTACCTTCTTCTGGCATGTTTGGCTCCATGTAGAACAGTCTTGGATGGCCATGCCTGAGGATGCACTGAGGAGAGAATTGCTTATTGGATTAGAGCGCTGTGGCCTTTCATGAACTCATAAATAATGCTGAGCATGACTGATAATACAGACTGAGCAAAGTAAAAGCCACGTAGGTGGAGAAATAAACAAAGCCTCATTCTGTGGTCATTCTGTCTCTATCTATCTGTTAATATCTTTCTATCTGTCTAGCTCTCTCGAAGTAATATCTTCTATCATCAACTGGAACAATTGTCTTGTTGTTAGTTTGTTTGCTGCTGCAGCAAGAACTAAATTATATATATATATATATATATATATATATATTATAAAAATATCATGGCTATCTTTTATAGTATTTAACATGAAAAACTAATTTCCATCTTCAGTGTTGGGGAAGCTATTTTGAAACCAGAGCTTAACAAGCTACAAGCTATTCAAAATGTAAAGTGGTTCAACTACAGTCAAGCTTCACTTTTTAAAATGTAGTTAGTAACACATCTGCTAAATGAAATAAATATAAATGTACAAACTACTAAGTTAACTACACAAAAGAGTAGTTAGCTGTCTGCTAAATGAAATAAATGTGATGTATGCTACAAGCTACTAAGCTAATTACACAAAAAAGTAGTTAGCTTCACTTCTGCTAAATGACTAAATAAATGTAAACATTTAGCTACAAGATTCTAAGCTAACTGCACAAAAGGTAGTTAGCTACATGTCTGCTAAATTACTAAATTAATGTAAACAAATGTACACTACAATATAGTAAGCTAACTACACAAAAGAGTTGTTAGCTTCATGTCTATTAAATGACTAAATGTAAACATAAATGTACACTACAAGCTACTCAGCTAACTACACACACAAAAAAAGTAGTTAGCTGCATGTCTGCTAAATGTAAATGTTCACTACAAGCTACTAATAAAAAGTAGCTAACTACAATGAAGCTATTAGATGAAAGCTATTATCACCCAAAAATGAAAAGTCTGTCATTGTTCACTGATGTCATTTCTAACTCGTATGACTTTCTTTCTTTTGTGGAGCACACAAGAGATGCAATAATTGTAAATGCTGACTAAGGCTGACATTCTGCCTAATAACTCCTTTTGCGTTCTACGGAAGAAAGAATGTCATACGGGTGTGTAAATGATAAAAAAAAAAAAAAGGGTTAGGGTCTTTTTTCTATGAACTGTACCTTTAAAGGATTAGTTCACCCAAAAATGAAAATTCTCTCATAATTTACTCACCCTCATGCCATCCCAGATGTGTATGACTTTCTTCTTCAGAACACAAATGAAGATTGTTAGGAAAATATTTCAGCTCTGTAGGTTCATAAAAGACAAATGAATGGGTGCCACATTTTTGAAGCTCCAAAAAGCACATATAGCCATCATAAATGTAATCTGTTTGACTCCAGTGGATTAATTAATGTCTTCTGAAGCGAAACGCTTGGTTTGTAAGAAATAGATCAATATTTAAAACTTTTTTTTGCTAAAAATTAACAAGGTCAAATGCATTGGCAAATTTGCACGAGAACTGACGCATTAACAACAGAGGAGCAAAGAAAATCATACGTAGATGCCTCAATCGGCTGGTTTTAATACGTGAACTGTGGCACCATCTTCAAACGGTAAACAAGCAGAGCTGTTTAAATCGGTTTGAATGCAAGTGGAGGAGATGCCACAGACCGAGCTCCTTGCTTAGACCACAGTATAAACTCCTTTTGTGTCGAAAAAGTACCGTAGTCCATAGAAACAGCTGCTAATAAGGGGGGATCTACATATGAATATCTATGCAGAGGAGGCTTACGCACTTACATCACGCAAGAGGCAGTTTGAACTCCACCCTCGTCAACGTACAAACCTCAAGCTGGCCAGAAGCGAACATTTTTATTAAAAAAAAAGTTTTAAATACTTAGCTATTTCTTACATACACCTAGCTTTTACGCTTCAGAAGACATTAATTAAACCACTGGAATTGTATGGATTATTTTTATTATGGCTATATGTACTTTTTGGAGCTTCAAAATTTTGGCACCCATTCACTTGCATTTTATGGACCTACAGAGCTGAAATATTCTTTTAAAAATCTTCATTTGTGTTCTGCTGAAGAAAGACAGTCATACACACCTTGGATGGCATGAGGGTGAGTAAATTATGAGAGAATTTTCATTTTTGGGTGAACTATTCCTTTAACTGTAATGGGCAGGTCATAGTTACAGGTTTGTCTAGTAGTACACTGTATCAAAGGGTTGGCTGTTGAATGTGTTGGCCCAGTTTCTCCTGATGGTTTCAATCATAGGACTCAATGTCCATTAATAAAATATCTCATACAGTATGTACATCTCTGCTGTCAATGGCACATTTGTGTGGTTTGAAGTGTGCAGTGATATCAGGTGAATAATGCTCTTGTCTGTTCTCTTGCCTAAAGCCTCCCTGGAGCCACACTGAGGACCAGCGAGCCAGCCAGTCACTCCAGTGGTGCCTCAGGGAGCTCCAGCGAATCAGAGAGCAGCTCTGAGTCTGACTCGGACAGCGAGAGCAGCTCCAGTGATAGTGAGTGCAATCGGGCATCCCGTGCCGCCACACCAGAGGTAATGAACATCGTTTCTGTCTAACATCTTAATTCATCACAACACATCCTCTCTAAACTGATCCATTAACTTTTTGTGTCAAATTTTACCGCATTACATATCTGAGTCTTCATCCTAAAATCAAAAGACAAAAACAAGAAATTATAATTTGGACAAAGCCAGTTTTTTTTTTTTTTGTTTTTCAGTAGGACCATTCCGCTTGTTTGTTTGTTTTTTGGTTGTTGTTGAGATTTTTGTATTATCACTATTTTACTTAATGCAAAAATAAAATACATTATTTAAATTGCAAAGTGTTTATACATGATGGTAGTATTTGTACATATTTGTACTTTACCTGTGTTAATGCGGTAATGAGAACTGGTAGCAAAATGTGTTTAATTGTCCTGAAAATAATGTCACAATGCAAAAAAGTTTAATGGTCCTAGATATAGTCTTAATATTCATTATGCAAGTATAATTTTCTTATGTTTCTTCTGATCTTGGGGTGAATTATGTCCCCGACATGTTCTTAACTGGTTTTGTAAGATACACCCGTAAAAATCTTTCAGTCTATCTTATTTATGTTGTTTACAGTTGTGTGTTGTTTTGCTCACCTTCTGAACTATGAGCCTTGAAGTTCAAATGAATGCCGACTTATGCAATTATTTCTCTCAAATAATTAATGTCAGGCCCCTTATCCAGAGATTTTAAAAGAACAGAAATGAATATGAATAAGTCTCCTTAAGCTAAAGGGAAACAAGTTTATCTCAGCATGGGTTTGGAGGACCTGGGTTTTTGAAGGGATCTCCTCAAAGGATTAATTGGCAGCTTTAAAGTTGTCCTACATTAGCCTGCCCGGGGCTCCCTAAGAGCATTACATTAGAATAAACATCTCCCGGTTCTCAATAGGAATCTGTATCTTAGCACTGCAAACGGTCTGCTGTTCTGAGAACTGTTTCATTCCATTTTTAATGGCAGTGCTCCGCCCTGATGCTTCAGTGACGAAACACTGGGTGGCCTGTCAATTTTGTCACACTCAATAGTCAATTTATCATCTGTGTTGGTACTTTCGATGTAAAATTTGGTAGTTTATATGTTAGTGTAAATGACAGATTGAATGTGGTTTTTAAAGTGAAATAAAGTACAAGATCAGCTTTTGTCTCAAAACGTACCATCAGGTCTGATACAAAAGTGTGCTGAATTGAATTTTTTACACTATGATTTTAATGGTTAATATGGAAGTCCACTTGTTTCCATGGCTTTCTGTTCTGAATGATTTGCTATCATTTAGGAGATCATACAAGACTGCATTTATGGTTTGGCATGAAAGATTTAGCCCTACGTGTGTCTGGGAAAATAATGGTACAAAACATATTGCGTGAGATAATAAGGCTGTTGAAAACATTGCCTCCGCATTAAGAATTGTGAGCAGTCATCAGGACAATACACAGTGCATTTCCTCTGTTATTCACAAGTTTCTTAATGGACTTTCATCATTGTGCCAGCTCATTGGTCTATGAAAGTCATATGACTGAATCATCATGCTTCTCATGAAACAACACCGGAGACTGATGATTGCTGTGCTGATATGCATCATTAGAAATTTGGGTTTCATAATTTTTTAGACATGTATATATTAACTTTGTATAGCCCAACATGATTCAGTGCAGTTAAAAATGTTGCATTTTCTTACCAACCAATTACAAGTGGTTTAAAAGAATGATAGACCAATATATCGCCTAGGTCGAATAATCGACTGATTATTGGCCATTTTGATTAGTTTCCTCCACCTTGTTTTAGTACCAAACACAACTGGCAGCCTTGTTAATGTATTAAAAATCATTTGTTTACAATTTTCTGTGAATTTTGAGGAAACTTCACTTTAATTTCAGCAAATTTGTGTACATCTCAATTGCTGTCATTAAATTCTATGATGTTTATATCAGCATTACATTGACTATCGGCCACCCTGCTCTTCAGATATGATTTTGGCATATGTCATTGAAAAACTAATAGTGGTAAAACACTAGTTACAAAAACTATTGTTGTATGCACTAAATAATTCTCTGTAACACTACGAAAAGTTTGAATGTGTTAACACTGTTAGTCTTTGTGCGTCAGAGGTAGGGAAGTGCGGAACGACTAATTTCACTTATGTTTAAATGAACATTTTGGAGTCGACTAGTATAAAGCCTGTTCTAAACGGAATTCACCAAGTAAAAGTTACTTTATATAATAAAACAGTCAGGACATTGTTAAAATAATTAACAGGTAGGCTAAGCCAAATCTACAAGAGAAAAAAAATGCTCTGAAAAGTTGCGCGTATTTCATGACGTGCAGTCGTGCTTTAGTCATTGATCTAATATGACAGCTGTTCAGTAAAAACGTTAACTAATAACAGTTACAATGTAAAAAATAAATAAATAAAATAGATATAGGATTAAAAAAAAATAGGCCTGAGATGTAGCCTACAATAAACCTAATGTATTCTAAACATGACGTGCACACAGAATAAAAGATATTTTATTCCGTTAAGCAGTTGGCACCTCGTTGAAAATAGCCTTCTTAATCAGCAAATTAAAAAAATGGCATTCATTGCCTAAAACAGTAATTTTCTTGGCTACTTCCTCAAAAGCATAAATTTGATGAGCAAAATTAACACGTCAACATGGACTTGACTCACCTGAGGCGGCTATCCTATGCTTGAAAAAAACAGCTCAGTGGGAAAACAACTTACAAGCACACACAGATTCAAAGAAGACTCAAATGTGAAAACATCCAACTTTTAAGCCAACTTTTCAGAAATCCACTTCTATCAGGAAGACTCACAGATTTGAGTAAAGTTTTAGATTACATTTATTTGATGAATATAAAACAGGAATGTAATGTCTCTCTTTGGCGTAAGCCCCGTCTGGCAGTCCGAAGATGTTGTACTCAGAACCATCAGATGCTGCTGGAGATAGGAGGCAGGGGCGAGGAGCCTACCCCCGTGCAGGACGGGACTCAACTGGTGGCGGTGGGGTGGTGGAGGTTGCCATGTTAACACACTGAAACAGCAATGTGATAGATTGTGAGCAGACTTATAAAGCAATGGCTTACATTGGCTAGGAGTTACCTAGATAATGGTGCGATGATGTACAGCTGCTAGTTTTCCCACTAGAACTACGCTGTGCTTACATTTCTATCAGGAAGACTCGCAGATTTGAGTAAAGTTTTAGATTACATTTATTTGATGAATATAAAACAGGAATGTAATGTCTCTCTTTGGTGTAAGCCCCATCTGGCAGTCCGAAGTTGTTGTACTCGGAACCATCTGATCCTGTCGGAGATAGGAGGCAGGGGCAAGGAGCCTACCCCAAAAGAGAGAAATAAAATACTACCCCCAAAAGAGAAGATCCAGTCAGGTTACTATGAGAGCGAATACGCTGTTGACATTAAATATTGGCTCTTGATATTGATGCAGATGTGTTAAGATGAACAGACAGCATAGGCAACAGAAAGCCTAGACCCATGACTATAATCTGAAAGCATTTGATGGATATGATTGAGAACTTAGCTTATTTCTGATGGAAATCAGCTGCTGCCTGAGCTGATAAATTTGACAGACTTGGCGAGGAGCGCGCTCCTTCCATGCCGGGTCGTGCATTCCGATTGAGGTGAATGTGGTGGCTCTATTGAGGGAGATCTCCTAAGTGAATGAGATATGGATGAAGATCCTGGTTTGCTGATTGTTTACTCCCCATGGATTTGTTTGATATGGGCAGAAGTTGAGAAGTGACAGCGTTGTTGGGAAGGGAAGGCGGACTTCCAGAGATGTTCTATGCACTGGTTCGCATATGGCCTGGAGAGATAGGAACATGTCTATTATCATTACAAGAGGGCGCGATCCCACTGAGAATCTGGTAATTTACAGACGTGTGTTGCGGCGAGGAGCTGCTGATTCTGGATAAAGGTAAGGAGCAGTGAATAAGTCCGTGTCCATAGCTGGATGTTAGCTAGTTGGGAATCGAATTGGACTCGATGTCAGACAGTGCTAAAGAATGATGTTGCCATGTTAGCACACTGAAACAGCAATGTGATAGATTGTGAGCAGACTTATAAAGCAATGGCTTACATGTGATTGGCTAGGAGTTACCTAATGAACAGCTGCTATTCTTCCCACTAGAACTACGCTGTGCTTACATTTCCCGCACCACCACCGAAGTGATTTTACAGCTACTTTGCTGAGTTTGCTTGTCTAGCAAGAGGACATTTTCCAGCATGTACTGTGAGTGAGAGAGGGAAGAAGCACGCGCAGCCTGAAGTGCAATGAAATTTTGTATCTGCTCCAGATATCCTCTTTTTTAAAATAATAGTTGTATTATGAATTATATTTAAAATGTGTAACATTAATATGACAGTAATTTAAGTGCAGCCTCTTTAAAAATATGTAAATGTGTAAAAGTGTTTAAAAGTTTAATGGGAGGAAATATTAACCGACTAGTAATTCCAGTGTCGACTAGCATCAACAGAACCGTCTAGTCGACTAGCCTCGCACATTCCTTGTCGGTGGTACATGCGACTGCTGTTGACTGTAACAAAAAAGTTTGCACATACTGTGCTGATGACAAAATCTGCGTCACGCACACTGTGCGCAACACACCATGATATACAGATAAACAAAGTATACCCTAGCCTTAAGAGTTGTGTAATAGCACAGTACAACTCAACTAACATTTGTTTTCTTCTTTCACCAGCCTGAACCTCCGTCAACAAACAAGTGGCAACTAGATAAGTGGCTAAACAAAGTTAATCCCCACAATAAAGCACTAATTAACACACAGCCAGACAGTCATGGGCTTAACAGCACTCAACTGGATGAAAGCCAAGCCTCTGAGAACCAGAGCTCCAGCAAGAGCAAAACCAGCACAGCACTGGCACCAGCAGACCCCAAGGAGCGAGCTTTGCTTAGTCCCATCCGTGAGAAAGCCAAACCCAAGACGTGTCAGAAAACTCCAGACAGCAAAAGCACCAAGGTGAAATCACCAGCCTCAGTGGAGCTAGCACCACCCAGGAGAAGCACTGGCAAGAAACAGCCCAAAAAGGTGGAGCGATCTTCTAGCAGTGAGGAGCACAGCTGGCCCAGACCAGGAAACTCAAGTTCGACTCCAAAGGAAAAAGAGCCTCCGCCTTTAGAACCGCCCAAACCTAGAGGCAAGGGACCTGGAGTTAAGACAGCTCCTAGAAAAGAACCTCGGACCACCACAACAAACACTGCACTGACCAACATCACACTAGTTCCAGATAAGAAGAAGCACAGAGGACCCAACAAAATCATCCCCAAGTCCAAGGAATTCATCGAGACTGAGTCGTCTTCATCCGAGTGTCACTCGGACCCTGAAGAGCTCTCCAAGGTCCAGCTTCCCTGCCCGGGTCCCAACACCCTAAGCTTGAAATCCAAGGATTGCAACAGCAATATCCTGAGCGTTAGTAGCCTTACCAGCACAAGCAGCACCTCCATTCCTGACCCAGGTGCATCAGATCTCCTGGAAGATCCTCTCTTTTCCCCAATCCCCACTGTACAGAATGAACTTTTATCACCACTTAGAGACTTTGAGGACATCAAGTCACTTTGGGTTAAGATTGAACTCAGCTTCCTGTCACGGATCCCGGGGCAAGATCCCCCTGAGCCTCCCCCGACCAAGGCTGAGTGTCGGGAGGTCAGTGTCAAGCACAGGCGGCAACAGTCACCTGCGTCCATCCCTGCAGAGAAAAACCCAAGTAAATCAAAGAGGAAACACAAGGCAGGTGTTCAGTGTTCTCACCATTTTTCTTGCTCTATAATTATGAATCCAGGTGTCGCAATATCAATATTATTAGACAATTATTATTTTAAGTAGCAATTTAGCAGGTGCTTATAGTACACTTACTGTACACATATTGCAGGGGCAGTTCCCTTTGAGTAACTTGAGGTTAATTACCTTTCTAAAGGGCAAAACTGTTATAGCTCATGGATTGCACCTTATAGGGGTGAAACCTACAATTCATTGCCTTTAACTTTAACGACTGTACTACACTACCCAACATTATTATTTGTATTATAATAAGTCACTAATGTCCAATGTCATGTTCAAATCATGGACTGTTCTCCTAAAATTCTGTCAAATGAAAATTCTGTCATTATTTACAGTACTCTCCCTAATTTAGCTCCCAAACCCAAAATATTTTCTTTCTTCTGTGGAACATGTTTTAAAAAGTCACAAATGGTTTATTTGCCAGTTTGAATGTAAATAGTGACTCTGGACAATCAAGCTATGACAAAATGGACACAAAAAACCCCCACCATAAAACCACAGTAAAAGTAATTGATACTACTCAATATGATGCACTATATTCCAAGTGATCTGAGGTGACACAGTCACTTTATGCAATGAACTGAATGAAATTTCACTCCACTCTCAAATCAAATTATATGAATAAAGTGTTTAAATCTAATATGGGCTACGTTAATAACATTTTACCAATTTTGCTTGTGCACAATGGTGACAACTCATGGATCACCACTTGCAGTGCTTGAATCTACAACCTTTTAGTTATCAACCCAGATATATAACCTCTACTAGGTTACCAACGCCTCAATTAACAGCAATGACTTCAGTGATATCTTGTTTCGACCACACGTTCAAGGGTTGGTTTTCTAAAAACAGATTAAATGTAGTAATGGAGTCCCTAGATTATAAATGATGCCAGGTGGAAGTCTTGTATGTTTCAACACTGGTCTTCATCCTGCCAAGCTAAATTATATATTAAATTGAGGATTGTGTTTGTAAACTTTATTCTCTCTGCAGTCTGAGCACTGTGATGATATAAGTGGAGGCAAGAAACTTCGGATTGACAAAGATGCAATGCTACTTCCTCCTTGTATCTCACCCATACATAACCACAAGGTCCCCAGCACAAAAGAGTGAGTATTCAACACCAACTCATGGCATGTTGCTTACATTATCACATGCTACTGAGAGCTCTTGTCAAAAAACCTAAACAAGTAGTTAGCCACTACTTGTTTTGTTTTTCTCACCGTGTCTAGTGCATTTTACCACTTAACAAAGATCCTTGTTAGACTGCATGAAAACGAATATTGAATGAGTAAGCCCTGAAAACAAAATCACACTTAACCAGCCTTAAATGATGTGCTGGTTTAAGGGGGGTCATCATAAACAATGACCCCAACAGACATGGCAAACCTGGAAATATAAGACAATTTTTCATTTGTGTTTGTGTGTAAAATGGTCTTGAAAAGGCCAGGGAAAATTCATTTATTTCATATATATATATATATATATATATATAAAAAAAAAACAAATTCAACTTTACAACATTTCAGGAGCTAGATGCTGATCACAAACCATAGTGATATCAGATTTCTAGAGTGAATCGTTTTTTTGAGTCGATTCTTGCAATGAATTCATTAAAATAAAATTCATTCATGGTCTGAATGATTCATTAGCAAATTGGTCTAAATCTAAATTGTGTATCCAGTAATCACAAACACCTGGAAAGGTCATGGAAATTAATTGGTAAAAAAAGTGAGAACTTGTCAGCTGGTCAGGCTGAGAGACCAGCTTAAACCAGCTAAGACCAGGAAACCAGTTTAGGATGAAAACATTGAATTTTTTTTTTACCGTGATTTACTGTATGTCTCGTCATTGAATCCACTGAAATACTGCTTACAAAGAACCTGCAGTGTTTTACTTTTCTTTAACATATGCTACCAGTGTCCCCTGACGTTTTCGCCACATGTGCACACAGCGCAGAGATTTGCCATCTCAGCTTAGCAATTCGCTATCGGAGAGGGAGCAGCAGGTCACCATCCGAGCTCGACTCTGACACCAGCACAATGGCTACTGCTAATTTTAGATATTCAATTAGTGTCAGGGCAGGCTAAAGCCCGTCAAAGACACATGTGACAGGGGTCGTATGCTCTTACTGTTCGCCTGAGTGCCCAACGCACTGTGACAGGAGTAACGGCAGAGGATCTTGACAATAAGATCAGCAGCACTACGCTAAAATATTAGCCTTCGCTAAGGTCTATTACTGGAAGTGTTTAGCACCCTGGGCTATTTAGTGTTATCACCTGCTCAGTGTGTTTTAAATCAGCTCATTTCAGACAGCCCTAAAGCTCACACCCCGCATTCACCCTTTTAATTGAATTAGAAAGCAAAGAAGCCTTTTATTTAGTGTTGTTAACTGATGAGACTCGTGTTTTATAGCATATTTTCAGCCCAATAAACCAAGGCAAAGATATGCTGCAGTCTCAGTGGATTTTTTTGTTTCTTTATTTAGGGCTTAGGTTAAGTTTAGACATGTAAGCACTTCAATATGTAACTGGTTCACGACAAGTTCCTCTCCAATTTGCAATCATGCATTTACTTTTGTCTTTCCTATATTGCTGTAGAAAAAGGAACAATAGGAACAGAACATTTTGATTTTTTCTTAAATGCCCAACTGTCCATACGTAATGATCTTTAAAAAAAATCTTAAAGAAATAGAGTACAATACAGTATCAAATATTATTAAATATTATTAACAAAATAACAGGCTGGGGACATGTATAAAATAATATACGTAACTGTGAAAAGCTTTACTCTTTAATTAGGGTTTCATTTCATGCTGAGATGCAACATAAGCAGACAGACAGAAAAACACATTCAGTGTGTAGTCTACTACATTAAGACCCAGAACTGGACAAACAGCAACAGTCTAGGATTGACTTTATCCATTTCTAAGCCTTTTGCAGTTTCTTCAAATGGTTCACTCTTGTATTCCTTGATGCTGTTTGACATTTGAACAATGTTCAGTTGCATTGGCCTGACAGTTTCTTTCTTTGTCTAAGTGCTCTTTGATCAACAGAAGACTTGTTGGCCAGCACTGTAGAGGTTTGAAGTGTCCTTCAAGTGCTCAGACAGAGACCTTTAACATTTCTTTTGTTTCTTCTGCAAAGTTCATTGAAGAAACAGCCTCGCAAGAGGAAGGATAAACTGTTACCACCTCTATTGTCGCCGCTGTCAGATGAGCTGGTGGGCCGCCAGAGGAGGAGCAGTGAATGCAGTTCCATCAGTCAGGAGGGAAGCACCTCCACTGGCCCCAGCTTACTGCCCTCCACCCGAACAATACCTGCCTCCACCTCCTCATCATCGTCATCACACAAGCACCGCAAAGGAGGGAACAAATCCTTCTCCCATTCCAAGACCAACTCTGTGAGTCTTTCAAGCATGCTATGACCATGGGAGGGAGGGATGGATGGATGGATGCATGGGTGGGTGGCTGGGTGGTTGGATGGCACAAAGCAAGTACATTTTGAATGGGCAAGCACCACTCAGTTAACAGATGCTCAGTTATTAATATTATCTGTTAATTTTACTATAAGCAGGTTTGAATTCTAGAATTCTTAACCAAAAAAGCCTTTAGAATGGTTTACTTTCACCATTAATGACTGTTTTCCTTACTTGAGGCTTTCACCACATTTACTGTGTTTTTGCTAAACTTGGAAGTCTTTCAAAATAGCATTGAAGACAAAAAAATGGCTCCCATGTGCCGATCATCCAAACTCAATCCAACTAAACGGCCCTAGAAATTAAAACACTGGGTAAATGCAGAATACATGAAGAATGAATGGATCATTCAGGATTATTTGAGCTGTTAAAGGATCATAATCATTGCAATGTACGGTACCTTTCCTGTTACAGGAGGAAGACAGTCACAGTAAGCCATCCAGTGTTTTCCACGGCAATGGTCAATCGGACCCAGGCCTCTGGTCAAACCCATCCACACTGTCCATGGAGCACATCGAACCCAGGAGACCTAAACTCACATTTAATAACATGTATGTAACAGCCATGTGATTCTTGTATGTGCAACAGTGGAGAATAATCAGTATATATACTTAGACTGTATAGTATAACGTGACATGGAGTGTATATGTTTAAATGTTTTGCAGATATATCAATTTTAAGTTAATGTACAGTATACTGTATGTGCAATGCAATGTACATGAAGAACAAATTTAACATGGGCACCAAGGTACATCAGGTTTATGTTAACCTTTAATTCACACTTTATATCCTTACAGTGTTCACAATGCAGATTACTACATGCAAGAAGCCAAGAAGCTTAAGCACAAGGCCGATGCATTGGTAAGCCTCAAGATATGTACATAATAAATTTACATGCACAAAATGTTTTATACATGAAAACACAAATAGAAAGAAATGCTGCATTTGGTATATTCTTGAAAAGATTCAAAAATATAAATGTATAGTTTACATTATTCATAGTTTTACTTAACTAAACAATATCTCATTGGTTATAAACTGCTCTTTGTGAGTGCAATCTCTATATAAGTATTTATCCAATAATTACAATCAACTGGAAACACTTGCAAATTCATTGGTCAAAGTGTGTGGACACCCTGAAAATTTGGTATGCAAATGTGAGCACTGAGTGTGATGTTGTTGAGATGTCTTCTGAAACTCTTGAGGTGAAACGTGAGATGAAACATGTGACATTTGCTCAGGGGAAACATCTGAAAAGAGGGAGACGTTTGCAAAACCTCTATTTGCTTTCCATCTGCTCTCACTGAAGTCTAAGTGAGATATTAAAGAGACATCTTTTGTGATTTTTCTTTCCTATGGGAAGTTAGCACTCAGCAAAGTAGATGAAAAATCTCTGCTGTACTGCTCTTAACTATATGGACGCATAACCCATTCATGCAACAGAGAACCATTAGCAAGCTGAGAAAAAGCTCTGAATCCTTTTAAAATTGAAGACTTTTCAATTTAGCTGAGAAAGAGCCTTGTATCTGCCCTTAGCATCCATAAAGCCGAAGCTTTGTGCGAGATTTACAAAACAGACTCCCGACCCCCTAATAATTGGATCCAGGCAATTATCTCTGGAAACATTGTCCATTATCGCAAGTTACATCCCTTCTGTCATAAATCGGTATGACGATGTATAGGCCTAGTCATGAATACAAAGTAAAGGGAATTGATTGCCACAGTTACAAGGGCATAGAGGCAAGCGTGTAATGAATCCCGGGTATCCGCTCGACTTGTATGGACTCATCTCCAGAGGTGCCACAAGAGGCAAATGGTCAGTAAATCTATTTTACACTCCTATGGAGATGAGATGTGCGCTTATTGTTTATGCTTGTCTGAGGAGTAGGATGCAGTCAGGTTTTTGTGGGTAGGCGTAATGTTGTTTATTACTATTGATTAGTTTGTTTTTTGAGAAATTAGATTTGAGACTTAAAGTTAGCCTTTATGTGGCTGTGCCAATAAGTCAGGATTAAAAATGCAATGCTATTTGGAACAGACAAAATGTACAGTAAAACAACCCCTCATAATTCTTTGTCACACAAAATAAACTGTCCTGATTCATAAACATGTCATGAAGTTGAAAGTACTGTTGCCCCTTAAGTTTTAGTACACTTAAGTTACACTTAAAACTCTATGAATGTCATTGCATCAGGTAAAAAAGTATGAAACTAAATGACATCTGCAAACAAATGATGCTAGACCAAATAATGCTTTGACTCACAGAACTTCATAAAAGCCCAGTGCTGAGAATTACCTCTGCCTAATGGTTGTATTTTCCACAAAGATTATATCTATTTTACTATACAACTTTATGAGCTGTTTACAAAAGTTTTGAAACTTTGAAAATGAACTTAATTAGCGTAATTCTCTCAGCCTCTAATGCTATTTTGATGAATCCACTGCGTCACAGATGGACAAGTTCGGAAAAGCTGTGAATTACGCCGATGGCGCACTCTCGTTCATCGAATGCGGCAACGCCATGGAACGAGACCCATTAGAGGCCAAGTCCCCCTACACAATGTACTCAGAAACTGTAGAGCTCATCAGGTGAGTATCCCTCCCTCATGGAGGACCATTGTTCGTTTTATAATTGAAATCCAAAAGATGAACTACTGAGCAGTTCTTACCAGTAACAGATGTCATTTTATTGGCATCAGACGCAATGAAAATAGATGGGCCTTGAAATTCCTTGCTGTGTTCTGAAATTTGGCCTTTGCTGATTGAAATATGGAGTGCGTTCCATTCAGAAGTGGTCATCCCTATGCCCTATTCCCTTTGAAGACTTTATCCATCCACTGTAAGAGCATTGCAGGGCTGAAAGGTGTGGGGCATTCGAAACTCACATTTTAAATAATTTTTATTGGAAATTCAGTTTGAAGCCATCTTACAGCATGACTATCATGATTGTTCTCCCTTTGAAGTGCCCCCCAGGGGCATCATTCATCCCATTTGGAATGCAGGGATGGTGTCAAAGAGAATTGTGGTTAGACGCTTTGACCAGTCGTTCTCAACTGGTTTTGCTTCAGGTCCTAGATTTTACATTAGACATCAAGTGGTGAAAATTAAGTAACAGTAAGCAAAAACATCCTTAAAAATCAAACGGAAAAGTATTAATATTGCCATGAGCTACACAGGCCCAATAATAAGCAGAATTATTAACATAACATAGGCTCAAATTTTTCTACCATTATAGTCTAAATTGTGTACTTTCAGGTACGCGATGAGATTAAAGAACTTCACCAGTCATTCCGCCACAATAGCAGAGAAGAAGCTCGCTGTACTGTGGTAAGTTTGCCTGAACAGATGCCTCATCATGTGCCTCATCTCTCCATATTTGATTTTATAGAATTCTTGCAGTTCAGTGTTAGGTGTTCACAAAGACAATGATATGCAGCAACAAAGGGACCTGAAGTCATTCATTTTCAAAGAGAGTTGGCGATTTAAACAGCATGAGCGACAGCGACCAGAGTTATGTCAGATTTACTGACTCTCTTAATGGTCACTCGTTGCTCAGACAGCCTTTTCCTGTCTAAGGGCAGAAACATAGTTTACGCAAGTTAAACTATAGTTCACCCAAAAATGAAAATTCATCATTTACTCATCCTCATGATATCCCAGGTGTGTATGACTTTCTTTCTTCAGCAGAACACATTTGAAGAAAAACAGAAAGATATCTCAGCTCAGTAGGTCCTTTAAATGCAAGTGGATGGTGAGCCGACTTTTGTAGCTCCAAAAATCACAGACAGTCAGCATAAATTTCATCCATACAACTCCAGTGGTTAAATTAATGTCTTCTAAAGTGATACGATCGCTTTTGGTGTGAAAAATATCAATATTTCAGTATTTTTTGACTATAAATCATTGCTTTCTGTAAGCTTTAAGAGAGGGCAGAGTTCACATGGTCTCTTGTGTAGCGTATTCATGTTGCCATGTTACGGAGGTAAACTCACGTTCTTCTCTCGGTTGAGACATCCAGGATAAACACACAAACACACCATTGTGAGTAAAGAAACAGATACAAATACAGATCTAAACCAAAACCAACAAAGCTTCTGTTCAGCATTCCTCCTACTCGGTTGTAAACAGCGCTGCCCTTCTGGGTGTGTCGCACATGCCTCAGTTCCCACGTGTCTCACGTGCCAACGTGATTACGTCACACGTGCATACCGCTGCTGACCGGAAGTGATTGTTAATAGTTTAAAAGTACTTAAATATAGATTTTTTTTTTTTCGCAACAAAAGCAACCGTGTCACTTGAAAAGACGTTAATTTAACAACTGGAGTCATATGGATGACGTTTATGCTAACAATCTGTTCTTTTTGAAGTTTCAAAAGTCAGATCACCACCAACTTGCATGTTTAGGACCTACTAAGCTAAGATATTTTTCTATTTTTATTCATATGTGTTTATACACACCTGGGATATCATGATGAGAGATTTTTATTTTTGGGTGTACTAACCCTTTACTGTAAGTACGATGAATAATGCGCTGTCCACTTGAACAGGCTTAACGTGGCGATACTGTGGCGGTAACAAACCTGAGTACTCAAGGGGGTGACAGAGTACCTCCAAAAGTATGTGCCATTACACTGTGTGTGTTATTTTTCAGGTACAGTACTGTGCAATAGTTTTAGGCACTTGTGAAAATTTTGCATAGTGAGGATGTCTTCAAAAATAATGACATAAATAGTTTTCATTTATCACTTAACTTCCTACAAAGTCCAGTAAACCTTAAAAATCTAAATCAATATTCGGTGTGACCACCTTTGCCTTTAAAACAGCACCAATTCTCCTAGGTACACCTGGACACAGTTTTTCTTGGTTGTTGGCAGATAGCATGTTCCAAGATTCTTGGAGAATTTGCCACAGTTCTTCTATTTCAGCTGTCTCAATTGCTTCTGTCTCTTTATATAATCTCAGACAGATACAATGTTCAGTGCAGGGCTCCCTGTTCTTCTGTTCTAATCTTTTCTATTTGCAAAAGTAATGTTTGAGTCCAACAATTATATTTCCTATTGACAAACTAAAGCTGAAGATATACATAACCATCTTAAGACAGATGCTTTTGTGAAACACCTTATGTGCCTAAGACTTTTGCACAGTACTGTAAAATGCTATAAATATGATGATTTTAATTTACTTGCTCTGCAATATTCTCTTCAAACTATTGCTCAGCCATGTCCACTATAGTGCCCCTTACGGCAACATTGAGAATGTAATGTGCATTTGTTATGAATTACAAACACATTCTAGAATGCAAAAATGCAGGAAATCGACCTTGTGTAACTAGAAGCATCTGCATTCCCGTGCTTGCGTTAAGTTTTGACCTAAAGTGGCGGTTCTTAGCCAGAATTGTCTGCAATGTGGGCCAGACTTTATACCAATAATACATCGACTGATTCCGTGAGACTAGTGCAGTGTGTATTTGAGGGAAATTGACTTTCAAGACTTCATTTGCATTTACTGTGCTAATACAACACAACATGTATGGAGAACGAGTCTGAACAAGTGTTGCCTTTTGATTTGATTTACTTAGATAACCCAACTGATGTGATTATTTCAAAGAAATGCCGTACACACTAGGCCAATCTACAAGGGCGTCAAGGGTGGTATATAAAACTTCACCACCATTCCCCCAAAACCATCAAAAGCTAAATCCAGCTCTTTGCTCTGGCAGCCGGTTAAATCTCCTCTCAGCCATCGCTCGTCGACAATCATCCGTATCTGGGAGGAAGCTTTAAAACACTGCTAAAGCACTTAATCAGCTTAGAGTGGATCATTATTCCTGTATTTCATTAAGCTATTACGGGATAATGAAAGATTTCCACATGGTGACGGTGGAAACATATTCTCGCCCAGATAAAAGCTGCCTGTGCTCTGCCTGCCTGTCACGCTGCCGCCGCTTGTTTATTTTGAATGTCAAGGTTAGTTTTGCGCTTATAGTGGGATGACAGTCATCAGCGCAGATTGGAATTCAGCTGCCAGTCTATCTGGCTTGTTAATGAAAGCCATCTTGCAGCCGAAAGGGATTTTCAAAGACTGCCGCATTTATGATTTATGAACCTGGATTGACGACATAATACAGTTTTGTTGATGTTAAATACATTTAAGAAAGCTGTAAAAACCTGTTCATTTTCTGACTTCAGATATAAGGCCAGTATAACCTTTATATTTGGACCTCTGATAAAGGGACATGTTTCGTGCCCAACTGAAGACATGTCAACAAATGTCATAAAAGACCCCGACCTGGTTTTTAAAATGGGCAGACACTGTTTATATATTAACATGACTTCAGTGGTCAGGTTGCGTCAGAAATGTGGGGAAGCTAGTTTTGGTTTCATGGGGCAGAGCATATGTCCAAAGCATCTGGTGTCTCGCAAGCATACTGTTGAAAGGTCAATCACCCCATGAGACTGGCTGCGTTTTCCCCAGTGTTCATATTGATGCATACTTGTGATGGCTTGTTATGATTATAGTGTTGTTGTTGATCTTGTTATTAACAAGATATAAAGTATTTTGACACTTAAACGACACTTTAAATGTATTAATTCTATTGCTTAGCTTATCTATATAATCAAATATCAAACCAGGTACATTTCAAGTTTTAGTGGAAGTTTAGAAGCAATTGAGGGAAATGGCAAAAAAGAAAATAATTTAGTTCTGAGAAAATGTCACATAATTTGTTTGCAGATGCCACTTGGTTTGATACTTTGTTATCTAATGCAATGAAATTCATTTAAGTGCTCAAATACTATTTGGTGGTTGCTGTTTATTGCCTTATGAAAACCTATGATGCTACGTTAAAAGTTTTAGCTGCATCTTTTAATATTAGTATACATTAGGCTGGGCCTTGATAGAACCATAATTTCTTTTTTTTTCTTTTATTAGCAATCGCTGTTTGTCACTTCTGTACTTGCGAATGTTCAAACTGAAGAAAGATCACGCAATGAAGTATTCACGCTCACTATTGGAGTATTTCAAGGTAAGACTCCAGTCTTCATTTTACATTCAGCACAAATTAGAAATCCTGCTAGTCTTCGGCTCATCTAAATTGACTTCATGTTTGTTTGAATAGCATGTTCTCATTAAATTTGCATGTAATTATTTAATGCAATTAATTATTTCGGTTAGTGTCCAAATTAGTACCATCACTTATGTGTACATTGTTAAATTGTAAGCTCATTATGATTAATAGTGTTTGAACATTTTCATCAGAAGCAGCTATTTGCTGTTGGCAAATATGTGCTGTTTTTGTATAAATAATTATCTCTATGTTCATTTTTTTTCCAGAATTCTGCAAAAAGTTCCCAAGCACCTTCGCCGTGGGGAGCCAATGGAAAGTATGTGCATTTTGTTCTTCTCATCCATTTATATTTATGCTTATGTCTGCTTATGAAAAGATTTCATCTTGCTTCAGAACACCCCTCTTTACAGGGACAGTTAATCTAAAAAATTAAATTTCGGTATGTCATCATTTACTCACCCACATGATGTTCCAAACCTGTTTGACTTTCTTTCTTACATAGAACACAAGCGGTACATTTTTGAAGATTATCCTGGTTACTCTTTTCTATATAATAAAGGTGAATGAGGACTGGGGCTGTCAAGCTCAAAAATGACAAAACAAGCTACAACTTGTGCAGTATATTCCAAGTCTACTGAAGCCATGCAGTAGCATTGTTTGAGGAATAGACCAAAATTTGTCATTAGATGCAATTATGGGAGTTCATGAGAATCATTCACAATGTCCAATTTGTGAAGGAATATTTTTTTTTCAATCTTTCAACGGTTGATCCAATTTAAAAATGAATGAACTGTCTAATTCAGTTCTCTAGTTCAACAGCCCACTTAAATTTCAGTCTGTTCCTCACATATAACTATCATATGACTTCAAAAAACTTGAAAATATAATGCATGAGTCATATGGACTGCTTTTATGATACTTTTAAGGTGCTTTTTTATCATTTTGGAACTTGACAGCCCTAATCATCATGAACTTTATTATATGGAAAGGAGTGGCCCGGATATTCTGTAAAAATATGCCTTTTGTGTTGTATAGAAGAAAGAAAATCAAACAGGATTGGAATTAAATGATGACTGAATTTTAATTGTGGGTTAATTTTCTCTTTTTCCAGCTGTCAAGTGAGAAAGAACTAGAGTGTGAGATATGAAATCTCAGTAATGGTTGCTTGGTATCAATGAAAAGACATGGAGAGATGAACTTTGGGAAAACAGCGTCTCTTCCATGTCAGCTCCATGGCAACAGAATATCAATGGGGCAAGCTTGTGTGAGAGGCGCTGTGTTTTACTTAGTGTGCGAGTGTGTGTGTGTGTGTGGGTCTGATTTGGCCTCTAGTTGGACACTACTCATGCCCGATTTTCGACTGCCAACCCGCCTGTCAAAAGCAATTAGCCTCACCGGCCTGGCCCCTGTAGCTTCTATGTTAGCAATAGCATTTTTCTATTCCAGTATTTCCCAACCAGCTCCATTAATAAGGCTCAAGTATTTCATCAACAACAAACCAGAAAAATGTTCCTTTTAACTCATATTATAATGGATATAACTTTAATTATCACATAGTATTACAATGCCCATTATTTATGTATAATGTGGTAAAAACATCTTTATACAAACATTTTATTTGTGGTAAAAACATCTGCAAAACTGTTACATATGGAAGACAAAATCCTTAAAATATTGGTCATGTTATATTATTTAATTACTACAGATTTGTTTTCAGTTTTACAATATACCATGTTATTGCATAATGACTTATATTATTTTGTTTTCTTTCCTAAATGGAAAGGGACTTTATACAGAATCTGTGTTTGTTATTTTATGACAACTTACACATAGTATTTTGTTTTATTTCCAAAATGGAAAGGGACTAAAATAATTACATTAATTATTCATTTATCATTAGTGGTTTTAATCAATTGACAGCCATAATATTTTATGTCATCACTTCTACTTTATAGTCATAATTTAATTTACATTTTAATTTATGCTTTTAAGTCATAATAATATGCTTTATGTAACAATTACATATATATATATATAAATAAATAATACTACAGTTGTGCTCAAAAGTTTGCATACCCTGGCAGAAATTGTGAAATATTGGCATTGATTTTGAAAATATGACTGATCATGCAAATTGTATTTAAGGATTGTGATCATATGAAGCCATTTATTATCACATAGTTGTTTGGCTCCTTTTTAAATCATAATGATAACAGAAATCACCCATATGGCCCTGATCAAAAGTTTACATACCCTTGAATGTTTGTCCTTGTTACAGACACAGAAGGTGACACACACAGGTTTAAATGGCAATTAAATGTTAATTTCCCACACCTGTGGATTTTAAAATTGCAATTAGTGTCTGTGTATAAATAGTCAATAAGTTTGTTAGCACTGACGTGGATGCACTGAGCAGGCTAGATACTGAGCCATGGGGAGCAGAAAAGAACTGTCAAAAGACCTGCGTAACAATGTAATGGAAAATTATAAAGATGGAAAAGGATATAAAAAGATATCCAAAGCCTTGAAAATGCCAGTCAGTACTGTTTAATCACTTATTAAGAACTGGAACATTCTGGGATCTCTTGATACCAAGCCAAGGTCAGGCAGACCAAGAAAGATTTCAGCCACAACTGCCAGAAGAATTGTTCGGGAAACAAAGAAAAACCCACAGGTAACCTCAGGAGAAATACAGGCTGCTCTGGAAAAAGACGGTGTGGTTGTTTCAAGGAGCATTTGAAAGTCCTATTTTCAAAATCAAAGCCAAAATTTCGTAATTTCTGCCAGGGTATGCAAACTTTTGAGCACAACCGTATTAAAATTAAAAATTTTCAAGCCATGGTCATTATAACTAATAATTTACTTTGTGCTAAAAATCATCCACAAAGTGTTTGTTACATATGGAAGACTAAGTATGTAATATTTGGGTAATGTTATTATTACTGTATATTATTTTTTTATATTATGTATATTATGTTTTGAGTTTAATGTTTAAATACCCCATGTATTTTAAAGCAGACTGAGAAATACAGAATAATTGTTTGTTACTTTATAATAACTTGCACATATTATTTAGTTTTCTTTCCTAAACAGAAAAGTAAATTAATCGTAAATTGCTTTAATCTATTGACAGCCCTAATATTTTGTCATTTGTAAAGCCATTACAAATGTCTGCTTTATAGTCGTAATTTAATTCTGCTTATAAGTCGTAATTACATTTACATAATCATATGCAATATTATACAGTTGCAATATTATACAGTTGATGTCAGAAGTTTACATCCACTTAGGTTGAAGTCATTAAAACTCATTTTTTAACCACTCCACTGATTTAATATTAGCAAACTATAGTCTTGGCAAGTCGTTTAGGACATCTACTTTGTACATGACATGAGTATTTTTTCCAGCAATTGTTAACAGACAGATTGTTTCACTTTTAATTGACTATATCACAATTCCAGTGGGTCAGAAGTTTACATACACTAAGTTAACTGTGCCTTTAAGCAGCTTCAAAAATTCCAGGAAATTATGTAAAGCCTTTAGACAGTTTGCCAGTTAGCTTCTGACAGGAGGTCTACTGAATTGGAGGTGTACCTGTGGATGTATTTTAAGGCCTACCTTTAAACTCAGTGCCTCTTTGCTTAACATCATGGGAAAATCAAAAGAAATCAGCCAAGACCTCAGAAAAAAAGTCTGGTTCATCCTTGGGAGCAATTTCCAAATGCCTGAAGTTACCACGTTCATCTGTACAAACAATAGTACGCAAGTATAAACACCATGGGAGCATGCAGCCATCATATCGCTCAGGAAGGAGATGCATTCTGTCTCCTAGAGATGAACGTAGTTTGGTGCAAAAAGTGCAAATCAATCCTAGAACAACAGCAAAGGACCATGTGAAGATGCTGGAGGAAACAGGTAGACAAGTATCTATATCTACAGTAAAACGAGTCCTATATCAACATCCTGAAAGGCTGCTCAGCAAGGAAGAAGCCATTGCTCCAAAACCGCCATAAAAAAGCCAGACTACAGTTTGCAAACGCACATGGGGACAAAGATCTTACTTTTTGGAGAAATGTCCTCTGGTCTAATAAAACAAAATATCGTTATGTTTGGAGGAAAAATGGTGAGGCTTGCAAGCCGAAGAACACCATCCCAGCTGTGAAGCATGGGGGTGGCAGTATCATGTTATGGGAGTGCTTTGCTGCAGGAGGTACTGGTGCACTTCACAAAATAGATGGCATCATGAGGAAGGAAAATTATGTGGATATATTGAAGCAACATCTCAAGACATTAGGCTCGGTTGCAAGTGGGTCAAAATTCCAGCAACTTATTGTGAGAAGCTTGTGAAAGGCTACCCAAAATGTTTGACCCAAGTTAAATAATTTAAAGGCAGTGCTACCAAATACTAACAAAGTGTATGTAAACTTCTGACCCACTGGGAATGTGATGAAAGAAATAAAAGCTGAAATAAATCATTCTCTCTACTATTATTCTGACATTTCACATTTTTTAAATAGTGATCCTAACTGACCTAAGACAGGGAATGATTAAATGTCAGGAATTGTGAAAAACTGAGTTTAAATGTATTTGGCTAAGGTGTATGTAAACTTCTGACTTCATCTGTATGTACCATAAGGCAATCTGAGCCTCATCTTAAACATTTCAATACCCAGTAAACTCAAAATGATAAATAAAACAACTTGACAAAGAAAAAATCTCAAATCTAAATCTTTCCGAGTACCCCCTGGAACCTGCTCAAGTTCCCTGGTTGGGAATCACTGTTCTATTCCACCCATACCTGTAGTACACTAGCTGCAATCAACACATCCATCCTCAACCTCATCCTTTACCATCATGAATCTTATTCGCCTTTTTTTTTTTTACTGTGGTCTCCTCCCTTTACTGGAGCTTATTTTAGCAAAGCCCTGAAACCCACTAAGAATGGGCCTTGCTTTTGAAAGGGTGCATAATTTAGCCGGCCGAGAGTTGAGTGCATTTCCATTTATCAGTGGATTACAGACCATAGAGCCAGATTGTTTGGGTTGTAGCACTAATGAGGCTAAAATCTATATGTGCTGATAGATGTCTGGAGGGGAAACAGTGTCTGTGATATTGCAGCAGGAAGGCTACAGGTTACTGTTGATAATGTACTGTACAGATTACAAGATTGATATAAGAGTTGTTGGGTAAACATGAAGCAAAAGGGCTTTTGTTTAAGTCTCTTTGGTCTTTGACATATTACCACACACAACCTGTACTGCTAATCTAAATGCTAGAATATTGTACATAAGCTTAAATATGGCCATGCTGAACTTTCAAGCTGTAATTCTGTGATAAATTTCAAATGTCAAGTAATTTTTCTGTCCTCACTGAAAGTGAAACTGTGACACAACAAAATCACGACCAATCAGAATATATTTGATGTTAAATATACTACTGTGTGGAGCTGGATTTTGGAGATTTCACTGTGGGCAGGGCCAGGAAGTCAAGCTAATACTTAATAATCAGAATCAGAATCAGATTTATTGCCAGGTATGCTTACACATACAAGGAATTTGTCTTGGTGACAGGGGCTTCCAGTGGACAACAATACAATACAGCAACAAGACAGATAATAATAATAAGAAAAAAAAGTAAAAAAAAAAAAAATAAATAATAGAAAATAGAATTAGAAGAAAAATTGGATAGAAAATAAAGTATATATAAAATACACAATAAGGACAAAATATACACATCTGTTATATACAGTGCAAGGGAATGTAATGGCAAAAGAGGAAGGATGTGTTGGATAAATATAAAAAGACTAAACTGTGAATTGCACATAATTATTGCTCAATGAGGCAGTTTTAACTATTCATGAGATGGATAGCCTGAGAAAAACTGTTCCTGTGCCTGATGGTTCTGGTGCTCAGAGCTCTGTAGCATCGGCCAGAAGGCAACAGTTCAATAAGGTAGTGGGCAGGGTGAGTGGGGTCCAGAGTGATTTTTCCAGCCTTTTTCCTCACTCTGGAAGTGTACAGTTCTTGAAGTGAGGGCAGGGGGCAACCAATAATCCTCTCAGCAGTCCGAACTGTCCTCTGTAGTCTTCTGATATCTGATTTCGTAGCTGCACCAAGCCAGACAGTTACTGAAGTGCAGAGGACAGACTCAATGACTGCTGAGTAGAACTGTATCAGCAGCGCCTGTGGCAGGTCCTCAACTGGCGAAGGAAGTACAACCTCTGCTTGGCCTTTTTCACAATGGAGTCAATGTGGGTCTCCCACTTCAGGTCCTGTGAGATGGTAGTGCCCAGGAACCTGAATGACTCCACTGCTGCCACAGTGCTGTTTAGAATAGTGAGGGGGGTCAGTGTTGGGGTGTTCCTCCTAAAGTCCACAATTATCTCCACCGTTTTGGGCATGTTCAGCTCCAGGTTGTTTTGACTACACCAGAGAGCCAGCTGTTCAACCTCCCTTCTGTATAGACTCATCATCATCTTGGATGAGGCCGATGACAGTGGTGTCATCTGCAAACTTCAGGAGCTTGATAGAGGGGTCTTTGGCGGTGCAGTCATTTGTATACAGGGAGAAGATTAGTGGGGAGAGCACACATCCCTGTGTGGCACCTGTGCTGATTGTGCAGGTGCTGGAAGTGAATTTCCCTTGTCTCACTAGCTGCTGCCTGTCCGTCAGAAAGCTGGTAATCCACTGACAGATAGATGCAGGAACAGAGAGTTGGTGTAATTTAGTCTGGAGAATAGCTGGGATGATGGTGTTGAAAGCCGAACTGAAGTCCACAAAAAGGGTCCTTGCATATGTCCCTGGTCTGTCCAGATGTTGCAGGATATGATGCAGTCCCATGTTGACTGCATCCTCCACAGACCTGTTTGCTCGATAAGCAAATTGAAGGGGGTCTAGAAAGGGTCCGGTGATGTCCTTCAGGTGGGCCAACAGCAGTCTCTCAAATGATTTCATGACCACAGACGTCAGGGCGATGGGTCTGTAGTCATTAAGTCCTGTGATTTTGGGTTTCTTTGGGACAGGAATAATGATTTAGCATTTGAAGCAGCATGGTACTTCACACTGCTCCAGTGATCTATTGAAGATCAGTGTGAAGATGGGGGCCAGCTGGTTAGTACAGGATTTAAAACAAGCAGGTGAAACGCCATCTGGGCCCTGTGCTTTCCTTGTCTTTTGTTTTTGGAAGGCATGGCACACCTCTTCTTCACAGATCTTAAGTGCAGGTTGAGTAGCAGGAGGGGGAGGAGGGGGGTTGCAGGAGGTGCTGGTGTTTGTGTGAAGTGAAGGTCAGAGCAGTTGTGGGGTGTGAGATTGGGCCTTTCAAATCTACAGTAGAACACATTCAAGTTGTCAGCCAAATGTTGTTCCTCTACAGTGTTGGGGGCAGGAGTCCTGTAATTGGTAAGTTGTTTCATGCCACTCCATACTGATGCAGGGTCGTTAGCTGAAAACTTGTTTTTCAGCTTCTCAGAGTATCTTCTTTTAGCCACTCTGATTTCCTTATTCAGTGTGTTCCTGGCCTGATTGCATAAGTCTTTATCCCCACCTCTGTAAGCATCCTCTTTGGCCTGACGAAGCTGCCTGAGTTCTGCTGTAAACCACGGTTTGCCGTTGTTGTATGCTAAATAAGTCCTAGTAGGAATGCACAAATCCTCACAGAAACTGATATGTGATGTAACAGTATCTGTGAGCTTGTCCAGATTGGTGCCTGCAGCCTCAAAAACACTCCAATCAGTGCAGTCAGTGCAGGCTTGTAGTTCATTGATCCATCTCTTTACAGTTTTTACTACAGGCTTAGCAGATTTTATTTTCTGCCTGTAGGTTGGAAGAAGATGAACCAGACAATGATCAGAGAGTCCCAAATCTGCTCTAGGGACAGAGCGATATGCATCCTTTATTGTTGTGTAGCAATGATCCAGTATATTTCTGTCTCTGGTTGGGCATGTGATGTGCTGTTTGTATTTGGTTAGTTCACATGTGAGGTTTGCTTTGTTAAAATCCCCAAGAATAATAATAACTTAGTCCAGGTATTGTTGTTCCGTGTCTGTGATTTGATCGGCCAGCTGTTGCAGTGCGGCGCTCACGCACGTGTGTGGTGGGATATAAACACTCACCAGAATGAACGAGGAAAAATCCTGCGGCAAGTAGAAAGGCTTACAGTTAATAAAGAGCACTTCCAAATTAGGACAGCACATCTTCTTTAACGTTGTTACATCTGTACACCAACCTTCACTGATGTAAAAGCATGTTCCACCGCCTCTCGTTTTCCCCGTTAAATCCTCGATGCAATCCGCTCTGAACAGCTGAAAGCCCGGCAGATGTAACACGCTGTCTGGAATGGCTTCACTCAGCCAGGTTTCTGTGAAGCACAAGGCAGCAGAGGTTGAAAAGTCCTTGTTTGTACGGGTGAGGAGATGTAGTTCATCCGTTTTGTTAGGAAGAGAGCGGAGATTCGCAAGATGAATACTCGGCAGCGCTGTTCAAAAGCTGCGCCGACAGAGCTTGTCCAGTGCGCCAGCTCGTCTCCCTCACCTGCGTCTCTTGAACAGCACAGCTGCGCCTCCGACTAAAATGTCCAGGAAAGCGTCCGAATAGTCAAAAACTGGGAAAGGTTTGTCTGGTATATACTACCAAATGTTCAGCAGTTCGTCCCTGGTAAAACTGTTTGGAAAAAGATTACTAAACACAGGACAAACAAACAAAAACAGAATTGGAGAGCTGCACACCAAGGCGGCCATCCGCAGTGCCATCTTTGCTTTCAAATTAGCAAATCAATAATAATCGCATTTTGGATTTCTGTCTTTTTATCTTTGCTGAAGTTTTGATACTGCAGGTGTGATGTCAGCTTTGTCTACATATATCTTCAAAGGTTTTTGATACAGTCAAGCTGTTGCCATATCCATCTATTGAATTGCTTTGTTCATGAGCTGATTTGAATACCTCATCTGTCTCCATCCAGGAGTACGGGTACCCCGTCTCCCATGTCCCTGAGTCCATCTCCCGTCAGTTCCGTCAGCAGCAGCGCTGGAGTGATGGGCTCGTCCACTTCCTCATCTGCCTCTGGAAGTGTGGCCATTCCCCAACGCATCCACCACATGGCAGCCAGTCACGTCAACATCACCAACAACATCCTGCGCTGCTACGAACACTGGGAAACCGCTGACAAGCTGGCCCAGGAAAGTCAAGGTAAGATGGTGTCAGTATTGTGTTTTTTGAGCTAAGTGATATTTAAGGTTGGAACACTGTACAATTTGTACAGTATGTAGACCCTCCTTTTTTCAAATGTAACCAATCAAATTGATAGTTTTGAGACCACTAGAGGCCTTAGAGTGGAAGTAAACAGTAGAACTGAGCGATATATTGAATATTCATGATATATTGCCAGGGATTGTGCTATCGATATAAAATTCTGCAACACTGTAAATATCACGGTCTAAAGCACTTTTATTTGGCCTATAAGTTTCCTAAAGAAATAATTTTACAATTCTTCCTTGTCTTGTGACTTGCGAGTAGGAGATTTGTGTTAAAGGAATGTTCTGGGTTCAGTACAAGTTAAGCTCAATCGACAGCATTTGTGGCGTAATGTTGATTACCACAAAAATTAATTTCGACTTGTCCCTCCTTTTCTTTAAAAAAAAAAAAAAAAAAAAAGCAAAAATCAAGGTTACAGTGAGGCACTTACAATGGAAGTGAATGGGGCCAGTTTTTGGAGGGTTTAAACAGAAATGTGAAGCTTATAATTAAAAAAAAAGCATTAATTCTTCTGTTAACTTGCGTATTATTTGAGCTGTAAAGCCGTTTAAATTGTAATTTTACAGTCATTTTAGGGATTTAGGGTTTGTTGACATTGCATCATCATGGTAACAAAGTTGTAAAACTGGCTATAACTTTACACAGAAAAGGTTAGTAAGTGATTTTATCACACTAAAATCATGTTAACATGCATATCCTTTATGTCTTGTGGCTATACTTTTGAAATAGTGAGTATTTTAACATTGGAAAATTGGCCCCCATTCACTTCCATTGTAAGTGCCTCACTGTAACCCAGATTTTTGCTTTTTTGTTTAAAGGAGGGACAAGTCAAAATAAATTTTTGTGGTAATCAATATTATTCCACAAATGCTGTCGATTGAGCTTAACTTGTATTGAACCTGGAATATTCCTTTAAGACAAGTGTTTTAATGGAGTCTCTTGAACTAATGAGTAATAGAGTTGCTTAGTTCGATTAATTTCAGTTCAAACTTACTAAAAATCTTGGTTTTTGCAATATCACTCAAAAATTACTCAGAAGCATTAACATTTTTAAGTCAAACTATACTGAATGAAGGAAATGAGTATAATTGTTTTTCGTTTTATTTGTGTATATAAAAGAAAATGATTAAATATCATCCTTCCTTGTGTTTATTTAATGTTAAATAGTATGGAAGACATGCTTTGATTGTTTTTGACTAGTTTTATTATTATATTTTAGTTCTTACATGAATTTGGAATCTACTTGGCTACAGTGGCTTTTTGGATGATCATTTGACATCTGTTTAAAAAACAATCACCCCTGTAGTCATTTAATAAATATCAAGAAAAATATCATATATCCTCAAAAAATATCAAGATTTTTTTTAGCTATATTGCCCAGCCCTTCCAAAGAGATAACATTACTTATCTGCCTACCATATTTGGGCTGTTATATCTTGCATAACAAAACTGTAATTTTAAACAAGCAGTGAAGTGAAGAATTGCTTCAAGAAATTCTCCCACTTGCAGATAAATATCATTCATCTTCTCTGTCATATATGTCTGTATTATATAAGAAATACCCCTTTTGCACTTGCAGCATTTAGCACTGACTCAACATTTGATACGGACCACCAGAGAAATTGAAAAGCCACTATGCTAATTGCATTTGAGATGTAATGTGGCTTGTTGTTTCCTCTTGAGAAGGTTAATTAAAATGCTCAGAGGCCCGGCATGTTGCAAGCGGTCTCCTCCACCTCTTTCAAATTCCCCTCCTCAGTGTCTTTCCTTTAACTGGATGCAGTTTGAAATCGGTTGGGCACAAGCTTTGGTCAGAATGATAGCAAGATTGGATAATTATGACAGTATCAGCTGTAATGTAGGTTCCTGGGGTGTGTACATGATCCTTTTTTTAATTACTGCAGTCATTAGAAAGTGTCAGTGATGTCATCAGATACTTAAGTCAGTTATCTTCAGTCTAAACTTAAAACAAATCTCATTTATTTTTTTCTTAGATTTTCAGTGCACCCAAGAGCCTCCTATGTAACTCCTATGTTCACAAGGTCTCTCTATTTCTCTTTCTCTCTCTTCTACATCTCGTGGGTTTGACAGAGTTCTTTCAGGAGCTGGACTCAGTAATGGAAATGTTGACGCAGCACAGCAGCATGACAGAACTGGTACGCTACATACGCCAAGGATTGCACTGGCTTCGGCTGGAGGCCCATTTGTTATAGTGCTGGCATTTCCACTGTGTTCCGTCTCTCTCTCTCTCTCTCTCTCTCTCTCTCTCTCTCTGTTCTTCTCTCTCACACCCTCTTCCCCACCGTTCATCACTACCTCCACCATCCTTGCCATCTCCAACCCTCTAGAACCCTGAGGGGCGTCGGCAGTTAACCAATAGCAAGCCTAAGAACTGTGAGTTATTCCCGAGAGGGTGCTGTGTCCTGGTTCCAGCTTTGATTCCTGTAAGGAATGCATCAAGAACATCTTGCGGTCTGTTGCAGAATATCACAGACAGGCGGACCTGGAAGGAAGGAGTGGTGCTGTAGTTTTACGAGCGTCCAAACTTATGCATCTGTTACAAGGACAGAATCTGCAATGGTAGCAGTGGGCTAGTTAACAAAGTTGTCGAGCAACTCAGCTAGTTACATCTGTGTTGTGGACTAGACACCAGGCACATCAAATTAGCTATGTAAGGCAAGTTAGGCCAGAAACATACATCACGCAAGTACATAAATGCAGCTCTTTTTCAAATTGAACAAATCAAACTGACAGTTATCCCATCAACATGCACTACCCCATTGTCTTTCATTGTTGCACAATGCCTCCGTGCTTATATCTGCGTCTCCTGCTGAATGTGTTTAGATGCGCTCTACAATATGGAATAGCCTTTCTTTCCCTCAAACCGGGGGCCCGGGACAAAAGGTCCAGTTGTCCCCCCTTATCGGTGGCCCTGACTGTATGGTAAACTTTGTTGGTGATATAAAATTCTGCAATATTGTGCATAGCGCATTGAATAAATCAAATTGATCATTTTGAGATCTCTAGAGGCCTTTAAATGTAAATGGAGAGTAGGGCTGACTGATACAATGAATATTCACAACATATTCTGAATATATTTGCAACGATTTTGTTGGCAATATAAAATTAAGCAAAATTGAGAATAGCGCATTGAACAAATCAAATTGATCATTTTGAGACTTCTAGAGGACTTAAATGGAAGTAGAGAATAAGGCTGACACATATAGGCTAATAAATATTCACCATATATTCACAATGATTTCGTTACTAAAGTAAAATTATGTAATATTGTGAATAGCACTGTTTAAAGCGATTTTATTTGATTATAAGTTTTCCCAAAAACCTATTAGACTAGTTTTGCGATCCCTCTTTGTCTGCCAGTACTCAAGGGGGTAGATGTTTGTGGCATTAAACAATGCATACTTGCGTTGTTGCATTATGAATTGCGCACACATTTCGGAACACACCAACTCATTATTCAAGCTTGTGTACTTAGAAACTTATATGTTTATGTGCTTGTGTAGAATATGTTTTGTGCCTTTGCCTTGCGTGATTGAGATGCACAGAAATGAGGGTACATTTTAAAGCAGATTAAATGAGCTATTAAGAGCTCATACTCATCTCAATGGCATATATTCAACCCTTCTCCAGATCCATATGTATCCATTTGAAATTCTGCTAATCTTTCAAGGCTTTTGTAATGACTGTAAGGGACAGTTATGGTAGTCAAAGGTACATTTCTCAAATGTCACCTTCTTTCTATTTTACAGCACTATGACAGCTGGTATCAGTATGAGCAGTATGATAGTCTTGTTGGCTTCACTCCAAAGCTGCATTCTCTGAGCACAATCTCAAGTTTGCAGTAGCTGATGGGAGATTTCCCTGTGCAATTAACTTATACATATGCACATATGACAGATTGATATCTCTGCTAGAGGGTATCAGAGTATCTTAAAGATTTTGTTTTCCAATATGTACCATAATGACTGTGTTGTATATGACAGCTACTTTAACTGTTTGGTGTTTGTTCAATCTTGCATGTTAATGCAAAGAGGTAGTCGGTAGAACTGAGAGAACTATGTCATGAGCACTATGAGGAATCAATGTGTTTTGTAAATTTGTTTTTATTTTTATTTCATTTTTTTTTTTTTTTTTTAATTCCAGCATCTTTAGTGCTGGCTTGGTAGTGTTTAACATTAAAATCGTAATCTATAGAGAGTTTATTAATTCTTGTACTTCAAACTCATAACTACATTTTTCTATCTCCAGAGAAACTCCTGAACAAAAGAGGTCAACATTTTTTGACCTACGCAATTGAATATTGTGATGAAATCACAAGCCATTTTTAATCAAAAGATAATTTTCCATGCATAAACTCTTTACTGATACATTTAATGTTAAATATGAGAAATTGTTGATAACCTGTCAGCAAGATACAAGCATTTTCTCCTTGCTGGTCTGTTCATAAGTGTAGGTATCTGAGAATGTGTGTGTGCGCGTGCGCGTGCATGCGTGCATGCGTGTGTGTGTAGCAGATTTGCATTGGCAGTGTATTATATAGCTTCATATATGTGTCAATCTATCATGTGAATGTCAGTATGTGAGCGAGAGACAGCAGGGATGTATGCATGAAATAGACATTTCACAAAGATTATTCAAAAGTGCCTGTGTATCTAATGGAAATGTATTAGAGTCTATATTTAAGAATGACAATGGATCTGAATGATTTTCCATACCATATTGGTATATCCAATTTTTCTGTTTTCATAACATGACTTTTTATTTATTTTATTTTGTAAAATGGCGTTTGTGGTATCTATATTGGCTTTAATGTTCAACTTTGTGACAAGTCTATTTCGAATTTTCATTTTCTGCTCTGATGATGATAGAAAATGACTGAAAAGTGAATTACGTAAATTTTAAATCTTAACATATTGTACAGTTGATTTTCTATATACGTTCTTCTTTATGGTCGTTTCCAGACAGTTTTCACATAACATAGCAAGAAGTGCTTACTGAACTAAACACTGTAGCACACCAATCATAACTAGCAACACACAATACATAGAGTAATATTCAAAAAAGGATCTTATACACAAATTTAGCATAAAGCAAAAGTTTTTTTGGAAGCCATTTTTAACTTACTTTGATGCAATGGCAAAAAGTATCTTTATGCAAAAATCAAATTAGCCTTCCCACTACAATGTTACCAGCTGTTATCTTACTTGTATGGAGTCAGTTTTTTAAATTTGTGTTGCTTTTACGGCATCTGTTGCCATGCTTGTTTGAGTTATGCCAGTCTGGCAAGGAAATCTGTGTCCCTCTGGCATTTCATCAGAAACAAGCAGCACTGACTAACTCTAGCAGTGAAGTAAACAACCTGCTCTGCCTATTAGATGCACCTCCCGTTTGTCTTGAAATGAAAAACAAAACAGATATGCTTTCTGGAGCCTTTTTCTGACTTTATGCAAGCTATTTTTGACTTGAGAATAAAGGGTGATGTATGTTGAAAGAGCAAGTGGAAAAATAAATTTGGTGCAATACCATTACACATTTAATTTACTTGTTTCTAAAAACTATTAATAGACTAAATTTGAGCAAATGCTGGTCTATGTGATTGTGTTGCTAGAAATTGGTTTTGTACAATGTACAGATTATATTTGATTTTGATTTAATTTATAAGAAGTGGAAACATTGATGCAATCATTAAAATGGTTTAGAAGGCCCTTGTGTGGATTTTAAAATGCAATAACACAATATTTATGCCAAATTGTAAATTGCGTAAGCTAGTATTTGCATATTCAGGGAAAGCTGATGTTTAATTGGAAATAATGCTTTAATTATAAAGGGCACTGAGTGTGCGTCAAATACTGGCCAAAATAGAGTGCAAGTAAATATTTACTTTAAATACTTATAATTATCTAACATATTTTAGGATTGCGTTAAGAACAACAATGGATTTAATTAAGAACAACAATCTTATTTCACTGCTGAAAATATTAATATAAAATTTAATAATTCAGGTTGTCCATAGAAGTAATACTGGGACATGTAATATGATCAAGGGATGGAAATAGATTTTTTTTTATAACATATTAGAGGTAGGCTGATATACTGATTTTACCGATTAATCGGTGCCGATAGTTGCTTTTTGGAACTATCATTATTGGCTAAAATCTATGGTGATAGTTGCCGATAGTTTATTCATCATTTCAAAATAATTGTCCCCAGTGTGTTTCGGGCTTGTTTATACTATTGTTAATTTTTTCTGGTTATTTTGGGGATTTTGGTTGAACAATAAACTGCATCTGGGATTTTATTTATTTAGGATGCTTTGTCTGTGCCGATCATAGTAAGGAAAGTATAAGATTTTTTTTTTTTTGACATTCTATAAAATCAGTTTTAAAAACTATCATCCGATTAATTGTTATCTGCTTTTCCCACCACCTTATTTATCAGTATCGGCAAAATCCACTATCAGTCAACCTCTATTACATATGGCAGCACATACTATACATTTATTTAAAAACCGTATTGTACCATAACAACATGAATCAAACCTGGTGTCTCAGAAAAATATTGCTTACATCAGCTATTCAGGGCTATAAACACAACTAGTGCATTTGTGAAGACATGTTTACTTTTGTCTTTTTAACATTTACATTTGCTGCCATACCATTCTGACCTCTGCTTTTGACAAAGCTTGTAGGTGGTTTTTAAATGTGAATGAAAATGTATTTAGCATTTACCCCGCTGTCTTTTTGAGGTAGCATAAAGTCCCTTTGATTCTTTGTGCTTCCCAATGAGCTGTACTACCATGAAAATACCCTATCAGGAAGAACAATCTCCAATTAAAGTAGGCTCAGCTGGAAGCATTCTATTTGCTCTGCAAATTAAACATGCAAATAAGACTTTGTTACTGAAACAAAAAAAAACGTATCATGTCAGTCAATTAAAGATCTTTCAATTCCCACGCTGATTAACAGACGCCATTTACCATGGTACATTTAAAAGAACTGGCAATGTCGCTATGGAACACAATACATAAAAAGGACTTGTATTAAATGTGAGCACTTCTCTGGTTATATCATTGAAACGTATTCATATTTTTGAGTATCCTGTGACAGGTTTATCAAACTTGTTTACTGTCTGTGGACAATAATGTCATTGTATTGATTTAATTGCACATGTTACAAAGTCAGTTTCTAACTTCATCAGAGATTTCCTTTATAAATACCTTGTTGCAAATGCCTTGTTACTAGTGTAAACTGTAGAGAATCAAAGAGCAGTTATTTAGAGTCTTGTTCTGTCCAGTTTGTCTTTCTCTGTACAGTTTAGAGTCGTGCACCATGATTTGTCCTTTTGAGATTGTAATCACATCAAGGCTACCCATCCAAAGCTTTGAATATATGAAGATAAGCAACATATCTCATTCCTATCATGGCATATGAGTCAGCCTTTCTGCTACAATATCCCATTTTCAGTTAAATTACCACCTGGAGAATCATGTTCTTGGTTTTTGAATCCGAATGTTCAGATGAGTAACGCTACAATGGATTTCTTATACAAGAAAGGTATTTACTCAACAAGGCAATACTTCTTACTTAAGGTGGATTGTTAGAAGCCATTAAAGTAACCAAATGAAAGGCAATGTACTGTATTAAAGTACAATGGTGGCATAATGTATTTGAAATGACGTAAATGTGCCAGAGCGAATCTAAAACTGAAATTGGAGCAAAGTCCCAAAGAGCAGTTCATCTTGAGTGAGCCTTATAGGAAATGATAGCATTTCCGTTCCTTGTGGATTTAGAAATGCAGCCATTTAACTGTTATTTAAGTAAAGTTTCAAGGTTTCACTTCAATGAAATATGCAAACAGATTTCTGTGGGGGGGGGGGGGAATTATGGCGAAGAATAAAGTTTCTTACAAGTTTTAATGCTGCATGACTCTTTCTACAAAGTAACATCATAATCAAAGTTGGGTTTGATTAATACTCAATTTCAAAGTCAGTATTGTTATATAGTAAGTTGTAGACATATTTAAACCAGTCAAAAACAGTTCTGTGAAACTCTCGCTTTATAGAATTGCCTCAATGCTACCTATTGCCTAAAAGAATGTTGGTTTGACGTCAAGAAAGTGCAGGATTTTTACTTTAAGTAAATAGCCTTTTTCTTACGAAGATATTGACTGTAATGATGGACAAAGTTGTACACATTAATTGCAATGACAGAAGATTTCAATGTTCTGGCATGCTGTAGAAGTTAGTTTTTTTTTTGTTTTTTTTTTTGTTTTTTGTTTTTTGTACAGAGCAGGTAACCTGCAATGCTTTGGATTTATACATTGTATAGTTGTACGAATTCATTTTAAAATGCCATATGCATCCCAAAAAAAAAAAAAAACAAAAAGAAAAAGAAAAAACCTTTCTGCCTGGTTAGCTTTGTATTTCAAATGTGTTGCATAAGTCCAGCAATTTTTTTATTCTACTTTTTTTGGCTATTGTATGTTTATTTTATAATAAAACTGTCAAACGTAATGAACAAAATTGAGATGTAGTTATGTTGTTTTTAAATGTTTAATGTCTGTTTTAAAAAATGAATAAAATGTGAATAAAAATGGTATGAGCCAAATTAAAAAGGTTTCAAGGAATTTCTGACCCAAACAAGGATGAATTATGGTTTTCCATCACATAAATGGTCATAAATGTCAGAGAAACTGACATTTGCCAGTGTCTTAATCTTCTGAACAAACATGGCATTCTAGCAACATGTTTAGTCATATGTTGTCTGAAATTTTCCTCTTATAGATTGAAATAACAAAAAGCATATAATTATGAATTACTGTAAAAATGTATGAAAATTGACCATTTTAACCTTAACCCAGATATATTTTCCAGGACTCAGCAGTGAACTGAAAAATAGGCCATATGATACAGCGGCTTTGTTGGTGTTTGCAAAATGTGTGGAGGAACACTGAATTTATTGCATGTACAGTATTTCCCTCATAAACTAAATTCCAGCATTCATATACATGACATATTTTCATTTAAATTAGATTGTGGTTACTGGGCCTTATAACAGAGCATTGCGCATTAATAATACCCTCTTATTTATTCATCACTGGGAAAATTTGCATGCTCAGGCTTGTCGTATTAATTTACGAGCTTCTTCGTGTGCGGCAATGCCTGGATTCTGTATTTCAAGCTGTAAAATAATGTACCTTTAATATAATAAAATAACACAATAGTTCATCATATATAAAATTTTTTTTTTTTTTTTTTTTTTTTTGGCCAGACCCTCCCCTAAATAATACTTAAAAGGATGTGTCAAAAAGACTTTTATTTACTGAATATGAGCTTTTCATTTTTCCGTAGCACTGAGCCAGTTCCTTGACAGTTAAGATTTACTGATTTAATTGCCTAAGGTAACCATGCAATAAACTCAGTGCAAAGATACATTTCCATGGTCCTGTGCACAATCAAAGTAATTTTTCATACACTAGGGCTACATGTCTTCAGGTTACAGGTGTACATTTATAAGTCAGAGTGCCTCTTTACCAAGGGATAGTTTTAGTGCTGAAAGGTGTAATAGTTTTCTGAATGACGGCTTCCCGAGCTGGGCATTTGCTAATTGACAGTTTCAATGCCAAAGTGAATTTTATAACATGACCAAAAAACTGATTATGTTTCTCTTTAGGATTCAGAAATATTTTTGTGCTTGGTTATGAGATGTTCATTTTTAAGGTCTTATAAACTCTAAATGCAAAACAAACAATGATTTGTCATTGTCATCTATCAATTGTCCTTAACTTTAACCCTAAAGTTCTTTTTGGGGCCCTTTAAATACCTTAAAACATAATTAACATTGAAGTATCAGGTTGATATTTTACACATTTTATAATAATCCAAATTTTAACTTAAGACCTTCTTGAAAACTACTGTAGTAACTGAATTACTTTTTTTGAGGCTGTCATTTTTCATTTATGTACACACTGTAGCAATGTCACTCCTGCCAGTTGTCTGTTTGTATTTGTTTTATTGTATTTTCTAACAGTATGTTTTTGGTGGGGTCAAAACAACTTTACTACTGTGTGTAATACTCACATTTCTGAAAAATGCATGTCTAATTTGTTATACGACAGAGGGTTAAAGCTTCAATAATAGCTGGCAAATGAGATTTGATTAGGTTAGAGGAACATATTAATGGAATTTTAAAGGGAAATAATAGGTTGATTTTGAAATAACTATTATTATTTTTACCCATAAATCATTGAGGTCAACTTTTGGGCCAGTTTCTTTGTAAAATCCAGGGCCACCCCTGACTGTACCTATTAGAAAACATGCACTTTCATGCACTTTCATGCACTAGTTTAACAGATTTGAGTGCAGTAGGTGTAACAAGCCAATCCCAATCATGTCACTTCATTGCCCAAAGGATCAGCTAACAATATAGACCAGGTACCCGTCAAAAGGATTTCACACATCAGGACTATGCTGTTAAAGTGTTAAAGATTTTGTGTGTCTCTGTACGCACAAAAACATCAAAGATGTGATACCAGAACCATACAGCTTGCCAAGTGTGACTGAATAAACAAACTGAGGCTGTGCATTGTTTTATATTTCTATATAAAAGAAAAAGCTTTTCTCTTTGCTGTTGGTTCCCTAAATAAGCCCTTTTCTTCCAGAGTACCAGTCATTTTAAATTACACCTTGCTTATTAAAAATGTCGGATTGTGAAATGCTTTGCTTTTAAAATTAGTTTTACTATTTATATAGAGTAAATAGTTTACTATGAAATTTTCAAACTTATTTAGAATGATTATCACAATTGCTTGTGCAATGTATGCTTTAATTAATGGTACACTTTTTGGATTTTGTTTAGTCACAACATAATTCCCATAGTTCCATTTATGTTATTCCATAGTTTTGATGTAGATTAGTATTATCCTTAAATGTGAAAAATAATAATAATAAAGAATGAGTAAGTGACCCTAAACTTTTGACCGGTAGTGTAGTTCAGAATTTTATTTGACATTGAACTTATTTAATAGACATTTTGAGAAATACTATCTAGAATTAACCAATTATACGCTTCTTGCTCCTTCCCATCATCCCTTTTTTCTGCTCAGCATTATTGACTTAATTGTGTTAGCCACTTAATTAAATGATTTTTGATTAAAGCCAGAGCCTGGTGAGAAAAGCACATCACATTTTATTGCTTAATAATTGGCTGCGTGTTACGTTCCTTCAGAATATGATATGCACAGTGCTCGATTTATTAGATTTTACTTGCGTATCAAAGTTGAGCAATTAGGCAGTGTATATGTGATAGACTATATGGCATGAACGAATGGAAACCCTATCTCCATTTTTTATCTGGAGCTCTGTGGAATGTGTCGACAGAGTTTACGCCATCGATTTCCCACCTGTTCCACATGTAGAAAGTTTAAATACACAAACGCAGAAAGACAACAACAAAACACACTGAAAACCCTAATAAGTTGACGATAGCACTTTATTTTACAGTACTGTTCTACATTTACTTATTATATATAATATATATATATATTATATATAATTACAACAACTCCAGTAATTACTAGGTACTAACCCTAAACCTAACCCCAACCCTAACCTTAACCTATATTAATTATATGTAGTTACCTAATATTACTAAGTATTTTCTTGGGTAAGTATGCCGTAAGTATACTGAAAGTACACATACTATAAAATAAAGTGTAAACAAGTTGACTCTACTCATTTGATGGAGTAAACTCGTTCCCTCAATTGAATTGCTTAATGGCATTTCCAATAAGTATGTAATTAAGTTCAATGAACTCGATGTTCATGTAGAATGAACTTAACTATATAAGTTAATTAGATGATATGGCCTAACTCACATTTGCTATTTACATATATGTTGTTAATAATTTTAATTGAATTGATTGAATTTATTCAATTTTAGATATAACAATAGCACAGCTCAAACAAAGATGATAACTGATTTTGGGTCAGTCATTAAATAAATGTAATTCTCCAATGAAATGCATGTACATATACCTGTACTTCAGCTGCACATGCACAAGGAGAACTGAGATATAGGGTCAAAACAACTATTTGCAACACAACAACATCAATAATACTACTAAAGAGCTAAAAAAAAAAAAAGAAAACCTTTATGAATACTTAATAACATCAATTTAAATGCCCCCATATTTTACTAAGGAAACATAATTAAAAAACTCAAGCACAAGGCATTGTGGGTATTCCCCATAGCCTCAGTTGTTTAAGTTTTGAATCTTGAGTCTATGGGTTTTATTTTAATTTAGCTTAATTTATTTACTGAACTGAAATATTTGAGTTATGAGCCCAAAACTTGACATTTCAAGTAATTTTTAATTAAGACAACTTTAGGGTTTACAGTGGGGTTGTATTAATTAATCTAAAGTTCAAACTATGATGAAATTACTATATATATATATATATATATATATATATATATATATATATATATATATATATAGTAATATGTCAATCAAACATTGAGATTGAAGGGATAGTTCACCCAAAAATGAAAATTCTGTCATCATTTACTCACCCTCACATTGTTCCAAATCTGCAGGACATTCTTCTGTGAAACACAAAACGACAAATATAGCAAAATGTTCACCCTGCTCTTTTTCATAAAATGAAAGTTATTGGGATGGATGCCGACAAGAACCAAAATGCCATAAAAGTATTATAAAAAGTCAAATAAAAGTAGTCCACATGTCTTTTGTACTATATTTTAAATCTTTTGATGCCATACCATAGCTCTGTGTGGAGAACATACCATTTATTTTTTATTAATTAAATTAAATGTTTCATTGAAATCTTGTCCTCCTTAATTTTTTGTCTTTTATGCTCACATAAGAGCTGATGTATGGCTTTAGAAGTCTTAAAATATAGTGGAATACCTATGACTCATATGGAATACTTATGGGTCCTTTTTCAGCCCCAGTCCCCATTCAGTACAGTTAACTGACAGAACTTCAATATAACAGTTCATCTCCAGGTCATATGCCTTGTCAGTTTAATGTCTGAAGGTGTTTGGCTGGACCTAATAGAGGTTCTATGGTTCGAATAGACCTTGCTGATGCATTTAGACAGATTTAGCCAAAAATAAGCTTCAGTAAAAGGTCTGTTCTCTCTCCTGCTGTCTTCACACCACGGTCCAGGTTGCTCTTGACAGTATGTCATGGACCCGAAAGCCAGGAAAATTTAAGGGCAGTTTCAGGAAAGCACAACACATCTCCCCTCACTGCCAGGGCTAATATAATGAGTCAAGTGTCCCTATTAGGTCCAGCAAAATATATTATATAGTGTATCTGTTATTTCCAGTAACATGGGCTTCACAGATGTGTATTAGACTGAGGGAAAAAATCAGACATGAATTATCATAAATCATGCAGCTTGTTCAGGAGAGTTGTGCTATTACTTTTTAAAACAAATAACATATGATTTTCACCTGGTGGATAATAAAAAGATGTAAAAAATATCCCTTATATTGACAGGGATCCAAGGGACCCAAGCCATAACTAGAGAACAAGATATTACAGAGACTTGGGGCTGGTCTTTTTTGACGTGGTGTAAGCAGTAACTTATATGTAACATGTATTACACTTATTCACTAGACTGGAAAACACACTGGGCTATAAATCATTAAATAAGATATGAGTAATACCAAGTGACACCCTAGCAACCACCCAGAACACGGTAGCAACTGTCTAGCCACCCAGAAAACCCAGAAAACCCTGGTAAACACATAGCTACACCCAAGCAATGCCCTAGCAACCATCCAGATTACCCTAGCAACCACCAATAACACCATAGCAACCATTAAAAACACTTAAGCAACCATCAACTGTAGCAACACCCTAGCAACCATCAGTAACACCTGAGAAACAGTTTCGCAACCTCCTAGCAACTACCTATGCAAGACAAGCATCAAGCAACAGTGTACTAAGCGATACTCTAGCAACCATCAAAAATACCTAATAACCACCTTGCAATCGCCAAAAACAACCTAACAACCATCTAGCAATCACCAAAAACAACCTAGCAACCACCTAGCAATGCCAAAACAACCAACCCTAGCATCAACCAAGCAACATACTTGCAATGCCTTTGCAACCAAGACAAATAATCTAGCAACCACCTAGCAACATTCTAGCAACAACGCAGAACCTAGCAACGCCCTAGTTACCATCATGAACACCTAAGAAACTGCTTAGCAACCCCCTAGCAACAAACCAGAACATCCTAGCAACCGCCAAGCAATGCCCTAGCAACCACCAAAAACACTGTAGCCACCGCCTTGTTAGCATCAGGAACATCCTAGTGACACCATACCCAGAACACCATATTAACTGCCGAACAAGCCCTTAGCGTACAACCCAAACACCCTAGCATCTGCAAAGCAACACCCTAGAAATCCCCTAAGCAACTACCCAGAAAACCCCGGCATCATAGCGGCATGTTTTGCTCGGGCACAAACAACTAAAATTTTCTTTAGAAAAAGTAATATCTAGATATAGTGTTTTTCAATAACATGCTTTGAATAGTTATCTACAGTATAATGCCTTGTTCTACTGTATGTTCTTTAAACACCATATCCTTATAGCATCATTTACAAAGATATCATTGGGTCACTACTTTAGTTATTGAATAAGGCAAATACAAATATTAGGTCACACTTTCTTGAAATTATGCATTATTATTTTTATTACTCTTGTAATTAATTGTAATGTGTAATGACTGAGGGGCTCTGTCTTGCAATAAGACAATACCTTGGCAATTGACTGCAAACAATTATAATCAACCACACTATTTCAGGGTATGATGGATTGTTATGAGAAAACCCTTGTTCCATTGATATTTCAGTGAGGTAAGAGGAAGTCTGTTAGCAGGAAGCTGCTCAACACGCTTTAGTGACAGCAAGTCTGTCACAAAACAAACAAACTCCGCCGTAGATCAAGCAGCCAGCCTGACTTAATGATACGACCATAGTCTGGCATTTTTACGTGGCACATTTGACAAAGAACAACGTTCTCCCCTGGAATTCATGGCTGCCTCTCTCCACAATATGTGTTGTGCTTCCCCAAGGTTATAATAAGAATGTATCCCCCCCGTTTGCAGATTGCAGGGAAGCCGATGATGTATGAACCATCGCGTGTTATTTATTTGCCAAAATTTCCAAGATGTGGGGCTATCATTTATCTACTGACAAATCAAACCTTCCAAATAACCTCTGTTGTGACCCCAACTGGAGCAGAGCAGTGCTGCTGCTGAAGATACACTCATAAACACACACACAAACGTTGACACCTCTGCTGTGACCTAAGCAAAAGCAGAGGCAATGGCTGGTAAGGACACATACACACACACATGCAGTGTTGGGCAATGTACTAAAAAATAAAAAGGTAATCCACTACAAGTTACTAATTACTTCTCTGAAACTGTAATCCCATTTCTTTTATGATTACTGTGTCATAAAAAGTAATCACAGTAAAGTAACTAATTTATTTGTAATCAGACTACACACAATACTGCACACATGTATGTATCATATGACGTCACAAGTGCCATTTATCTTAAAGACATATAGCACAAATATATTTTAAGCAAAGTATTTCACAAAAAAAGAACTTTGTTAGGTGGCAAACAAGTGGTGAAACTGTTCACTGTGGAAAATATGTGGACACTTTTCAGTTGTCAAATGCCCATTGTTAATGTTATAAATTACACCTGTGGTTACTCTACAAGGACACCTGGGTGAACTTGAGGGAAACTGACTTCATACATCCACTAAAAAATTACCTTAGCACCAGCTGGTTCAAAGTAAATGCAAAATGGCTCAGAAAAGTGAATTAAAGGGATAGTTCATCATTTTCTCACCCTCATGCCATCCTAGATGTGTATGACTTTCTTTCTTCTGCAGAACACAAATGAAGATTTTTAGAAGAATAATATCAACTATGTAGGTCCATACAATGCAAGTGAATGGCGGCCAGAACTTCAAACCTCAAAAAAAAAAAAAAAAATCACAAAGCCAGCAAGTAATAAGACTCCAGTGGCTAAATCCATTTCTTCTGAAGCAATATGATAGGTGTGGGTGAGGTGTGAATTTTGGAGCTTCAAAGTTCTGGTCATCATTCACTTCAATTGTAAGGCCCTACAGAGCTCAAATATTCTTCTAAAAATTTTAATTTGTGTTCAGCAGAAGGAAGAAAGAAAGTCATACATATCTAGGATGGAATGAGTGTGAGTAAATGATGAGAGAATTTTCATTTTTGGGTGAACTACCACTTGAAGTTCAAAGAAAAGGTCTAACATCATTTGTTTGCTGCTACTTGGTTTGATATTTTGTTTCTAATGCAATGGTATTCAGACACTTTTAAGTGTGATTTAAAGGTGAAAAAGTGTCTAGATATTTTTTGGGACCACTGTATCCAGCTAAAACCACACACCCCTTTGTATCTTGCAAGCAACGCTAATAAGAAAGCTTGATAGATTAGATTAGAAAAGATCAACACACACTCAGATGCATTAACACACACCTTAAAGACTCTCCCATGAAGAAATGTATTTACAGATAGTTTTATAAATGCCGGTGGTTGTAAAGAAACAACACAATACACAAAAATATATTTTTGGGTTTTTATTCTGACGGCCATTTAAAAAAAAAAAAAAAAAAAACAGCGGTCGATTGGGCCGTATGAAAAATTATGATAAAGATGCAAAAATGAAATATGGAAATAAAATACAATAAAAGAAATACAGAAATGTAAAAAAAGTATTTTATGAATTTTTAAGTATGTAATTCCAGTGTCGCAAAACTCCAGTTCTTAAAGGGGCCACGTCCAATTTATGACGAGTTAAATTACATTAAATTTCTCCACTTGGCTACATAAAGCCATATATCTTGATTTTACACAGTATTATTTAAGCAAGGGTACAATGAGCTTTGCATGGCCCCTGATTCAGGGCACTGTGTCAGCTTTGTCTCAGTCAGCAGATCTCCGTAGGACATTAGGGTCTTCCGTGATGGGGTCTCAAGTGACCTCCAGTGCCAGCAGCTGCTTTGCTTTGTGCTGATGAGGCAAGAAAAGACCACCAGTCTAAGGAACAAACTCCGACCCTTTGGGGTGTCTGACATTTGTGGCTCTCTGCCATCAGGGAAATCTGGACCAGAACTACACTGACTAATATGGGCATGTATTGCAGATTCCATTCAGATCAGACTGTTCTGAATTTGATCAATTAAACAAAGGAAAATGATGTCATCATTTACTCACTCTTATACTGTTCCAAACCCATATGACTTTCTTTTGTCTGTGAAGCACAAAATGAGAAGGCAAAATGTTAGCCTCATTCACTTTTCACTTTCATTGCTTTCTTTTTTTCTAAACAATGAACATGAATGGTGACCGTTCCTTTTGTGTATCCCTTTAAATATATCTGTGTTTCTTTGACTCCAGGAACAAGACAAGAAGTGCTTGTCAGTAATGAAATGATCATATGTCACTGTTATGCTTTGAATCTCTGATGAACTTGTACCGAACCGCAGCGATGAGCAGTGCCCAGCCGGTGAAATAATGATCGATAAGATGAAAGGCCAAATAATAAACAGCTTGCAAACTCAATGGGCCAAACGGCAAGGCAGGCCATGTCAGAAAGTGGAGAGAGAAGATAATACACATTGTCTGCTTCACCAACCTTAATGTTGACTGATTATTGATTATATACAGTACTTATGTTAATACAACAGTTAATTACAGTCATCTAATATGATTGTGCAAGTGGCATTCCTAGAATGCTGCTATATCACTCTGCCTGTCATGTGTTTGCAGTTCATATCAATAGAGAACTTACTACTAGAGGAAACTGAAAAATAAAAAACAAAAAACATTCATAATACCATTATAACATGCCATAATACATTAATGTATTATTATTATAGCAGTGTACAGTCTGTATTGACAAAGACACTTATGGATGATAAAAGTTGCACCCTAATTAAAAATATATATATATGATATTAAGCTAAATTATTAATTAGTGAGTATCATTAAAAGTTAACATTTAATCATAATTTACTAGAAAATTTAAATTGTGCCACAGCCTGAACATTTTGTTACTTTCAAGGTTTTTCTGCGATGGATGGATGGATGGATGACAGGTAACAACTAACTTAAAAGTATCTTTACAAACATACTTCTAATGGGACAAATTGGATCACAGCTGAAGATGGGAAGTGTGTGGTGTTTATAGATGGTGCTGTCTGTAGTTGTAATACTGCCCTTCACTGCTCACTTCATGCTCTCGAGCCGTCTGTGATTGAACAGAAAATTACATCAGCTTTAGCCATTAATTTCAACAAGGATGCTGAGATATGGCATCAAAAGCAATGCGGCTGACCGTAAAACTGTTCATTTACAAATAATGAATCTTGACTCAAGAAAGGGGACAAGACACAAATCAATCTTATTATTTGCTTATTTATTATTTTACATTCTAGACAATAATAATTAAGAAAATAATGTTTCAATTTGTCACTGTGTAAGCAGTGGCAAGCATATGAATGCAATTTGCCTCCTACTTTATTGACATCAATTGCAACTTATTATGCAACAATTATGGCCTCACAGCAAAAACCCTTAAAATCACAAGCTGAATAGAATTATAACTGACAAACAAATAACATAATTGACCTGCTTTAATAAACAGGTTTTTAAAGCAGATAGTACAAAAGGAATTTGTTGAGAAAAGTTCTCAAAAAATCAAGGCAACGTGATGCAATTGTCCTTATAATTATTCCTAGTAATATGTATTTGTTTAGTTAATTTTAATTTGATAGTTAACTAAATGCAAAATGTCTCATTCAGTCAATACAACCTTGCCAGCTAGGGAAAATAATTTCTTTTTCAACAATCTATGAATTGGCAACACAAGGAAATTGTGATCATTCTTACACATTTCATTTTACTCTTAATATAAAGTGACAAAGCAATGCAAAGATTTTGTAAGCAATAATTGATATACATGCACATGGATATACCTCAAAAACAGTGGCAATCAACAAACAAAAAACACGAGTTCTTAACATCACCACACAACAATTAATAGTTTCCACAAAAATGACATAAGTATATTCAGAAAACAGCAAAACAATAATACTACAACAATAACCACATCATTTATTAATGCTAAAATTAACATTAGAAGCTCGCAAACCCTTAACAAATCAGTAACACTCACCAATTTATCTTTTTTTTTTTTTTTCTTTTTTTTTTAAACAACTCTGTTAGGTTAGTTGGGACAACATTTGGAAGAATATTGTTATGTAGACTCACGTTTCTTATTATTTGTGACTCAAAAAGAACCGTAAAATGAATAAAATGAAAAGAAGGCCTCAGAAGGAAAATAATTGATTCTTAGACTGAAAGTTGATTTGCACAACTGAAATCACTTTCACAATATTGATACACCAACCTATCAGTGGCAGAGGCAACAAAAATATTTCAAAGGATTAAGAGAGACTTTGCACTATTAAGTTGCTTTGCACTAAAAACACAAACAAAACGTCTGTTGCGCTTGCAGCCAAACTCAATAGTTTTCTTTAGTGAATGCGAGCGCCACGATCAAATGTGACCCTGGAGTACCTGTAGCTCACATCAGAAGCAGGCAGCAGTTTTTTCTTTTAATTTGCTGAAAGAGTGTGAAGCTCAAGGTCTTGTGTGTACTGTTTGAAAGTATGAAGTGAAGGTCACTGCCTGAGACTAGAGAATCTGTAAACTCTGAAATGATACTGAAGGATTTCACCTCAATGCCTCCCGAGAGCAGAACGTAAAGCAGTTATCAACAAATGTTTGAGGCATTGTTTTTACGAGAAAGGATCGGTCACAGTGTCGTCCAACAACCAACTAGTCGATTAGTGACTTCTACTAGCTTTTATTTTTTTAGTTTTTAGAGGTGCTGCTGTAATTAGCCTGATTGTACTTTAGCTCCAACAGTTTGCACAGTACAACCTTTTCAGAAATGTTGCATCTTGAAATTCATCCCCTTTCAAAAATCACTACCACAGCCATACACATTTAGACAAATGTTTTTGGACATTGCATAGTGTCTTTTTGTCTATTTTTTTAGTCTTGTCACAAGCATTGCATTTTTACAATCACAAAATTATACTTTACACTATTTAACCCTTATGTTGTGTTTTAGTCATTCTGACATGGACTACTTTTTTTTCTTAATCCAATTGGAATAGAATTCCATGACTTTGTTCACATATAGTATCTGAAAACACCAAAAAATGGACCATTTTCTTTACATTTTTGGGTTATATTTAACTTTGTTACACTTGTGTTCCCGGTCAAAAATGACCGGCCACTGGAAATGAATGGATTAGACTACAAAATACAGAAATATTAAGTGTTCAGGAGCATCCCAATCCTTTATGTGGATGTTTGTTGGCACAAACAAAGTCTTTGGACATGTGCACACACACTCACACTCACACAATGTAAGTTGAGCTCCCTTTCATGCATCGTCTTTCCATGTACACTCTTTGAAGAATATTTCAAGATCTACTTATCATATTATGTTGTGTTTTGGCTCGTTTGAATCGGGGTAGTCTGCTGTAAATTATAATGCATCATTGTCTATGTTATATGTATGTTTCAGGAAGTAATAAGGAAAAACGAGACAAAAAGCCACTCCTGTTTATAATATTTATGTGTCATTGGGAATTTCATACATTAATACTCACTGCAGTTTGGCCTCTGAGTGAAGCAAATGTGTTAATTGCATTCTACTAATTGAGACCTTTCCAATTATATTTAACACATGGCTATCTAATCCATGTGCCATTCATTCATTTCATATTCAATTAGGAATTCAAAAGCAGATTAGTCATTATTAGTTTACAAAACCAATATTAAAAAACAAATAATTACTTGTTTTTCGTAATTTCAATTTAATGAATAGGAAATTGAAAAAATAGCCACGGGACACTGTGCGTTTTGATTATTTGATTTCACTAATATATGGCTTGAATATTTGATTCGCACATATGGGTGGACCTGAAACGCCTCTTTCTTCTGATTGGTCAACCTGTACCATTGTCTTTCTCAATGCTGTGAGACAGAATAAAAGTTCTCTGCTGTTTAATTGTTCAGATAAATTCATCTCAGTTAAAATTAAATTCTTTACCATTATTCTCCAAAACTCGCCACGTTTATTGCAGCGAAGCTATCACTCTCATCTAGTAGCCAGATTTATCAGACAGCCCTACACATAAACCTGCTGTCTTTGATGTTGCTCCAGTTTAAAAAGGCATGGTTTTAAATGAGATGACAAAAATAACAATACATTCATAAGACTATTGAAGCATATGCCTACATTGTAAAGACATTTGGAAGACAACTTTAAATGCGGGATAAAGTTAGTTTTAGGTTCGATATTCATTAGATATTTGCCTATGGTGCGTAAGGGATCGTCTGAAAACTCCACCCACATCTAAAATGTCACTGGCATCAGAGCAGTCATTTATTTGACCATTGACTTGCATGTTCCATCTAAAAAAAAAACATTCTGAGTGATGGCTGTGCATATGAATGTACAGTATTCACTTATATTATGGAGAAAAAAAATCACTAAAATTAACGAAAACATTATTTTCACAATCCAAAGGTTGTAGTAACTTCCCAGTGGGCAGACTGACTTACTACAGGTGAGCTTTTTACAGTACGTCCTATAATATTAGTATTCGATTATTTTAAAAAGGAATTAACTAAAATTCACCAAAATGTTATTTTCACATTCCAAAGGTTGTAGTAAATTCCCAGTAGATAAACTGACTTACTACAGGTGAGATTTTTACAGCTAGTCAGTCTATCCACTGGGAACCTTTAGAATGTGAAAATAAAATTTTCAAGAATTTTATGATGTTTATCCTAAAATAACCTAATACTGTACTCATATTATTGGATTTACTGTAATACTCTCACCTGTAGTAAATCAGTCTATCTACTTGGAACTTACTACAACCTTTGGAATGTGAAATAACATTTTGGTGAATTTTAGTTTTTTTTCTCTCGAAAATAATCTAATACTGTACTCATTATTGGACTTACTGTAAACATCTCACTTGTAGTAGCTCAGTCTTTTAACTGGCAACCTACTACAACATTTGGAATGTAAAAGTGTACTTTCAAAATTTTATGTTTAACTTGCACATCAACTGAATGAGTGATTGGACACCGCCTGTGTTTAATAGTGAGTGGAATTGCCAGATGGTCCCTTATGTACGCTAAGCAATGAAAGTGCATCGGAGCATTTTCAGTCATAATTCTGCAGCCGTCACACCAACTGACAGTTCTGAGTGCAGTGTTTTATGTCTGTATATTATAGTTACATACCATTTATATTTATATACCATAACAGTGTGTGCGCAATCTTTGCAAACTTGCCGCCGGCAGAGGGCACGGGTACGAGAAACCGAATATAAAAAATGATCGAACCTAAAACTAAATTTACCCCACTCTGGGAGCTTAGGTGTGAGGGACTTGCTCGTTCATGAATGCTCATCTTTCAAAAGCTCAACCAGTGAATTTAAAATCAGCATTTACACATAGCCTTCACATTTGTCCAATAATAAAAGGTACACAAACCTGCTGCGTATACGAGTTGGTAAAGGCTACCCATTCCATTCAAAAACATGGATGTCGGAATGAGCTGAGCTTGAAATTAGTACTCTTCGCTTCCATGTAAATACTTTTTGTCTTATATTAAATATAAAAATATCTTCCAATTTAATTGTTATTATTATTATTTATCATTTGTTATTTACTGTTGTAGCTGTTATAATTCACTGGCATGAATGCTCATCTGTCTTGGATGCACCCTGTGTTAAGTCTGTATATTCCCTGAACCGCATCTTGCTTTGTTCATTGCACTGCAATATGTAAATATTAAAATATACCGATTCTTTCAATACTCTTTGATGATTTCTCATTTCAGAAATGCACAAAACACTGATGTCAATTTAAAATGCTTATTTAAAGCAATCAAACTATAGCTGCCTTAGATTAATTATTAGTACAAATGGCCGACTGTAAGTCCAGCGTGACGGGGTACATGACTTGTAAAATCGTGACGTCTGGTCACTCTAACTGTGATTGGCAGCCGATTCTTCAGTGCAGTGTGGACCACCAGTGCCCAACCGATCAGCTGCACAGCATGGTACCCCTTATAAATGAATAAAACAAGTTGTGTGGTATGACGAAGGATAACTGTGAAAAGACATTTGGCATACAGAGCGAGGGATTAATCTTAATAAACATCTTAATAATGTGCGTGTGTGTCTCATATCAATTGCTTCACGTGGCAATGACTGTGCTAATGCTAAATCGTATGAAGATAAACACTGTCTGCATTCAGTGAACATTTTACGGTTGTGTGTAGGCACAGTGTCTGACTATTTGATGAGAGAGATAGCTCAGCTGCAATGAACGTGGTGAGCAGTGGTGGATTTAGGCATGGGCGACATGGGCAGTTGCCCAGGGCGACATCTTGCGGGGGTCATGGGGGGCGGCACGAGGCACCCACACAGACGGTCAACAACTTTGGGGGCGTGTTGAAGTGGGTTTTTCCCAGAGAAACTGCACTGAGAAAGACGACGGTGCAGGTTGACCAATCAGAAAAGGGGTGTTTCAGGCCCAACTATATGAGCGAATCAAATGTTCAAGCCATATATTAGTGAAATCAAATAATCAAAATACATAGTGTCCTGTGGCTATTTTTCCAATGTCCTATTTTAAACTCGAGCATTAAATCGAAATTACAAAAAAGTCATTATTTGTTTTTTAATATTGGTTTTGTAAACTAATAATGAAATAAGTGGTTTTTTATTTTTCCGATTTTGAATTCCTAATTGAATATGAAATGAACAAATGACACACGGATACTATCTCATCTTTTTTATGGTTTTACCAACTCTGAATATAATTGTTGTTCAGATCAAGCAAGTGGTTATTAATTTATTGTGTAATTATTATTTTTTATATTATTATTATTATTATTCTGCAGGGAGTGCCCCTCAATGGCTCGCTATAAACTCAGTTCAGTTAATCCTTCTATCAATATTTTTTTTTTCTAAATATGTTAAAAAAGGAGTACAAAACCATAATTACTAAAAAAGAAGTTGATAAAAATATATAATGCAATATCTTGTGATAATAAACTCAGCAAAAAAAATGTCAGTGTGTAAATGTGTTAATATTTGTATGAACAAAAAAAGATTCAACAACTAAGACATAAACTGAACAAGTTTCACAGACATGTGACTAACAGAAATGGAATAATGTGTCCCTGAACAAAGGGGGGGTCAAAATAACCGTCAGTATCTGGTGTGGCCACCAGCTGCATTAAGTACTGCAGTGCATCTCCTCCTCATGGACTGCACCAGATTTGCCAGTTCTTGCTGTGAGATGTTACCCTACTCTTCCACCAAGGCACTTGCATGTTCCCGGACATTTCTGGGGGGAATGGCCCTAGCCCTCACCCTCTGATCCATCAGGTCCCAGACGTGCTCAATGGGATTGAGATCCGGGCTTTTCGCTGGCCATGGCAGAACACTGACATTCCTGTCTTGCAGGAAATCCCGCACAGAATAGGGCTGGGACAATTCATCGACGTAATCGACGTCATCGATAACAGAAATACGTCGATTTGCATAACATGTGTTGGCGCGTCGCAATGGAGTAATTAAAATGGCAGCACCCGGTTTAAGTATGGATTCCCCCGAAGAACAAGCTGCAGCTAAAAAAAACTCACCTATGGTCATCTAAAGCGTGGGAGTATTTTAGCCAGTGACCGAACAATGTGGTGCTGTGTAAGCTATGCAAATTGGAAATGGCTTATCACAGCAGTACAACCACCATGAACGAACACTTAAAGTGAAAGCGTCCCGGAGCACTTTGTCAAGACGGCAGCAAGGCAGCACCTAAGTCCTGTTTATTTTGTCCCCACCCCAGCATGACATATTAGTATTACAACACGTGTTTCAGTTAGTAGTAGTCACTTTAAACTGATTTTCGAAATGTTTCCTCATCGCCCCTATGTTAAAAGTAATTTCTGCACCACTGCTAACGTAGGGTGATCATACGTCCTCTTTTTCCCGGACATTTTCGGACCTTAAAAAAGCATCCGGCCGGGATTTCTAAATTTGCGAAAATGTCCGGGATTCGGCTTTAGTTGCATTATGATGTGCATCTGGTCTAATACTTCATTGTGTGTGCGCACATATTTGCATTGCTTTAACCCCTCTTTCTAAGTCCCGCATTCTCGCACACCAATTGGTCAATTATAAGATCCGTGGGAAGCAGAATGTATGACATGTAAAGCTATTGCTAATAAAGGTGCAAGTGATTTAGAAGCACACATTAGCTCTGTGAAGCATAAAGGGTCACCAAAAGGTGAAAGTTCATCAGGTAAATTAACGGACTACTTTCTGCGACCAGGTAAAATTATCACATTGCTTCATTTTCCATGGCCATTCAAAATAATAGTAATAGTAAATGAAGGTACACTCATGGCATCAAATATTTTATTTTAGTACATGGACATTCAAAAGTATGTTGGAAATTTGTATTTATTTATATATATATTTATGTTATGCTAATAGAGTGTCTTTTTCACTGTATTAAATTTGCATTCATAGTAACACTGTTTTTTGTTGCAGAATAATGCCCTGCAGTGCAGAATTTGTTTCTTCTACATTTGTTTGTGTTTAAGAGAATATAACTTAATAAAATATTGAAATATTAATGAGACAAGTTTTGTATATTTATTTTGGGTTAATTAATTGTTATATTAATCAAGTAATAATTATAAAAAATCTTTAGAATAATCGGCAAATTAGTCGTTAGGTTAATCGACTAATCGGAAAAATAATCGATTAATTGATAAAAAAACAATCGTTAGGTGCAGCCCTAGCACAGAACGAGCAGTATGGCTGGTGGCACTGTCATGCTGGACATGTCAGGATAAGCCTGCAGGTAGGGTACCACATGAGGGAGGAGTACCTGTAACGCACAGCATTGAGACTGCCTGCAATGACAACAAATTCAGTCCGATGATGCTGTGACACTCCGCCCCAGAACATGACGGACCCTCCACCTCCAAATCGATCCCGCTCCAGAGTACAGGCCTCAGTGTAACGCTCATTCCTTCAACGATAAACGCGAGCCCGACCATCACCCCTGGTGAGACAAAACCGCGACTCGTCAGTGAAGAGCACTTTTTGCCAGTCCTGTCTGGTCCAGCGAAGGTGGGTTTGTGCGTATAGGCGACATTGTTGCCGGTGATGTCTGGTAAGGACCTGCCTTACAACAGGCCTACAGGCCCTCAGTCCAGCCTCTCTCAGCCTATTGCGGACAGTCTGAGCAGTGATCGAGGGATTGTGCATTCCTGGTGTTGGGAAGTTGTTGTTGCCATCCTGTACCTGTCCCGCAGGTGTAATATTCGGATGTACCATTCCTGTGCAGTGTTGATACACATGGACTGCCACTGCGAGGACGATCAGCTGTCCTTCCTGTCTCCCTGTAGCGCTGTCTAGGGCATCTCACAGTACGGACATTGCAATTTATTGCCCTGGCCACATCTGCAGTCCTCATGCCTCCATGCAGCATGCCTAAGGCACGTTCACGCAGATGAGCAGGGACCCTGAGCATCTTTCTTTTGGTGTTTTTCAGAGTCAGTAGAAAGGTCTCTTTAGTGTCCTAAGTTTTTATAACTGTGACCTTAATTGCCTACCGTCTGTAAGCTGTTAGTGTCTTAACGACCATTCCACAGATGCATGTTCATTAATTGTCTATGGTTCATTGAACAAGCATGGAAAACATTGTTTAAACCCTTTACAATAAAGATCTGTAAAGTTATTTTAGATTTTTACAAAATTATCTTTAAAATACAGTGTCCTGAAAGAGTTTATATGCAATATGAGAGGTTTATAAATAATCTTAGTGGGCCGATAATTTCTGACCGGGAACACAAAATGTGTTAGCACAAAACTAACACATTACAAGGGTTACTACAGTAAATAATGAGATTATTACACTTTATACAGTAGTATACAATGTGACCAAGATACTTTTATTTAAAAAAATATTTATATTATTTAATAATAATATTTATTTTTATATAAGGTAAATAGAATATAATTATATAGGACTAATTATCAAATCAATTAGCCTATATATTTTCAATTAAGCTATTTAATGTATAATAATAATTACACAGTTTAAAATAAATGCATAAAACAGATAAATTATAAATAATTAGGCATAAATCAATCATTTCCCTACACAGATTTGTATGCACGACCACATAGTTGGTACAAAGTGGCAGCACGATTAACAAATTAAATTCAGAGGGAATGAACATGTTGTATTTAAGACCAAAACCTCCTTGTCTTCCTCTCAGACACTCAAGGGCGCTCTCCCCCTCATCACAATGTGAAATATTGTCCGTTATCACTTTGGGGAGCAAAGAGCAGACCTTCGCTTGATTAGTGAATGTTCCTAAAGCACAGTAACCAGCTTTCTACTTTGCACTCTGTACTTTGCACAGAATTTGTGAAAATGAAAAATTGCAAATGCACATCTGATGAACAAAGCTTGTGTTGTCTTAGGTAATAATAGATGGCTAATTCTGCACAAAAACACTCAATTATATAGTTAATAAGGTATTTATAAAGTTATGCATAAACTACAATGCATAGAGAATGATCACCTATATATCATATAGAGACTGTGTCTGTTCCCCAAACTACCGAACACAAAACCCTCATTAAGTCATTTAGAAAAAAATTTATTGATGTCAAACTTGAAAATAGCAACAAAAAACAAACATAATATAAAAGTAGGGCTACATTAGAACGCTATCATCCAAATCACTTATTGTAAATTAAATTATTACAGATAATAGTTTGAATTCGCTTAGTTTGATTGAAACTTGGATTAAAACAGATGGATACATTAATTTAAATGTGTCTACTCCCTCAGGTTATTGTTATAAACATGAGCCTCATCTGAAAGGTTGAGGAGGAGGTGTTGCTACAATTTACAGTTATATTTTCAGTATTACTAAACGGTCTGGATATAAGTTTAATTATTTTGAACTGATAATGCTTAATGTGACATCGTCAGATATAAATTGTTCTTGCAACAGTATATAGACCACCAGGGCCATATTCTGAATTCCTTCTAGAATTTGCTGTTTTTCTGTCAGATCTAGTGGTTGCTGTGGATAGAGCTTTAATTGTCGGTGACTTCAACATCCACATAGATAACGAAAATGATACACTGGGATTAGCATTTATCTATATTCTCAACTCTGTGGGGGTTAGACAAAATGTAACCGGTCCAACCCATCGCCAAAATCATACACTAGATCTAAAAATGTGAGAAAAATCCCACACCATGGTACAATGATCACACTCATGCTCTCAAGAGAGCAACTCGGAAAATGGAGCATAAGTGGAAGAATACAAAATTAGAGGTATTTTGCAGTGCATGGAAGGATAGTGTCTCTAACTACAGACAGGCTCTAAAAACTGCCAGATCTGCATATTTGAGCAAACTCAAAGAAAATAACCAGAACAATCCTAGGTGTTTATTCAGTACTGTAGCTAAAGTGGTTAGGAATAAAACTTCTATTGAACCAGATATTCCATCGCAACATAGTAGAAATTACTTTATGAATTTCTTTACTGAAAAAAAATAGAAATCATCAGAAACAAAATTGGAATTAAGCATCCGGCTGCCACAGCACCCCAGAACTTCAATCCTTTGCTGTTATAGGTCAGGAAGAGCTAACAAAAATGATCAAAACATCCAAATCAACAACATGTATGAGTCACGTGACGCCATGCGAGAATCGGACGTGTGAATGGCGAGCTCTGTGCACTTTGCTAGTTTTAACACTTTTAATGATATAAACCAGTGAGATTAAACACACTCTGTTCCATAACTATTCTAGGAGGACAATATGTCAAAGAATTCAAAACCCTCGGGCTCTGGAGACATTAAAAGACACTTACGTACTCAAGCTGATTCCCCTGGGTGGGCCGCGAGCCACGGAATCGATTTGGTTGGAGAGATATGGGAAATGTGGCGAGAGATGCTTTGCATGTCGGCAATGCTGACGAAGGTCGTTGCTGACTTGGAGGATCTTGCTGTGATACCGGCTCACTGAACATTCACTTGACTGTTTGAGGAAACTGAGCATTTTTTTTTTTTTTGTGCTGGTTCCGCCAAGTGGCTGGAGTTTATTTTGCAGAGTGGCACACCTTCAGGACAGTTTTGTGGATGAATCTACACGCTCTTTGAGTTTGTTCCACCTATTGGCTGGAGTTTGTTTTATAGATTATCTTTTGCTGTGTAATTCTGTTTTACAAAATTTTTATAGAAACACCGGACTTCAGCAATCCGACGGCAAAGTTGTCGCAGGGGTCCTCGTAGGCTTACATAGACTGTTTGAGTTTGGAGGGATAGACACCAGCTAGCGCTGTTGTGCGCGGGGTTAATGCGCACGTTTTTCTTTTTTCTGTTTGTTTTGTTCTGGGGGAAGTTCGGGTTTTAATGGTAACATGAATGTTGGAATGTGGTCTTTATAATCTTGTTTTTGACACACAATCTATTTTTTCTTATATGTGAATATAATATGAGTGAATTGTCTCTCTCCATGTGGAATGTGAATTGGTTGGGGCACCCCATAAAAAGAAGGAAGGTTATTTCTCTTCTTAAGCATAAGAAATACGATATAGTGTTTCTTCAAAAACACACATTTCTCCACAGGAAGCGGAAAAATTTGGAAAGATATGGGGTGGGCATTTTTTTTAATAGTGCTGGCTCGAGTAAGAGCAGAGAGTAATGATCAGACTCCGGTCGCTGCCATCTCACTTGACACCAAAAAGGCATATGGTAGATTGGGATTATCTTTTTAAGATTTTGGAAATGTACAGGTTCGGGAATACTTTTTTTGGGTGGATTAAGTTACTTTATAGACACCCGGTAGCGGCGGTTCAAACGAACGGATTAATTTCAGATTATTTTACTCTGGATAGGGGCACCTGTCAGGGTTGCCCTCTTTCCCCCTTATTGTTCTGTCTTGCCCTGGAACCATTAGCAGTTGTGATAAGAAAGGAGGATGATTTTCCAGGGGTGGTTGCAGGGGTAATTAAGGTAATTAAGGCATTAAGTATTTGGGTATTTTATTCCCAGCAAATGTGTGTGATTTAATTAGAGTTAATTTTGACCCTTTAATAAAAAGGTTTTTGAGCGATGTGGGTAGATGGGCTTCATTACATTTATCTATGACTGGGAAGGTTAAATGTTATTAAAATGAATTGTATTCCAAAATTATATTACCTGCTACAATCTCTCCCTATAGATGTCCCTCTCTCTTATTTCAAGCAATTTGATAGTATAGCAGTCCTTCATTTGGAATGGTAAACATCCCAGATTACATTTCAATAAGTTACATAGGCCGATTGACAAAGGTGGGCTAGGCCTACCCAAGATTTTGTTTTATTATTATGCATTCGGTCTCAGACATTTGGCTCATTGGTCACTTCCACCTGAGAGAGCCCCTCCCTGGTTCTGTATTGAACAGGAAGTTCTTGCCCCTATTTCGCCATTGCAAAGCCTTTCTATTAAACTAACCGGAGAAGTTAAGTTACACCCCGTTATCTCGTATTTGCACTCGGTATGGACAAAAGTGTCCAGATTGTTTAATTTGGTCATTTATTTAAATGTTGCCTCGAGCATATGGCTGAACCCAAAATTATGCATTAATAAGTCCCCTTTCTGCTGGTCAGAGTGGATTGTGAGGGAGGTTAATATGCTCGGTGACCTATATGAGAGTGGAGTGTTGAGATCCTTTGAAAATATGGTTCAACATTTTGGGATTCCCAGATCTCAGTTCTTTAGGTATTTACAGCTGCGCCACCTGATCTGTACTATTTCTGGGAGTAGCATACACCCTCCTAAAGCAGCAGATACTCTGGGAGTGGTGATTACTGCTTTTAGAAAAGGTCATGAGGCATTAGTGTATTACTCCCTGCTAATTCAGAGTCTGGGGGACGGAGCTTCAACTTCTTTCAAGAGATTATGGGAGAAAGATTTAAACTTGGTATTGGAGGAGGGAGTGTGGGCTAGGATTCTAAAAAATGTCAAGTCTACATCTAGAGATGCAAGGGTGCGCCTTATGCAATTTAAGATTTTACATTGATTCTACTGGACCTTCTCTAGATAGTATAGGCTTGATCTTAAAGACACACCCACCTGCTGGCGATGCCAATCAGAAGATGGGGACACAACCCATGTTTTTTGGTGCTGTGTTAAGATCCAAGAATTTTGGTTGAGGGTTCAGAGTTTTATGTGTGATGTATTGGACACTCAATTTTCATTTTGCCCCAGACTCTGTATTTTAGGCAATGGGGCGGTCATTAATATAGGGGTAGATATATAAAAAGTTGGGTCCTTATGATCGGCAGACGGATCATCTTTGGGGACGGAAGTCGGCTGGAGCACACTTATTTCAGAAGTGGTGCACAGAGATGGGCAGGGTGGCGGCATTTGAGGAGGTGACATATAGAAGGCTGGGAAAACTGGATTTGTTTAATAGGAAGTGGGGTAGATATTTGGCCTTTTTGGAGGGTTCTCGTGGAGGGGCAGTGGAGAGGGATTTGTAGTTTTAAATGTGTGTGTGCATTATTATTTTTTTATGTTTTTATATTCTAAATAATTATGACTTAACTCCACATTATCCTTAAGGCATGTCCCAAGAAACTTTAAACTGGCAGTTATCAAACCGCTTATCAAGAAACCACAGTTTGATCCAAGACAATTGGCTGATTATAGACTGATTTCAAATCTCCCATTTATGCCGTAGTGTCCTCCCAGCTATGTTCATTTTTACAGAGAAATGGTATATATGAAGCAATTCAGTCAGGATTTAGGCCCCATCATAGTACAGAGACTGCACTTATCAGAGTTACAAATTACTTGCTCTTATCATCTGATCGTGCCTGCATTTCTCTTTTAGTGCTTTTAGATCTTAGTTCTGCCTTCAACACCATAGATCATGACATTCTTTTGGATAGGCTTGAGAATTATGTTGGCATTTGTGGACAGGCATTAGCTTGGTTTAGGTCCTATCTCTCTGACCGCTACCACTTTGTCTGTGTAAATGAGGAACTGTCAGACCAAATTAAAGTTAAGTATGGAGTGCCACAGGGATCAGTTTAAGGGCCTTTGCTTATCTCCCTATATATGCTCCCCCTGGGAGACATTATCAGGAACCATGGAATTAGTTTTCACTTTTACGTCGACGATACCCAACTTTATTTTTCTTCGAAACCTGACTAAATTTTCCAATTTTCCAAATTAACAGTGTATAAATGTGTCACGAGGAGGAGGGCGTGGCCGTGATGGAGCACGGCCGGTGCTGAATCAGCTGATCAGCAGGAGAGCGAGATAAGGGGCAGCCGGAGATGCCGGTTAGAGAGAGAGAGACGAACATGGCCGCGTTGCATGTGTCTGTTCGTTTATGTTTTATGTTGTGTTTTATCATTAAATGTTATGTTTACTATTCAGTTGGGCTGCCCCCTTATAGTCGACCAAATGTTAGTTGATGAGAAGAGTCTTGGTCGACCAAGTTTTGATTGGTTGGTTGGTCGCAGGAAAAAAAACTCAACAGGAAACCGACAAACACCGGTATTACCACTGGTTGGACGCTAGGTGGTACTATGGTGTAATTTTCGTTAAGCAGGGTTAGGGTTAAGCCTACACAATAAAGCAAGACACCTTGATTTCAAACTTTGAACTTTATTTTTTATTTATTTTAACAAAGTTCAAATGAAACTGGAAAAAAAAAAAAGTGCATTTAAAATGTGTGCTGTTCAACTATTTGAAAGATGGCTTTACGTCAGTTGTGAACAGCTCTCTGGCAAAGAACCTACTTCATCTGTGCATTCTCTACCAGTCAGGTATTTCGTTGTCCGGGAAAATACATCATGTGTGTGAATACATTCGTTTTGTTCCCTCCTTCACGATATATATATATATATATATCGCAATATCCAATTACATCGGCAAACACAGGGCTGAGGGATCGGTGAATATTCTTGCTTTAGTGATTTTGCATTGAAAATTAAATTAATTTATTTAAAAAATGAAAAACTTAAATCAAATACATTTCTAAATTCAAATTGCACTCCAAATGAAACGAAAAAGCAAATAAATAAATAATAAAGTGATAAAAGAATAATATATATATATATATATATATATATATATATATATATATATATATATATACATATACATATACATACACACATAAGTAACCACCTTTCCATTTACCGTCAGGCAAGTCTCCGTCTAAACATACAGGCGGAAAATTACTTGCACAAATGAAGACATAAAAACAATTATAAATGTAAAAATAATAATTAATAATAATCACTGAAATATAAATCATGGTTCGAGGTTTTTTGTATTATTTTATGTTTTAATCACAGATGTATAGGCAGAGTTGCGCTCACAATAAACTGCTCTGTGGAAATAAGGCAAACTGAACTCCTGAGCTGAGATGTCTGAGGTCATTTGCAGCACTCATAGAAGATACTGTTCTTGCAACAAAAAAATCAGAAGACTGAAACAAAGAAAGAGTGAGAACCTTTTACAAACGCGTTCCACAAGACTACACGCCTCCGTACAAACATTCATGCGCATAGACGGCTTTTCTGTCATCTGTTCTTAATAATAAAATAAAATGTGTGTCTTCAAGCGCGTGTCTACGGGCAAATTATTTGTAATATTAATTTGATAATAATAATAGCCTAATAATAATAATAATAATTTAATAGATTGATGGGAAAAGGAGCCAAATATCATCTTGACATCGTCAAAGGCATCAGCTATTGGTGATCACTCCATCGTCGATCCCTGAGATCATCGTCTGTTGGCACAACCCTAATGATTCTGAATGTGTCGGAAAACCTAGCAAGGAGACTGTCTGAACATTTTGTTAATTTACAGAGAGAAATTACTGCTTTTGCGGGTGTCGCTGTGGCTCGCTTTGTGCTTGCGCTTGTAATATTTATATTTTAAAGGCTCATTATTACGGTTTAGTATTTCTCTGTAATGTAGAACAGTGTTAGCAATATTACTTATAACATTCTTTCTCAGCCCTGGAACTCAAACCATTTTCTGATGCCTCCCAATATATATATATATATATATATATATATATATATATATATATATATATATATATATATATATATATATAATTAAATTAATATCATAAACGTGCGACTAGTCCACTATTGGCTTAAATTAAGGACTATTAGTCGACTAGGGAAATCTTTGGTCGGGGGCAGCCCTATAATATACAGTCTCAAAGTTTGTAGTAAAACAATCATAACTGTGTAATTTTAATTATGCTACCTCATCTGTCAGCATGATGCCGGTGAATCATGTTCAGCCTCTTTGTACGTTACGTCATTGTTTTTGTCGATGCTCGCTCGCCTCCCTATGGAGTGCGTGCACGAGTGCGAACATGAGCAACAGGTAGCTGGCTGCAGTTCACTTAATGGCCACAGGTGTCATTAATAACAAGGGTTTCTGAATCTTACATACTGCACCTTTAAACTACATAGAAAATTAATTAACCACTAACAAAAGCCGTCATCAGCCAAAGTCTAAGGAAAATGCATCTACATGTATTTCCTCAGTTAATTCGGGATGACTTCAAGGAATTTAACACTAAAGCTTATAGTTCATACAAAATCATTTTGTTTAATCATTGACCCACAACACTTATTTGGTTTACTAATCTTAACCACTAAAAGTTCTAAACATAAATAACTAATATTGGCATTATATTCATACATTTTCTGTTACAGCATAATTTAATGTACAGCTGCTTTGAAACAACGCCTGTTGTGAACAGTGCTATACAAATAAATTTGACTTGACTTAACTATGCACAAATATAATTAAGTTACAATGACAAGCGACACGACACTGTCACATTTCAGCACTTCAAATATGGACAGCGACTCTGTTAAGTAGGACATAAAGCACATCCTTGTGCATTCGTGTTAAGTGTCTCTTTGGAAATAGCATATAAAAAATAACAAACGTTCTTAAAATCGCTCGTAGAAAACGCTCTTAACAACCGAGATCAGTTGTTTTTGGGAAATGGGGCCCAGATTAGCTGACTTTCTGTTATGGAAAACCACAAACAAGTTGATTTGTAAACTGCAGTTTTGTACAGTATATCCCTACTTCCTAATAATCTCTTATGTTACAATTTCCCTAGAGAAATTATGCTTTGCAACAGGTAACCATATAACAAAATCATTGGATTTTATCTTAAAAGTTTTAAGATAATAAATACTGTATGTTTTTCCTGGACGGAAAACTTGGAAACACAGTAGGCCTGCCAAAGTTAACAGAAAAGAGCGTACGTTTCCATGCACACTTTGAGAGAACAGTCATATGCAATTCAAGTAATCGATTTCTTCATATTTGGCAAAGAAATGTGAGAAAAAACGGTGGATAGAAACAACAATAACTTTTGGATTCAAAGCACTGGAACCATGAAAGAAAACTTTCATTACGCACATCAGCTATGTTCACACAGTCAGTGTTTAGGATTAAAAAACGTATTTACCAACACGTGTGACCCTTGAATTGTCCTGTTCATACAACATCTTACAGGAGTGGATTGAATACTGTCTGTATGAACAATTATGTTCTGCTGCTATGTGAACAGCCATTGTTAGTTTATGAATGGCCCACAAGTGCTCTCTAGTTTTTATGATTGACGTATAAATTCACTGCAACTGATTGATGTCTTATTAAGAGATGTCCAACATAGCTCATATACGCAAGGTCCCAACTGGCAAAGTCTCCCCTGGATTTTGAACACTAAATTACATTTTCACATAATTTCTCCTAGCCTGCAAGAACAGCTTTAAATCAGTGTCAGTGTTTGTCAGGGGACAATAAATGCCCGCCCGGGGTACTTATTTGTCGGTGAGTGTCCCGCAGTGACTAACGCGTCCCACCTCAGCTTTGTGCTCCAAACACTGTTGTGATGACAATAGCAGTGTTGGCTGAATTAAGCTGTCACTCAAAACATCCCTCGTTGAGATGCGCAAGCAAGACTGACACAATTACATCCCGTCCTTCACAACGAGAGCAACACAGTCAATATTTGGCTGGTGAAGAGTGCATTTTTGATTTGTGATTACTGTAATTCACATTCAGTGGGATCAAAGCAACTCAATGGGATGTTCTCCACACAAAGAGCAGGCATTTAACATCGCTCTGTTTGATAGCTCAAGCATTGAAATTTGTGAACGATGACGATATGTCTGCACTCTGAAGCACATAATGGAGAGAATGTGCGAGTGAAATGACACTAGTGTCTGATCTGTCATTCATTATTGAATCAACACCAGATCTACAAGTTAATCACTCATTTCAACAGAATGACAAGCTCATGGTTAACTAGCATTCGAATAGGGTTATTCCTTGTCAAATTATTCAAATTTCAGAATCTTTCCTGGTTGATTTTGTTTGTTTGTTTGTTTTTGTTTTTATACTTTAGTAAGATAAACATAAATGATGATGATGAAAGCCAAAACATTAAATGCCATGGATCAAAATGTACTTAGTTATCCATTATTTTGTAGAGGGGGGTTCAAAATGAATGTTTTTTTTTTTTTTGTCTATATTTTTTTTTTTTTAAATGACCTTAGCAGTGGCAGCATAATTATTTTATTTTTACACAGAGATAGGTAAGTCTATTTATAAAAATTAGTTGACGCCAGCACCCGTTGTTTTTTCAAAGTTGGAGTGCCTATTACTTCAGAAGTATTAAATGTCTTAATATTCATGCAGTCTCTAATTTTGAACAAACGTTCCTTTTGGTACATTCATTTTTAAGGTTCATCATATGGTTAAATCCCGGAAATGTGTGGCTCTCAATATGGCTCCATATGTAAATTGTTACATTTTACCCATTTTCAATGGTCATAAAACCAAATGTGGGTCACATGGCACTGACATTGTGACCTTCGTTTTTATGCCTTCATTCCGTGTGACCCACATTTGGTTCTCGACCATGAGCTCAAATATATATATATATATATATATATATATATATATATATATATATATATATATATATATATATATATATACTGCGCTTGTAACAATACACATTGTTTGCAAGCAGCTTTGCAGAGACAAATAACAAAGAAAAGGCTAATTCTAACATAGAATTAATCCACGTAGAATCAACATCTAAAACATCCAAAACCTCTCAAATCACGCTGGTAACAGAAATATACAGTGTTTCTTTCATTCATATTCAGCCCGGGATGTCATGTCCAAGTCAGCCCACACCCAAAAGGGGGGTTGGAGTTGAAGATGATAACAATAAAACAAGATCACAGCAAAAATATGCAATATATGCAATTACTTGAAAATGATTTAAGGTCTCCAAGTCATTATACCACATACAGCATTCACTACGATTTTCACTTTATCATAAGACATCATTGTATGTGTTGTAAAAAATAAGTGAATGTTAAAGGGATATTTGATCATTTCCTCACCCTCATACCATCCCAGATGTGTATGACTTTCTTTTGCAGAACATGAATGAAGATGTTTAGAAAAACTGTTGGTCCATTCAATGCAAGTAAATGAGAAGCGGTGAGAAACAGATCAATAATTAAGTCATTTTTTACTATAAATCTCCACTTTCACTTTCATAAACACTCTTCTCTCTTAAGAGTTCTTCTTCTGTTTTTGGTGATTTACATAAGCATATCGCCCCCTACTGGGCAGGGAGGAGAATTTATAGTAAAAAAACTAAAATTAAATATTGATCTGTTTCTCACCCACACCTATCATATCGCTTCTGAAGACATAGATTAAACCACTGGAGTTGTATGGATTACTTTTATGCTGCATGTATGTGATTTTTGTACCTTCTGAGTTCTGATCACCATTCACTTGCATTGAAAGGACCTACAGAAATTCTTCTAAAAAGCTTAATTTGTGTTCAGCAGAAGACAGAAAGTCATAAACATCTGGGATGGCATGAGGGTGAGTAAATGATGAGAGAATTTTCATTTTTGGGTAAACTAAGTTTATTTTAAAGACTATCTAGGCACATAATAACACTATAGAGCTGTAAATGTTTATAACTCTTTCAAGGCTCATGCTTTAAATGGTCAGTGCTTTGTATTTTAGATCATTAAAATAGCAACAGATCCAGTGAAACAATTAAGGTTGAGTGATTGTTTTTACATTTTTACATGCCATTCAAAAACGCGCCATTTCACAATGATAACAGTTAAATAAAATACTAAAAATAAGACATTTGTACTTTTTTTTACTTGGATTGTAAATGTTCAGGACAAAGGCAAAATGGTTATTGTCTCTTTAAGAGGGTTTTATCACATTATACAACATTGAAGGCACTCTGTGCAGTTTGTTTCGTTGAGTTTAATCTTTTGCGAGCTGTAAAGTCCCATTATTTTTGTACCGTGTCGTGCTGTTGAATCTGTATTCATTTACTTTAAGTATTCTGTTATTTTGTGACAAAAAATAATTTTGCTATTATCATTCTGCACTGCTAGGGAAGAGGATTTCAGAGATTAATTGATTGAGATTGTGAGACTGCAGTCAGTATTAAACTTGTGATGATCTTGTAGGCTACCTAAAGCACGTTCATCCATTCAGCTATTAGTAGCCTATCTGTTCTCGACGGATCACCCGTGATCCTTCCCACGCTTTCAAGTGAAGCGGCGCAACATCAGTTTCGTCTCTCATAGGCTACTCTCTCATTTGTTTGGATGTGAGATGATAAAATACAGACTGCGTCCACTATAATACGGAACGCAATTCTGATCCTTTAAATACCGGATGTTACGGACTGTTGGCAATTGTTATGCGACATCCGGCCCTGGTGTCAGTACAAGTACGAACAAAGAATAGTACCTTTCACCATGTAACGTATTGTAATTGATACACACAACAGAATAACATGAAAAGGACCCATTTAAAATCAAACATTATCTTGTATTTCTCATTTTGCCTCATCCTCAGCACAACCATTTTGACAAACATGCCATCTATCAAATATGACATTAATTAATCAATTGTTCTCATCTTCAAAACATCAAGCTAACACCCTAGAGGGATCTGATATTAAATGTGCAGCAGCAGAAACTTCAGTAATTGATAATGTTTGGCCACTGTTGTTCTGGGGGCTCAGAGACAAGGGGCTGTAATGGAAACAAATGAAGAGGTACAGTTAAAGTCAGAAGTTTACATACATTTAGGTTGAAGTCATTAAAACTAATTTTTTTAACCACTCCACCAATTTAATATTAGCAAACTACAGTTTTGGCAAGTCGTTTAGCACATCTACTTTGTGCACGACACGAGTAATTTTTCCAACAATTGTTAACAGACAGATTGTTTCACTTTTAATTGGCTATATAACAATTCCAGTGGGTCAGAAGTTTACATACACTAAGTTACCTGTGGCTTTAAGCAGCTTGGGAAATTCCAGAAAATGATGTCAAGCCTTTAGACAATTAGCCAATTAGCTTCTGATAGGAGGTGTACTGAATTTGAGGTGTACCTGTGGATGTATTTTAAGGAAAACCTTCAAACTCAGTGCTTCTTTGCTTGACATCATGGTAAAATCAAAAGAAATCAGCCAAGACCTCAGAAAAAAATTTGTGGACCTCCACACATCTGGTTCATCCTTGGGAGCAATTTCCAAATGCCTGAAGGTACCACGTTCATCTGTACAAACAACAGTGCGAAAGTATAAACACCATGGGACCATGCAGCCATTATACCGCTCAGGAAGGAGACGCATTCTGTCTCCTAGGAATGAACATAGTTTGGTGCAAAAAGTGCAAATCAATCAAAGAACAACAGCAAAGGACCTTGTGAAGATGCTGGAGGAAACAGGTAGTCAAGTATCTATATCCACAGTAAAACGAGTCCTATATCGACATAACCTGAAAGGCTGCTCAGCAAGGAAGGACTGCTCCAAAACCACCATAAAAAAGCCAGACTACAGTTCGCAAGTACACATGGGGACAAAGATCTTACTTTTTGGAGAAATATCCTCTAGTCTAATGAAACAAAAATTGAACTGTTTGGCCATAATGACCATCATTATGTTTGGAGGAAAAAGGGTGTGGCTTGCAAACCATCCCAACCGTGAAGCACGCATCAGCATCATGTTGTGGGGGTACTTTGCTGCAGGAGGGACTGGTGCACTTTGTGGATATATTTTATACTTTGTATATATATACTTTGTGGCAGGAAAATTACGTGGATATATTGAAGCAACATCTCAAGTCATCAGCCAGGAAGTTAAAGCTCAGTTGCAAATGGGTCTTCCAAATGGACAATGACCCCAAGCATTCCTTCAAAGCTGTGGCAAAATGGCTTAAGGACAACAAAGTCAAGGTACTGGAGTGGCCATCACAAAGCCCTGACTTCAATCCGCTAGAAAATTTGTGGATAGAACTGAAAAAGCATGTACGAGCAAGAAGGCCTACAAACCTGACTCAGTTACACCAGTTCTGTCTGGAGGAATGGGACAAAATTTCCAGCAACTTATTGTGAGAAGCTTGTGGAAGGCTACCCAAAATGTTTGACCGAAGTTAAACAATTTAAAGGCAATGCTACCAAATACTAACAAAGTGCATATAAACTTCTGACCCGCTGGGAATGTGATGAAAGAAATAAAAGCTGAAATAAATCATTCTCTCTACTATTATTCTGACATTTCACATTCTTAAAATAAAGTAGTGATCTTAACTGATCTAAGATAGGGAAATATTTCCACGATTAAATGTCAGGAATTGTGAAAAACTGAGTTTAAATGTATTTGGCTAAGGCGTATGTAAACTTCTGACTTCAACTGTATAAGCATAAAGCCAAATCCATATTTCTCTCTGTCTCGCTCCCTCTGGAACAGTGGCTCCCTTGATGTGTCTAATCAATCTTAGGCAAGCTGCCGACATCATCAGTGCCAATCCAGCCTGTGACAAAATTGCCATCCCATTCATGATTAGCTGCATGCAAACAGTAGCACTCATGTAGGTCATTATCTCTCTCTCTTTCACTGTCTCATGAATGCACAATTAATCAAATTAAAATTGTGGTATGTCCTGATGATCAAACCACAAAAAGTGAAGATTTAATTAAATAATTAGTCTGCATGTGAATTTATTTAATTAGACAGTTTTTGATGATAAAAAATAATTAAACTTTAAAACAGCATTTTGGGGTTAAAAAAATAAAATAAAAAAAAAATAAAAATAAAAAAACAAAAACAATTGTTGGCCACTATATTATTTTCTCTGTTCCAAAAACAATAGTTGATTTTTTTAAGAGTATCCTGACCACTTTATTTATTATGTTTTTTTTACAATGAAAGTGGATCTTTTAAGGTCTGGAACAACTACTACTAAATGAAGCATATATGTAATACAAATCATGGATCAAATCAAATTTCTTATGACACAATTTTCAGGTTCTGAATATTAGACATTATTACCAGCTCCACACAAGCATGTCATAAAATCTGCAATTTAAATGAATATTCTGGGTTCAAAACAAGTCAAGCTCTATCAGCAGCATTTGTGGCATAATGCTGATTACCACAAAAATGTATTTGAATTTGTCCCTCCTTTTCTATAAAAAAGCACAAATATGGGTTTCAGTGAGGCACTTACAATGGAAGTGAATGGGGGCCAATCCGTAAACATTGGAATACTCATGTTTCAAAATTATAGCCAAAAGACATGGACAATATTCATGTAAACACGATTTTAGTGTGATAAAATCACTTACTAATATTTTCTGTGTAAAGTTATAGCCAATTTTATAACTTCATTGCCATGACAATGTAATGTCAACAAACCCTAAAACGACACTAAAAATGATCATTTAAACAACTTTACAGCTCAAAAAATACATACGTTTTTACAGAAGAATTAATAGTAATAAGCGCTTTTATAAAATTACAAGCTTCAAATTCCTGCTTTTAAGCCCTCCAAAAATTGGCCCAATTCACTTCCATTGTAAGTGACTTACTGCAACATCGAGTTTTGCTTTTCTGTTTTTTTTTTTGTTTGTTTGTTTTTTAAGAAAAGGAGGGACGAGTCAAAACATTTTTTGTGGTAATCAACATTATGCCACAAATGTTGTCGAATGAGTTTAACTTGTACTGAACCTGAAATATTTAATATAATATAAAGTGCAATACAAATGCAGCATAGCACCTGACAAAGAGCTCAACAGTCTTTTTTAATTAAATTTCTCTCTTTTTTTTCAGCTCTTGAATTTTGGCAATCTGCTAAATACAATGTTTAAAGACACCTTAGCAGCCCTTAAGGTAAATTAAGGGTAGAACACCAATCAAGTATACAGAAAAGCACATTGTTTAAAATTAGGGACAGTTAATTTGCCTCCTTTATCTCAGAACAATAAAAACACAAGGCTGTGCACTTTTGGAAAAAGAGGAAAGTTTTCTATTTTGTTGCTATGGAAACAAAGACACTCTCTTATCCTCTAGTTCAGTAACACTGCAGTTAAAGTCAATATTCAATATCTCAACAAAAGACAGCCTGGCCTCTCTCTGTGTCTAACTATTACTATGAGTTATGTATGAGTCCTCCATTTATCAGACACTTTCAGAATAACAGAAAATTATACTTTGTAAAGCTTTAAAAACAATATTTTATGTAACAATAACTACATCACAAAATCAGTCTATTATTAACAGCTTTGCTACCTTTCTTCTTTTAACTCTATTACGAAAATTCACTTCAATTTACGTTTTGTATTATGCTTATTTTATATCTTGGTTTGTATCCTTTGCATCTATATTTATACATCTAATCTATAGATCAAACATTTTCTGACACATTATACAGTATTCCTTGCAAGTCACATTATTATATGGAGTGTGGCAAGAAAATAAAGGTAAATGCTCTCATGACACTGAACAAGAGAAACAGCTTTATATATAGGTTACATATACAGTGCTGTGAAAATGTATTTGCCCCTTTCCTGGTTTCTTCTATTTTTATGTATTTTTCATTCTAAATTGTTTAGATCTTCAAACGAGATATAACATAAAACAAAGGCAACCTCAGCAAACACAAAAAAGTTATCCAACACCTATATCACCCATGTGAAAAATTAACTGCACCCTTAAACTTAATAGCTGGTTGTGCCACCCTTAGCAGCAACAACAACTGCAATCAAATGCTTCCGATAACTGGAGATCTGTCGTTCACAACACAGTAGTGGAATTTTGGCACACTCTTCTTTGTAGAACTGCTTTAGTTCAGCCACATTTGAGGTTTTTAAGCATGAGCTGCCCATTAAGGTCCTGCCTTAAGCATCTCAATGCTTTAGGTGTTGCATCTCAGTGGGGTTCAAGTCAGGACTTTGACTAGGCCACTCCAAAACTTTAATTTTGCTTCTTTTGAGCCATTCAGAGGTGGACTGACTCCTATGCTTTGGATCATTGCTTGCTGCATAATCCAGTTGTGCTTGAGCTTCAGCTCACAGACTGATGACTGGACGTTCTCCTTTAGGAGTTTCTGGTAGAGAGCAGAATTCATTTTTCCCTCAATTATTGCAAGTCGCCCTGGCCCTGAAGCAGCAAAGCATCCCTACACCATCACACTACCTCCACCATGCTTGACGTCAGTATGTTGTTCTTTTTGTGGAATTCTGTGTTTGATTTACACCAGATGTAATGGGACCCCTGTCTTCCAAACAGTTCCACTTTCGACTCATCAGTCCACAGAACATTCTCCCAAAAGGTTTGAGGATCATCAAGGTGTGTTTTCGCAAAATTCCGACGAGCCTTAATGTTCTTCTGGGTTAACAGTGTTTTTCACCTCACCACTCTTCCGTGGATGGCATTTTTGGCCAGTGTCTTTCTAATAGTGGAGTCATGAACAGTGACCTTTATTGATGCGAGAGAGGCCTGCAGTTCTTTGGATGTTGTCCTTGGCTTTTTTGTGACTTCCTGGATGAGTCGTTGCTGTGCTCTTGGAGGAATTTTGGAAGGTTGGCCACTTCTGGGAAGGTTCACTACTGTGCCAAGTTTTTTCCATTTGGAAATAATGGCTCTCACTGTGGTTATTTGGAGTCCCAGAGCTTTTGAAATAGCTTTGTAACCCTTCCCAGACTGATGTATTTAAATCACCTTTTTCCTTATCATTTCTGGAATTTCTGTCAACCTTGGCATATTGCGCTACTGGGTGAAACCTTTTAGCCAACTTCATGCTGCTGAAAAAAGTTCTATTTAGGTGTTGATTTGATTGAACATGGCTGGCAGTAATCAGGTCTGGGTGTGTCTATTCCAGCTGAACCACATTATGAATGCAGTTTAATAGATTTGAGGATTTAGTAACTAAGGGGGCAAATAATTTTTCACACAGGCCCAGTTGGTATTGGATAACTTTTTTGGCTTCAGTAAATAACATTATCATTTATTTATTATTTACTCAGACTGCCTTTGTTTTATGTTAGATTTTTGAAACAATTTAGTATGAGACACAAAAAGAGAAGAAATCAGGATAGGTTGCCATTTATGTCCTTGTGATTTACTACTAAAACAATAAAAAGGAAAAGTCACAGATACTGAATGTAGCCACATGTTTAGTGTGTAAAGCAAAATATTGTTTTAAAATAAAACGTTAATTTTATTTTTAAATGTTTTTGACTGTTTGCATGACATTTTAGTAGGTTATATAGAATTTACAGAAAATAACAAGTTCTACCCAAAAGTAATTACAAGATCACGCTTTCACAATATAGGATTTTCGAAAAATCTTAAGCATTTTCCGAGAAAAGGAAGAATATGTATAGGCAGTATAGCAGAAGTTTAAAAATTGCATTCTACCAGAGACTATTTAGCAGAGATAGAGAGTCACTTCTATTAAAATTAATGGGAGAAACTGGAAGCTCATTGTACAAAGGTGCCTCAGTTTGTTCCTGGCAGGCAGCAGATACCCTAACACTGCCCCCACCCTAATCCTAACCATCTGAAGCTTGTAAGGCTGAGTACACTGCCAGCAACATCCTGAGGCACCTTTCTCCCATCACGAAATTGCAACCACCAATGGTCAACAGATGTAGAAGGGAAGTCCCGCCTTACAGGTAAAAGAGCCAATCACCTTTTAGATACAGTCACCATCTGTCAATCAACTCAAGAATGTGCATGCACATTAGCAAAACAATCCAGAAAAACTAAACATTTTCAGCGTAATCTGAGCTAAAGAAGCACAATTTATGATACCAGTGTAGTCAGATTTTACTGCTGATTTGAAATATGTTTATTGATCGTAATCATAACCTAACCCATTCAAGTAGATAGGAGTTGCACTGGCATGCCGCTTGTTTACATAGAAAAACAGCTGCCAGGGAGCGTTCCAAAGATGGCCACTGAGTGAACGGACTTGCTAAAAAGACTTTGATTCTACCTACATTTTTGCTTCAATTTAAATGACAATATCAAGCATTCCATTGTCATATGTACTTTTTATAAAGTACATCATTCATTCTCTGAGAAAATTAAGAATTAGCATTTGTACAAAAGCTCAAGTTTATACTGTGAAAATAAAAACACACCCTCACTGTCTAATTTCTCATCTTCTTGAGAATGCAAGTCAAAATGTGTTCTTCAGACACACTAAATGTTTAATGCACTCACTAGGCAGATCAGTGTCTCATTAGGCAGTGGAAGGCTAGTGTTGCTTTACGGTTCTGTTCTGACTCTGTTTTAATTACGTGGGGGGAAACAGTGTGGCTGGTGGCAGTTGAGTGATTAGGCTTGCGGGCAGGCAGAGCCCTGGGGCCTGTCATTATTATGCTCGTTCAGCTCAGCTCTAATGAAAAACCTCAACTCAACACCAGTTCTGATACCAAGAACAAGAGTTCAAGGCAGGAGCAATGTGTGTGTCTGTCTCACCAACTGCAGTCAGAGTGCGGGTGGGAGATAACAGTCACTTGTGACAGGTTAAAGATTTGAAAACGTGGACAAAATAGCATTTAAATGTTAAAAACTGTATATATTTAATTAAAATAGGCGTGACATGAATTATTTAATATAATAATACATGATTAAATGTTTATTTATACATTACAATATTTTTATATTACAAACTACAAATGTAAATTGAGAAATTCAGGGCTCCAGACTGCGACTAAAATGGTCACAAATGCGACCAAAAATACTTGATTGCGACAATAACTTAACATCTAGTCACCACTGGCGACAGTCAGGTTGTGTGTGTTCATATGCGGTTCATATGTGGCTCATATTGTGAGTTATTGAATACATCTTTAGAGCGCGCACGACCAGTGTGTCTCGCGCCACTTTTCACCGCTCTGTTGTGATGAGCTCGCTAGTCGCTACACTGCATGCAACAACACACCCAGCGCGAGAGAGTCATGAACAAATGACTCTTTTGGACCGGGTCTTTTTCATGAATCACCCAAAAAGAACTGAGGGTTTGAACTCAGGAGCTCAGGTTAGCAGTTTGAATCAGATTCGCATCTGGGAGTGCAGACTTTTAAAATAAAGAGTCCCAAGTGTATTTTGAGCTTCTTTAGAATTAAAAGTCCCATATTGTGTACCACTTTTTTATTTCTTGTTTGCACTTTGTAGTCTCTGTGTCTGGGCCATCCGGTATCCGTATATATATATATATATACTGTATATATAGACTTGTACACAACTATTACACAAGGTGCAAATATTCACTGATGCTCAAGAAGGCAACACACTACTAAATGCAATATCTGTAATGTAGATTCTGAAGGGCAGTACTAAATAAAAAAATCTTTTATCTCTTATATTTGTAAAAATTATGAAAGGGGTGTGAACATTTGAGACAAAAGGGAATGCAAACATATATTCTCAGCTATATATTCTGTTTATTAAACCTCTGATTAATGGATTATCAGCTGTCTTCCTTTTCTATGGCTTTCTATCTTGTTTCTGAACAGCAATCTAAATCGAGCAATTCTGTGATTTGGTGACTAAAAACAGCCATTTGGCTCCTAAAAAGTTTCAGTTTAGGAGCCAATGGCTTCTAAGACATTTTTTTAGTCTGGAGCCCTGAAATTGTAAGTACTCCACATTTTATGGATCACCTTGACAAATTTCCACTTGGTCACATTGGTCGCAATGCTTAAATTAAAAGCAATGTTTTGATAATTCCACAGAGCCACAGTGTTTACACTTCAAGAAGTCAACCTATGAATGGCTTACTGAAAAGTTACATACATCACCTTATATTTTATCTTGGTGTTTCCAGTTTTGATTATTTTAAAACTTTAAAAACTATTTAGGTATTTTTTTGGCTATTTATGTAAATGCATATACGTATGTCTAAAGCATAATTCTGACCGTTTACAAATAGACGATGATGTCATCAATCATTATCACAATTTTCAACTCTGAAGTGTTACATAATCTGGTTAGCAGGTCAGCTGCGGTGGCCAAATAACTGGCCATCCTATCCTGACCTCCAACTTGTTGTTCCATGGCCAACAAGAAGCTTGTCTCCTGCCGAATCATTCCCAGCTAGAATCCTCTACATGGTCTACACCAGAAATCCCCTGCAGCCAAACTCAACCTGAACAGCTAAAAGTCTGCTAACACCAGTCCCTATAGTCCTACATCAGGTCTTGGTATTTGATGGATCTTAAAGGCCTGCTCAAAGCCCTACACACTTGGGACTGTCAGTTCAACAAGGATGACCTTTTTTGCCTCTTTAAAACCAACATTTGGCCTCAGGGTTGTGATGGTGATCTATAGCAACCGTAGGGTTTTCATCTGGTCAATCCTCTTTCGACTTCATGCTTCGATGTTCTTCATTATTTGTAACTAGGTTTGTATGTGAACGATGGTTTCTACCTCTATGAAAAATTAGACCGCTTATCTTGGTTTGACATGAGTCTTGCATTGATTCTCTATCTTGTTCCAAGATGTTAGTGTGTAGCGTAAGGACTATATCACAATCATCTAAATCTCCTTTGGGCCACTACAGCTTCTGCAGAGCTTGCTCAGTGGGTGCTCCATCTTCTATCATTTGTAAAGTTTGGCTGTGGTTGGATGTTGTTGTACAAACAATTTTAAGGCAGAGAACCCTTGAATTGTTCGGATGACCACACCATGGACTTGTAGACCCATCTTGCCAGCACAAGGGTAGTTACTGTACTTAGGTTCGTGGACTCCATTTCTGGTCAATTGTTTTACCTTTCTACTAGTGTAATGAGGAAATTCATGTCATGATGAATACAAATGGAGATATTGTGCATAGGGCTGAGCGATATGTACAAAATATTTTAGCGATAACTTCCTTAAAAAATATTGCGATATCCGATTACATCATCAACCCCCCTGCTGAGGGTCGGTGAATTTTTTTGCTTTATTGATTTTGCTTTAAAAATGTAATTCATTTCTTGAAACACGAAAACAATAAACAAAAGACATTTCTAAATTCAAATTGCACTTTAAACTAAATGAAAAAAGCAATACAATAACGAAGTGATCAAAAAATCTTATTTAACCTCCTCCCCAAATCCAAACATTTACCGTCTCCAACAGCTCCATTTACATCATGTAGGAATCCACAATGCATGCCAAACGCGAGGAAATAAAGCACATTAAACTCACAGCACTTCCCGAGATGATCTGAGATAATTTGCAGCATTCTCATAGACAACATTATTCTTGCAAACAGTTTTCAGACGAATGAAGCTCTTTACATGCACTTGTTCCACGAGACAGGCTCGTGCTGCATGCCTCTGAACAAACAGTGAATCAGACACAAGGCTTTTCTGTTGTCTGTTCTTAAAAATATAATAAAGTGTGTTTCTTCAATCGCATGTCTTTGTGACTTAACAGCATTTCTTGTCATGTGTCACTCTGAGATGTCTTACAGGTTGCCCGCCTGTTGCAGGTAGATGAGCAAAATCGACAGCGCATGAAATACATTTGGACGAGGAGCTTGTGAACTGGATTCAGCCTCGTCGTATTTTGCGGGTGGTTGATGCTAGTTTCACACCCTGGCCACTGTTTAATATATTTGGCGACTTCCCAGATCCATGGTTTTGCCATTTCCCGATATTGTCTATATTTTTGTATCATCTTTTCGCAATCGGCATCAGGACCTTTGTAAGACATCGTCGATATCCGATTACATCGTTATATCGCCCAGCCCTAATTGTGTAGTCTGTTAGTATTCCCTTTCACAAATCATGCCATTGTGTTTGAAACTGTCCAAGCAAACAAAAATGATCTTTCTGAAGTCAGGGATGACCATTCCCTGGATGTGATGACAGTTACAGTCCATTGCTACAAAGATTAGGTCATGTGGGATTGACCCGTTTGGCAGATCGGTTGGCCAGGTTGAGTCAGCCTACTGCTAGGTCACCTTTATTTACTTTGGCCTTCTAGATCATCTGGTTAAGAATGCCAATACGCAACAGCGTCTGTTCCAAGCATCCTGGGACAATATTCTTCTGAATTGAGGTGTCAATATACCCACTCTCAGTCATGAGGTCATTCTTTGAGTCATTACTGAGAAGAATCTTGCCTTTCATGCTGAGAGAGATTGCTCTGAATCTATTGATCTCAAGGAGTCCTTCTACTTCAGTATAAAACAGCTCTCTGCTTCTTTCAAGTTAGATGGAGTGGTCCCATTCTGTATCTTCAGAAACATCTATAATCTTCTTAGCGGCTTCTCAATTATTTTTTTTACACTAAAGCATAGCTTGTACAGGTTGGTCGTTAGGCAGATTCTGATTAGACCATAGTTAAAACTAATCTACATGTTTGTACTCTCTATAAATCTATTTGTTAATATCATAGCCTGCGGGTGCATTAAGATTGTAAACACATCCTAGTTACCGCTCATTGCAGCATCACTTTTACCCATTTTAACACATAATCAGCTTTAAAATGGATGTTCATATTCAAAAAACACTCATATTGAGAAAGCTTAATTTTCTTTTTCTTTTACACCAAGTACCCACCACTTTATTATATTTTATTACAAACACACTCCACTTTATAAATGTGTATTTTATTTTTTTAGCTCATATTTTATTGCAGTCTGTTCTTTAACTTATCTTATTTTTTTATTATATTAGTTTTATTTACTAATTCTTTATATAATTTTTTATTTATTATTTAGAAAGTTTACTTTATAATGGTAGCTTGTAGGGAAATAAATGTCATTGTCAAAAAGTACTGCTGTTGCTATGCTGATTTAGGAATTCTCATACACCTGCTTTTAACATTTGTGTCGGATGATCCGATGTCAAGTGGTCAGCTAAGGTAGATTGCCATTTACACGTGATATTAACATGCATCGACACACACCACTTCCTACGCCAGTGTGTCACTGTATGAGGGTCAAGGACTAAAACGAAAGGAAAAAAACACTGTAGCACACTGTTGCTCACAAATACATTGCATTCAGAAATTATTCAGATTATGTTGCATCTTTATTCTAAAATGCCTTAAATTTTTTTTTTCACATCAATCTACGCTCCATACCCCATAATGACAAAGCAAAAGCCAGTTTTTTGATAACTTTGCAAATGTATTAAAAAGAAAAAACATTAAATATCACATTGACAATAAGTATTCAGACCCTTAACTCAGCACCTTTGGCAGCGATTACAGCCTCAAGTCTTTTTGGGTATGATGCGACAAGCTTTGCACACCTGGATTTGGGGATTTTCTGCCATTCTTCTCTGCAGATCCTCTCAAGCTCTGTCAGGTTGGATGAGGACCGTCGGTGGACAGCCATTTTCAGGTCTCTCCAGAGATGTTGGATTGGGTTCAAGTCCAGGCTCTGGCTGGGCCGCTCAAGGACATTCACAGAGTTGTCCCTAAGCCACACTTGCGTTGTCTTGGCTGTGGGCTTAGGGTCATTGTCCTGTTGGAAGGTGAACCTTCGGCCCAATCTGAGGTCCTGAGCGCTCTGGACCAGGTTTTCATTAAGGATCTCAATATATTTTGCTGCATTCAGCTTTTCTTGAACCCTGACCAGTCCCAGTGCCTGCTGCTGAATAACACCCCCACAGCATGATGCTACCATCACCATGCTTCAAGCGGTGCCTGGTTTCCTCCAGACATGACACTTACAATTAAGGCAAACAGTTCAATCTTCATTTCATCAGACCAGAGAATCTTGTTTCTCACAGTCTGAGAGTCCTTTAGGTGCTTTTTTGCAAAATCTAAGCAGGTTTTCGTGTGTCTTGCACTGAGAAGATTCTTCCGTCTGGCCACTCTGCCATACAGCCCAGATCAGTGGAGTGTCCACACATGATCTCTGGAGCTCAAACAGAGTGACCATCGGGTTCTTGGTCACATCTCTTACCAAGGCCCTTCTCCCATGATCGCTCAGTTACGCCGGGCGGCCAGCTCTAGGAAGAGTCCTGGTTGTTCCAAACTTCTTCCATTTAAGAATTATGGAGGCCACTGTGCTCTTGGAAACCTTCAGCTGCAGCTGAAATTTTTTTGTAGCCTTCCCCAGATCTGTGCCTTGACACATTCCTGTCTCTGAGCTCTGCAGGCAGTTCCTTTGACATCATGGCTTGGTTTTTCCTCTGATGTGCCTTTTCAGCTGTGAGACCTTATATTGACAGGTGTGTGTGCCTTTCCAAATAATTTCTAATCAACTGAATTTGTCACAGGTGGACTCCAATCAAAGTGTAGAAACATCTCAAAGATGATCCAGAGAAATGGGATGCACCTGAGCTAAATTTCAAGTGTCATAGCAAAGGGTCTGAATACTTATGTCAATGTGATATTTCAGTTTTGTCTTTTTAATAAAGTTGCAAAATTATCAAAAATCTGGTTTTTGCTTTGTCATTATGGGGTATGGAGTGTAGATTGATGTGAAAAATGTTTTGTTTAAAGCATTTTAGCATAAGGCTGCAACATAACAAAATGTGAAAAAATGAAGGGGTCTGAATACTTTCTGAATGTACTGTATATTGGGCCCCCTTAGATTTTGAGGCAAGAGGATTTTAAATCCAACTTCAGTCGCATGGACCCTGTTTACACATGTATTTAGCACGTTCCATTTGTGATCAAATTTGTGATCAAATCACCCGAGACAGATGTAACAATGGACAATACCAGGTTTAAATGGGGTCAGTAAGAAGCCACTGCAGTCAGACTGAAAGCAACACAAGTGCACCTGGCCTATACAAATTTATTGATTCTGAAACTTCACCATAGCAACACAGTGTTTACTAGTCCTAAAAAAGACTATCAAGTTATTACATCAAAGTATTTTCAGCAGAACCAATAAAATATACGTATTGTTTTTAAATTAGTATATATAGCTTTAACTCCAGTAATAGACTTGTTTACTAGACTTATCTTGTAGCTCTTAAAGTCTGGCTGTTCTTGTCTGTAAACACAATTTGCGCACTTTCCTGTATTGTATAATTATTTGGCAAAAATAAAATTAAAAAAGTGTCCACTCAGAACAGAACAGAACAGTAAATGAATGTGTCAGGAAAAACTGTGATGAACAAAGAGAAAAAGGAAACAAAGAAAGAGAGCAAGGACGGCTTTGTGGGTGTGATTTGCTATTTTGTGTAGTCCTGTATGGACGATAAATTTCCAATGTGCTGTTTAAGTCAATACTCCATCACAGTGCTGGTACATACAGTCAGGCTAATGATTTACAGAGAAAGTGACTGTTTGCAATAACAAAGCTTCACCCCAGCAAACCGTCTCTCTTCCAGACCTTCCAGGAGTGATCACTTAAAGAAACATTTTCCAGTAAACCCATCCAATAATCACATAAGATTTGAATCCAAAACAGGCAATTCAAAGCTGTTCCAACAGCTTGGTAACCCACAACCTCAAAACTTCAAACCAATTATCCCTTTAAAAATATGAGAAATAGTACTTGCATGATGAGTTCATATGGAGAATGGAAACTCAAAGGGCTGCAGAAGGTTATACATCACTGAAATTAATTAATATAAACACTGACAAAGTGATGTTTTTATATGTATATAACATATCCTATTACACAGTCACACAGTCCAAATCTTGTAACTCACCCATCCATTGAATGAGTCCACAAGGAATTCTTCAGGTTGATTTGTATGGTTATTAATAACAAACCCTGCTTCAACTGTCCAAAATATAATAAGATTACAATTACGCTGACTTTCTTTAATCTCAGCAAGGGCATTAACATGACAGGCCATACTGCTTGAAATTAAGACATTCCAGGATCAATCGAATTCAAAGGTGCATACCTCTTGGCGGTGATGATGACTCACATTTTTTTGGTTTGAAAATATAGTTTATATTACTTTTGGCACAAGATTTTTAAGACTATGCAGAATGTGAAAACATTTGCCACAAGTGTAACCAGTCCTACTCGACCATCTCGATTTGAACCGGGGTCTCCAGTATGGGAGGCGGGCACGCTAACGAGGAGGCTAAAGGCTACAGCCCCTAGCGTCAGTCGCTAGTGCGCCTCTTGAGGCCAGGTGAGTGAGGTTTTACACACTGCACAGCAGTGAACGATTTGGACAAAAAAATCTAATTGCAATTATTTTTTTAAAGATTGCGATTTGAACTGCGATATGATAAACATACAACAACAACAAAAAAGTGTCATTTCTTTCAACCAAAATTAAACCATGTTTTTTCCCATGCTTTACTGCCGACCGGAAATACTGTTCTAAAAATGGTTTTTATTTCAGGGTCTTCTAAAACGAACCAAAGTAAATAAATAAAACAGTGAAACAGAGGGAGGAAAAACATCACGATCACATTGCATCTGTCTGCTTTGTTTTAGTTTTGTTTTTTAATCCCCTTTTCTCCCAATTTGGAATGCCCAATTCCCACTAATTAGTAGGTCCTCATGGTGGCGCGGTTACTCACCTCAATCCGGGTGGTGGAGGACAAGTCTCTGTTGCCTTTGCTTCTGAGACAGTCAATCTGTGCATCTTATCACTAGGCTCATCGTGCATGACACCGTGGAGACTCCGCATTTGGAGGCTTGTGTTATTCTCCACGAACCACGCACAACTTACCACGTGCCCCACTGAGAGCGAGAACCCCCAATCGCGACCACGAGGAGGTTACCCCATGTGACTCCACCCTCCCTAGCAAACGGGCCAATTTGGTTGCTTAGGAGACCTGGCTGGAGTCACTCAGCATGCCCTGGATTCGAACTCACGACTCCAGGGGTGGTAGTCAGTGACAATACACATTGAGCTACCCAGACCCCCCCCCGCATCAATATGCTTTGTAAAAAAATAAATAAATAATAAAAAAAAAAAAATGGTCCAATTTGTGAAAGGGTCAGTTCACTTTTCATCATTCTTTTTTTTAAACCCAGTCAATTTGAATAATATATTATTGCAATAATGATGTTAAGAAATTATTATAGAAATATATTATTGTATAATAATAATTATCAGTATTGCTATAATAATGCATTATTATTATTACTATAATTCAATAGTAATTTATTTAATAATTTCTTAACTTACTATGCAGTCTGGTTAAACCTTTAAGTCTTTATTTCAGTGGAAGCTTTTATTTTGAAAACTGAAAGGGCGGACGCAGATGTTTGTAGATGAGATGAGAACAGCCTGTTGTGAATGAAATGCTCTCATCTGCCTTGCTGTCAATAAAAAATGCTCTCATGGGGTTATTTTAAATGTGTAAAGTCTATTTACATGTGTATAGTCATATACTCACAATGTGTATAGTCAACTGTAGTGGCCAAACATATCCTGTATGTGAAATTACGCAAATGTGCAATTGCGTAATTTCGATTTAATTTTGGTTAATCATTAAGCCCTACCAGCTGGCTACCGTTACACTCACCCCCCTAAACCTCATTCCCATCCGGGTCACAGCACCACTGTAACCGATCCTGCTCGACCTGCTCCGAGCGGGATTTGAACTGGGGTCTCCGGCATGGGAAGCGAGCGCACTAAAGAGGAGGCTAAAGGCTACAGCCCCTAACGTCAGTCGCTAGTGCACCTCTTAAGGCCAGGTGAGTGAGGTTTTACACACTGCACTGCACGTACCAGCTGGCTACCATTACACAAGTATGGTGTCCAGAATTAAAGATATAATTCACTCAAAAATGTACATTCTGTGATTTACTCACCCTCATGTATGTTGTTCCAAATTTGTATGACTTTCTTTTTTTCTGTGGAAGACAAAATTAAAAGTTAGGTGTTAATGTGAAGTCCCAATCTCAATTAATCTTTGAATGGAAAAAGGGTGCAATGAAAGTGAATGGTGACTAAGGCTACCGGCCCTAACATTCTAACATTTAACTTTTTACTCTCAGGAATACTCAACAACTGATTGTAACATTAACTAATTTAGAATATATGTTCCCCCTTCCCACTTTCTTGTGAAAACAATTAGCTATTAAATATTATGTAGCCAAAAAAAAAAAAGCACCAATAAAAAAAGCAATGTTAGACTGAAAACTAATCTTAAATATTTATATTCTACCTTTAAAAAGTATATGGTGTGACTCTGCAAATTAGGTTCTATACTTTGGTGGATTACATTCATACACACTTTTAAAACGTTACATGTACCATGGTATTGGATGTTTACCATAGAACTAATGATTAGGCTAACATTTTGTACCAGTTTTATGGATCAACTGGGGATCGTGTTAACTGGGCATGTGCGCGTGCACGTGAATAATTTTGCTTGCCTTTTCAGCAGATTCGTTTAATATGAATTGTCAAGGAGCAAAGAAAATACGTTTTGCACATTATATAAAATGTTTGGTATCATTATACCAAAGTTTTTTTCATCGATGTCTGTTCTAATGAATTTGACACGGTTTAAGAGAGATTTTAACCTTTTCACAGGGTAACATGGTTGCCCATGTTAACGTGTGACATTGGTTTGAATGGGAACTGGCGATTACATTTGTCAGAGCAGTAAATCTCATGTTGAATTATTTTATTTGCAACACTAAAGCATCAGATGCGTATATGTGTCAATAATATACTAAAATAAATGTAATTTAAGAGTATAGGCCTATTGTTGACACATATAAGCCTATGACGCTTTAGTGTTGCAAATAAAATACTTCCACATGCCATTTACTACTTTGACAAGTGTAATCGCCAGTTCTCATTCAAACCAATGCCCCACGTTAACATGGGCAACCATGTTACCCTTTGAAACCATCTTACAATCACTCATAAACTGTGTAAAATTAATTGGAACAGACATCGATCATACAAATCGGGCTAATAATGATACCAACATTTTTTTTATTTATATATATATATATATATATATATATATATATATATATATATATATATATTATGATGTGTAAAATGCCTTTTCTTGGCTCCTTGGCAATTCACATTGAACAAAACTGCTGAAAATTCAAGTAAAATTATTCACGTGCACGTGCACATCCCCAGTTGATTCATAAAACTGATACCTGCTATTAACATGGTAATTCAATGTACATAGCCTACGCAAAGAAAAAAAAAGTGAATGCAAAACTATTTATATATATATATATATATATATATATATATATATATATATATATATATATATATATATAATATATATATATACATACAGGTGCATCTCAATAAATTAGAATGTCGTGGAAAAGTTCATTTATTTCAGTAATTCAACTCAAATTGTGAAACTCGTGTATTAAATAAATTCAATGCACACAGACTGAAGTAGTTTAAGTCTTTGGTTCTTTTAATTGTGATGATTTTGGCTCACATTTAACAAAAACCCACCAATTCACTATCTCAACAAATTAGAATATGGTGACATGCCAATCAGCTAATCAACTCAAAACACCTGCAAAGGTTTCCTGAGCCTTCAAAATGGTCTCTCAGTTTGGTTCACTAGGCTACACAATCATGGGGAAGACTGCTGATCTTACAGTTGTCCAGAAGACAATCATTGACACCCTTCACAAGGAGGGTAAGCCACAAACATTCATTGCCAAAGAAGCTGGCTGTTCACAGAGTGCTGTATCCAAGCATGTTAACAGAAAGTTGAGTGGAAGGAAAAAGTGTGGAAGAAAAAGATGCACAACTAACCGAGAGAACCGCAGCCTTATGAGGATTGTCAAGCAAAATTGATTCAAGAATTTGGGTGAACTTTACAAGGAATGGACTGAGGCTGGGGTCAAGGCATCAAGAGCCACCACACACAGACGTGTCAAGGAATTTGGCTACAGTTGTTGTATTCCTCTTGTTAAGCCACTCCTGAACCACAGACAACGTCAGAGGCGTCTTACCTGGGCTAAGGAGAAGAACTGGACTGTTGCCCAGTGGTCCAAAGTCCTCTTTTCAGATGAGAGCAAGTTTTGTATTTCATTTGGAAACCAAGGTCCTAGAGTCTGGAGGAAGGGTGGAGAAGCTCATAGCCCAAGTTGCTTGAAGTCCAGTGTTAAGTTTCCACAGTCTGTGATGATTTGGGGTGCAATGTCATCTGCTGGTGTTGGTCCATTGTGTTTTTTGAAAACCAAAGTCACTGCACCCGTTTACCAAGAAATTTTGGAGCACTTCATGCTTCCTTCTGCTGACCAGCTTTTTAAAGATGCTGATTTCATTTTCCAGCAGGATTTGGCACCTGCCCACACTGCCAAAAGCACCAAAAGTTGGTTAAATGACCATGGTGTTGGTGTGCTTGACTGGCCAGCAAACTCACCAGACCTGAACCCCATAGAGAATCTATGGGGTATTGTCAAGAGGAAAATGAGAAACAAGAGACCAAAAAATGCAGATGAGCTGAAGGCCACTGTCAAAGAAACCTGGGCTTCCATACCACCTCAGCAGTGCCACAAACTGATCACCTCCATGCCACGCTGAATTGAGGCAGTAATTAAAGCAAAAGGAGCCCCTACCAAGTATTGAGTACATATACAGTAAATGAACATATTTTCCAGAAGGCCAACAATTCACTAAAAATGTTTTTTTTATTGGTCTTATGATGTATTCTAATTTGTTGAGATAGTGAATTGGTGGGTTTTTGTTAAATGTGAGCCAAAATCATCACAATTAAAAGAACCAAAGACTTAAACTACTTCAGTCTGTGTGCATTGAATTTATTTAATACACGAGTTTCACAATTTGAGTTGAATTACTGAAATAAATGAACTTTTCCACGACATTCTAATTTATTGAGATGCACCTGTATATGTACGTTAAGCGCTTTCATATACTGTTATGTTTATACTCTTGGTTGGAAAATCTTTACCTTGAGTCGTTCGAACTGCTCGTGCAGGTGTTGAAATTAATAAAGACCTTCTTCATTGCTGCCAAATGATAGATTTACAGGTTTTGTTTCAATTGTTTGTCGGTAAATATCCACTTCAGCAAGCGCTCTGTTTGTTCTCTGTGTTGTAAAGTATCCCGTTACGTTAGCGTTTTACTGGTGAGAAACCACTCTAAACGACTCAGTGCGCGTGAGTTGTCCGAACGAATCGTGAACCGATTTAGACCGTTTTGCTAACGTTTGACTAAAAAATTGAAAAGAACCGACTCAATACATTCTTGATTCCCGAATCGGGCATTGCGAACTCTGATTTTAATAAGCTGACAGAAATACAGGAATTTTGCTTAAATGTTGTCAGGGAAAATATTTCTCATGTTAGTTCCATAGTCAGACAAAGATAAAACTGCAGCGTCAGAAGTTAACTTTTTTTTTTTTCTGAAGGGGCAATATTTGTTATAAAATAAATAATGATAAATTATACAATTTCATTTTCACTTTGCATATTTTGCCGTTTGCATTTTTTACATCAATTTAGAGGTGATTTAAGGCATATCTAAATACATATCTAAGTATGCCTAGAATATAATATGAAATATTAAAAGTTTGACACCACATTAAAAACAAATGAATATAGGGGCATTTTTGCCCACTCATTTGTTTGTTTTGTTTTTTCTCCTCTTTTCTCCCCAGTTTGGAATGCCCAATTCCCAATGCACTCTAAGTCTTTGTGGTGGCATAGTGACTCACCTCAATCCGGGTGGTGGAGGACCAATCTCAGTTGCCTCTGTGACTGAAACCGTCAATCCTCGCATCTTATCACGTGGCTTGTTGAGCGCATTACCGCAGAGACCTAGCACGTGTGGAAGCTTCACGCTATTCTTTGCGGCATCCATGCACAACTCACCATGCGTCCCACCGAGAGAACCACATTATAGCGACCACGAGGAGGTTAACCCAACGTGACTCTACCCACCCTAGCAACTGGCCAATTGGCTGGAGTCACTCAGCATGCCCTGGATTCGAACTTGCGACTCCAGGTGTGGTAGTCAGCGTCCTTTACTTGCTGAGCTACCCAGACCCCCTTTGCCCCCTCATTTTAAATATATTGGGAGAAATTTTGCCCAAAGTACTGGATAATTTCTGACACATCTGTGAGTATATGATTAACGCTGAAAATGGTGGTATGCTTCATTCTGGTCACATGACCTCACTACTACACATGTATATTTCAACCAGTGCTGATCACTTATGAACCGGGGGGTAATTGCATTTTTAAACCAATTTTGTGTTAAAATATCTTAACTCTTGGCTGTCCAATCAAATAATTAGTAAATTACAATATGTTAAAAAAAAAAAAAAGGTTAATTTTGCTACAGTTCTTTCGTCACACTGTAAATGAAAGGTCAAGTCACACAGGATTTTGGGATACAGTCAGCGCAGTGTGCAGATCCTTGGAAAATTACATTTAAACAACCAAAACTGCAACACTCCCGTTAGCATACAAGGATTTGACTGTTTCTTAGCAACCCAACTGATAAACAATGCTGCTACACTAGCATTTGTGCTACAGGTGTACGATCATCAAAAGAGAGTTTAATTTACTGTATTTTGTACACCAGTCTCTACAAACGTTTGTTAAACAAGCTTTAATATCTTGTAATGTAGGAACTTTGACTCATTGATCGATATAATTTCATAAAAGTTCATGTTTATCATTAACTTTGTTCACCTCTGGGTGCCGACATATTTGTGTGACATCACGCACCTGCATCTCAGCAAAAAACATTTGCATGAAATATATGAAATATTAAGGACAGAAAGGCAAATAGGCCATAGGTTAGTATGGGAAAGGTCCCATCTCACCATCTGCAATTATATTTGCCACTATGGGTCAACAGAATCTACTGAGAGGAAGAACCAATTAGTCAGCAATTGAACCTCTAAAGAGGGCAAGGCAAGGCCCAGTCAAGCCTCTGGACCCATTTTCATGTGAAGCTGACTAATAAACAACTCCTTACTTCTTTGACCTGTGGGTACTTTGTCCAAATGAACTTGCTCATAGGTCAATATAGTGGAGTGCAACTCATTGTAGACTTACTAACTTACTACTATATGCAGTTATTGAAGGTGGTGTAAGTGCTATGAAATGCCAGTACTGTATTGAAGCATCCCATAGGCCCTTACTTACTTGTCAGTATGCTTTCAGGTTCATGTGGCAGAGCTAAGAACTTTGTTTGCCAAGTTGTACTGCAAAAACAAAGGTCCACTATGTCCACTTTTCAGCTTATTCTGGCTAAGAATCGCCCCTGAGTGGGGTAAATCCAGTCTGAAATTGATGAAACCATAATGATAGATCAACATAAAAAAAAACTATATAGGGCGTTTCAATAACAATTTCAAATACTTTCTATCTTCATTATATCTGCATGAAATGCAAGCTTTACTGTGAGAAATAATACATTCTTGTTTTAATATTATTCCTCTGCTGACATTTAGTATCAGATTGTTTTGCTATATATAACATATCTTTCAGGGAACATTGTGTTTCTTCAACAGTATCCAATAGCTTGATTTCCATTAGTTCATTAGATATTCATCCTTTTTTTTTATTTTTTTTATTTAGGAACAAAACATATGAGGCATTTCAGCCAATTTCATCATGGGCTCCAACATATTTAAATCTGTACAGCCCTTGTTTAAAGACGGAGTGGGTCATTGTGCTTTAAAAGCAAGTGATGTATGACTGTTTTATTACAGTTAACTCGCTCGACTGCCTTTATGAATTGAACTATGCCCTGGGGAAACAGTCAAGCTAATTTATCAACCTCTTATTAATATTGTTATCAGCAAGGTTGCCAGTTTTATTTTCTCTCTTCTCATTCAGCTAAGATGCTACACTGCCAAAAAAAAAAAAAAAAAAAAAATAATAATAATAATAATAATAATAATAATTTTGTTAATCAGTATTTTTGGCTTGGTTTCCAGTAAAAAATATCTAAATGTCATTAAAAATAGATATACACCGATCAGCAACAACATTAAAACCACCTGCCTAATATTGTGTAGGTCCCCCTCGTGCCATCAAAACAGCTCTGACCTGTCGAGGCATGGACTCCACAAGACCTCGGAAGGTGTCCTGTGGTATCAGGCACCAAGATGTTAGCAGCAGATCCTTTAAGTCCTGTAAGTTGCAAGGTGGGGCCTCCATAGATCAGACTTGTTGGTCAAGTCCAGCACATCTTATTGATGCTCAATTGATTGAGATCTGTGGAATTTGGAGGCCAAGTCAACACCTTGCACACTTTGTCATGTTCCTCAAACCATTCCTGAACAATTTTTACAGTGTGACAGGGCACATAATCTGCTGAATGAGGCCACTGCCATCAGGGAATACCGCTGCCATGAAGGGGTGTACGTTGTCTACAACAATATTTAGGTAGGTGGTACGTGTCAAGGTAACATCCACATGAATGCCAGGACCCAGGGTTTACCAGCAGAACATTGTCCAGAGCATCACACTGCCTCCGCCGGCCTGCCTTCTTCCCATGGTGCATCCTGCTGCCATCTCTTCCCCAGGTAAACGACACACATGCACCCGGCCGTCCACATGATCTAAAAGAAAACGTTCATCAGACAGGCCACTGTCTTCCATTGCTCCATGGTCCAGTTCTGACACTCACGTGCCCATTGTAGGTGCTTTCGACTGTGGACAGGGGTCAGCATGGGCACTCTGACCGGTCTGCGGCTGCGCAGCTCCATACGCCGCAAGCTGCGATGTACTGTGTGTTCTGACACCTTTCTATCATGGGCAGCATACTGATAAGAAAATTATTTTTGCAATGTAGCATTGTAAAGGACCTCTGTTTGCCTGGGAAAGAGGAAGCGGGAGCCGGATCCACATTCAACAATACTTTAATTATAACAAACGCTGAACTGAAAAACATGACATCACAACATAAACACACACGAACAGTGCTGCGGATGTGTGTCTCTTTTCTTCTCTCTCTCTCTCTCTCTCTCTCTCTCTCTCTCTCTCTCTCTCTGGCATCCCCGGCTCTTCTCTGATCTCTCTCCCACTTAGGCAACTCAGTGCCAGGCATGCATCCTCACAGCCCGGCCACACCCTCCTCCTCGTCTCACTCCTCCACCGCTCGACTCAGGCTGGAGCGCCATCCATATTGGCTTACCCCCCATCTCTGGAGGAGAGACGCTGCCCTTCTGGCCGTTCCACCACCCAATGGCCCTCCCCGCCTCCTGAGAATCTGAGAGAGTCGAGGGGAGGGGGAGAGAGAAAGAGCAGGTGGAGAGACAGAGAGTGAGAGAGAGAGGAGAGAGAGAGAAAAAAGAAAACAGTCTTCTTCGGCTCCCGTGGGCATGCCGCCCGCCTGGTCCTCAGCCACTCCTCCGGCCCCCAGCAGACGGCAGCGGGTCCTCCATCCCCTGGTGGATGACAGCGGGTTTCAGCACCAATGTAAAGGACCTCTGTTTGTCTGGGAAAGGAGGAAGCGGGAGCCGGATCCACATTCAACAAGACGTCCTTCTGGATTTTTTCCGCATAACAGCGGAAACAACTTAAAATACTCCGTCATTTTTGGGCATACAGATAAGTGTATGACATCATTAGAAACCATAAAGGGTCTACTTTTTATTGTGTACACTCACAATAACAACAAAACCTTGTGCTTTTGTAAAATAAAGAAAATAAACAGGGTGCGCTTTCAGCTGTCTTTGTCTCCACGAGCATCTTTCTGAAACACGTCACGAAAATGAACTGAAACTCACGAATTCTTATCACACAAATATGAAACATATGTCTAAAGAAAGCTTAAAATGTCTACTTTTAAATAAAACAATTCAAATTTAAAACAAATATTCTCCTGCAATGTAATCTGTATGAAACGAAGTGATGTACAGTTTCTCCTGGCTCAGCTCATTATCTCTAATGTGATCACACCCACCAGCAGAGGGCGCTATTCATACGGTAATGTGCTGAGGCGATCAATGCAAATGGTAAACACCTCCAACAATGCCTTAAAAAACATCAAGTTCATCATCAGATTTATTCACTTTCCTGCGCATTTGGAATATGGCACGCTACACAGGTGAGGAAGCTCTACAGATGGTCCTGGATAGTGACAAAGAGTTCACATTTTCCTCAGAAGAAGAGCGGGACTCCAACGAGGAACGTTTGCATTTTGAAGAGTGTCTTGATCCAGCCGAGGATACAATTCCGGATGTGTAAGTTATTTAGTTTTACTTACATTAGTTGACATGCTATTTTATATAAACATGTACATATTTTACTAGTTGGACTATTTCCAGACTTGCCATCCAGGATTCAGAGTATTGAAATTTGAAATATGTCTTAATAGGCAAGTTTTAGTTACATTTAAATGTTGTTTCGGCTAAAGAAGGTATTTAAATTGTATGCTGTATGATATAAATATGATATGTAATATGATATAAAAATAATATGAATGTTTAGATTCTATTTTAACTAGTGTTTATGCTGCCTCATTATTATCAACGAAGCTTGTGCTTGCAAATATCTGTTCGGGTGTAAATGTGTAAAATGTGCTGTAAATATGCCCATATTAGAAAATCAGCATATTAGAATGATTTCTGAAGGATCACGTGACACTGAAGACTGCAGTAATGATGCTGAAAATTCAGCTTTAATCACAGGAATAAACTGCATTTGACAATATATTCAAATAGAAATGTTATTTTAAATTGTAAAAATATTTCACAATATCACTGGTTTTGCTGTATTTTGGATCAAATAAATGCAGCCTTGGTGAGCAGAAGAGATTTCTTTTAAAAACATTAAAAAAATCTTACAGATCTAAAACTTTTAAATGGGAGTGTAGGTCTAAAGTAAAGTCTTTATGTAAAGAAAATGTATAGTCAGATTACTTCTTTTAACTTAAACTTGATTTTGTGAATAAGCTACAAACATTCATTCTCTCTCAGGGGAGGGGTCTTTGTCTCCTCAGGTGTGAATCACATCAGTATTCATGATCATCCATGCATATGGCCTTTCTAACACTAAAAGTGTCTTACAAAAGTTAAATGACTATATTGTTTTGTATGAATGAGTGATCAGGATGGTTTTCACATCATTTTTGTAGCAAAAACTCTAGGCTACAAGATCCAGTCCTCAAAAGTCTTGTGAACAAATGTTTAGTATGTGTTATATGGCCTTATTTCAGTGACTTAACATTTTTTATTTTTTTTCCAAAAAAACGCATAAACGTTATTTTCTCAAAAATACAAACATGTACATACATATGTAGCCCCGTTTGTGCTGAATACAGTGTTATCATACTTTAGCCATTAATATGTTTTTAAGCAACTGAAAAAAGCACAAATGTCAAGGCATGTCAAAACTTCTCCAGGGCCCAAAACACCCTCAGACCCCAGAGGGTTAATTATAACAAACGCTGAACTGAAAAACATGACATCACAAAATAAACACACACAAACACTGCTGCGTGTGTGTGTGTGTGTCTCTCTTCCGCTTAGACAACTCAGCGCCAGGCGTGCATCCTCACAGCCTGGCCACGCCCTCCTCCTCATCATAAGCATCATTCTAGTCTTCATCCCAAACTCCAAACCCCAGAGGTCATTATTGTCCCTCTCCTCCTTCACTCAAGGATATGGCCTGACTTAGTGGAGACTAAACAGATGGCCGTGTACCATCCAAGATGACAGCCCATCAGAGCAGATGGCAATCTAAAGGGCACCAACCTCAAGATCCACACACAGGAGGGGAAGACGAGAGAGAGAGCAGTGCTGTCACAAGAGCAGTATGTTACACATGATATGGCGTGTAGCATCTCTGTATTGCAAATGATTGGCCTTTTGATAAAGGAGAACAACCTATTCATAATGTGTCATGACCAGCATCACAAAAATTAAATTAAATGCACAAGGTTAAAGTATTTGCCATACCTGTTATGCTGTGCCTGTTATACTGAACTCAATAACCTAAAAAAAGGTTTTTTAAAATTATATATATATATATATATATATATATATATATATATATATATATATATATATATATACACACATACATAAATCAACCAAAATAAATCAAAACTGTGTTATATTTTAGCATCTTCAAAGTAGTCACTCTTTGCCTAGAATTTGCAGACATGTACTCTTGACATTTTCTCAACCAACTTCTTGAGGTATCACCCTGGGATGCTTTTTAAACAGTATTGAAGGAGTTCCCATCTATGTTGAGCACTTATTGGCTGCTTTTCTTTATTATTTGGTCTAAGTCATCAATTTCAAAATCTTTTATTTTATTTTATTTTTTTATTACATTTTAGGTATATAATGAAATAAATTAATATGGTGGCACAATTATATTTTTGTCTACAAAACTAATTTCAAACATTTAATCATGCGCCTTCAGATCAAAAGATTTTTAAGATCATGAGAAACATTTCAGTCGTGTTTCAAAACTTTTGACCGGTAGTGTATACATATACTGTGTGTGTATATACAGTATATAAATAAATAATAATAAAAGATAATTCTGCACTACTCATGCAACATTTAATTTTTCAAGAATTTCAGCTTTTAATTATATAGCTTTTAATTTTTTTTCCAAGACATTTTTACCTTTAAGCCCCAGAACTCAGTAATTGGAAACATGTTCATCATAGAAGAGGTGTATTCAAGTAACTGTTTTGTTTGAATTGCATTATATGATTTTTTCCAGATCAAAAAAAAAAAAGAGAATCATGTCATTCATCTTTGTGTTGAAATGTTTGTTAAATTGCATACCAAACTTTCATAGATGTGCTCTGGTTAAGCTAGGCACTTAAACTTGATTAATTATGATTATTTACTCAATGATGAGAAAATAAACATGATGCCTAATAGGATGGAAATAAAGAGCTAAAGCTTCATTGCTTAGCGAGGGATTGAGAGATAGCTTACACAAAGGTGTCAATATAAAGTTCATTTTTAAATATTTTGACTATGAATTTTATCAAACAGGAGGGAATGTTTTAAAATGAGATAAAACACTGTATACCACAAAACATTAAAAAACCAATTTTTATTTTTTTATTTTTTTTTATTTTTTAGTGCTAATACGAAGTGATCTTTGTGATCTCCCACCAAAATGATGTCACATCCTATAGGATGATGTCATTAAAGGAACTGGCATTTTAATTTTCTTTTTTTGTTAAAGGGATATTACATAAGAAAGACAGGATGGAAAATACCACACTAAAGCCACTTACTATTTAATTAAATTATTTAAAATTAAATTAACATTTTTATTCTGCGCTAGCTTCTAGACTATACTCTCACTACTCCGGGAACTTGGCAGCGCGATACTGCAAATATTGTTGCTTTTTGAATGACAAATTGCTGGTTATGTTCCTCATTTGTAAGTCGCTTTGAATAAAAGCGTCTACTAAATGGCTAAATGTAAATGTAATAATGTATTATAATAATAGTGACACGCATATGGAAATTATATATCTCAACAAAATAAAAATGTTAAGTGTTTCCATTCATGTCAACAAGCTAATCACTTAGGTGTTGCGCAAACGCTTGCATGTGAAAAACATAATGCTGATGATGGGATAGTAATCATATTTCTCTTTACAGATACATTTATGCACCAGAATATTTCAGTTTGAATAAGTTATATTAGCCAAGTCTGTATTTGTGTTTCCTTTCACACTGTCTCCATGGAAATAATTGCGAGAGAAATGCAGCATATGCCAGCTGTCACTTGAAAAAGAGGTCAAAATAGATAAATATGCTTCTTTGAAGTTCGTGCTCATTAGTCCAAGATGTTCTAGGATTGAAGAGCGATAGAAAGTACATGTTATTTCTGAAAAGTGACCAATATATATGCTGTTTGAAGAGAAGTCATTTGCACTAGTTTCACCATCATGCTTAATATATAAATGTTTTGTCTTAGTACAGCTGATTCTGGAAGTAAGACGTATAAACACATAAACCATTTGAGACAGATCTTCTATGAGCATCAAGACTGTTAAGCAATGAAAGCTTTGTCGGAAGCCACAAGTCAGTGTGATTTCAACTTAATTAAAAAACAATTTTATTAATAGACAACATTTCCAATGAATAGCTACATTACCCAAGAATCCTGAAGAGAGTTCCACCAGAAAAGTCGCTATAAATAAGGAAACTGAAATAGTGAGAAAAGAAGAATTTCTGCTTCCATTCACATTGCAAATGACATGGGCGGTAGCATCGCAATAACTGTGCCAGGCAAATAATAAATTTATTTTTATTTACATAATTTAATTAAAATAGATTGAGCCCTATATTAAGAGCGCTATGCCTTAAGCACAGTGCTATCCAATACATCATATGCACAAAGTGGTCATGGCCATGAAGTTTTGATTCATGTAAGCACGCACTAAGTTAGGCACAAGTGGGTTGCCGAAAATGCGAGTCCGAAGCGCTAATGGGCTGGGTCAAGTGCAATTTAATTCTGAGTTTTTTGCACCAGCTGCGTCTTATTTTATATTCCATTCCCTGTCGAGCAAAGTTTATATAAATGAAGACAGCCTGTTCATAAGAATTTGGTAGTGTAAATGGGCGGCATGTAATGCATTATAATAGAAGAAATAAAGACCATTTGTGTCTTACGTTCTTTTGCACAATAACTATGCCTCTTAACTCTCTCCAGTTTTGTCTGCCATCGTTGCAGTTCTACGGTGTTTAGCGGTGTGATAAAAGTTATTGATAGCTCTTTAATATCATCTGCCGGTGGAATCTGAAAATTGCAAATGCAGGAACTGATTTGAGACTTTGCACCGGGTAAGACCTCTGAGAAGCAGGAAAATAGCGAATTGTGCTTTTCGCCACTTCATTAACATACAATACACCCACAGTTTGTGCGCATACACCCATAGATAGCGCAAACACTCCCACCCACACCCACTTGCGCTTTGCACTGGCATAAAAAATGACGTAGCCGTCATTGCGTATTGCATTGCGCCTAGTGCAGTCATGAAAATGGAGCCGATATTCTGCGCAGAGTTTTGTTAATAAGATGCAATGTATAATAAGCCATATTTACAAAGAAAGTACTGTAGGTGTGTTTTCGCTGAAAAAAACGATGACCTAATTTAAATACTCGAGGCGCAGCACTATTTCAGCGCATTTAGTGCCTTGTTAAACTAGATTTCAGGTGGTTAGCAATCCAGGTATTATGATGCACGTTTTGTGCTGAAAATACTGTTCAGTGCAATGAATTAATTCTAGGAAGATTGAGCAAAAGTTACTGAAAAACTGTAACTGAGGAATTACTGTCACTTACAAACCATTTTCCCCTGTCAAACCGAGGGTGTTTCAGGCTAATTCAGTAGCAGCATGAGTGTGTCTGATGTCAGATACCATCATTGTCATTTTGGCAGAAGCCCTTTACGGCCATTAGAATGACACATCCTCACTGTTCCCCGCATAATGCAAGTCCCACAAACGGGATGTATTTGGAAGATAATGACCCAAACATGTATTTTGCTGATGCAAGCCAACTCGCCCTGTCTCTGCGGGCTTGCTTAGCCCCTTCCAACCAGGACTCTGGCTTGTGGAGTGACATTCCTAAATGCCAACATGGTGCCATGGGAGCATCCGAGGGAAATAATGATGGCGTACCCGTGGCCGCAGGTCGGCACAAGTTTGCTGCTGGAGTCACTCCCTCACTGCGCCAGATGGAGGGCATCAGATCCTGGACTATTATGTGCATCACTCTCTCTTTTTTCTTCTGCTTTTTCTCCCACCTCTTTCTCTTGTCTGCTCATTTCCCTGCGGAGCTGCACAGTCATTAGCAGCCGCTCAGCTGCCAAACACCATTGAGCATGTGGCGACTCCAACTTTGCAGTTCCTGCAGGAAATGGCATTATCCAACAACATCCTAATGTAGGTATGTGTGCTGTTGGTTTGCAGTATGATGCATCGTGCTGCTTGCACATACATAGGGGCGAATTCACTTTAGCTTGTAGTATTTCAGCGCAAAAATCTGCATCTCATTTATTATACACCTGCAAAACAGTGCTAAATGCACTGAGATAGGGCTGAAGCATATTTAATTGTCATCATATTTTTTTTCTTATAGCAAACAGCTCTTTTCTATGCAAACTGTCTTATTTTACAGTGCGCTTTTTCACAAAACTCAGCGCTATTTGCCTGTCACAAATAACATTGCGTTAATAACATCTGCAGATAGCGAGATGTTTGTTTAAATTTTCTATTGATCATGACAGCAGTCCTCAAAATACTAGTCCTCGCATCTTTTATCATAAAATAACTTTCTCCAAATCTGAAAAGACTCATCTTTTTAGTTAATGTTACAAATTTCTCTTAAATATTTAGCCCCACCCTCTAACATCAAATGTCCCGCCCTGTAGGAAAGTGTCTAAAATCAAGTCCAACCCTAATTTTTTTCTTGTCGAATGTCCTGCTTCACGAGAAAATACATCAGAATATGGAAGTAAAATGGAATGTGAATAGCATTTCACGTTGACTTTTAAAGCTAGTTTTTGGTGGCATCAGTTTTTGGCAAGCTCTTGTCTGCTCACACATGCCAGAGTGCAGCACTTGATGTGATATAATCTGGGCACATAATGAGGGTCGTGCTGCCCGTACCACAGCACTGGCCCTAAGGCTGGACGTCACTGAGCCAGACAGGAACAGCTTCCCCACCAAGACACTTAGACCTCAGGGCCAAGAATTCTGGCCCCAATCTGACTGGCACCATTAAACTCATCTGAGACAAAGAGCCTGTGTGTGACTTCTAAGTGCACAATAAACCGACATGCACGAGATGAGAGAGAATGGTGGTTTTCAACAGATCTTGATATAAGTCTCTACATGAAACGACTGATTAATATAAGGCCATAACTGCTATTAAACTGAAAATGTTGTCATTATGATGTTGTTCCAAACCTGTTTGACTTTCTTCTGTGGAACTCAAAAGGAGGACTGCTCTTTTCCACAAAATGAAAGTAAACAGGGATTTGGGCTATCAATCTCCAAAAAGGACAAAAAGCCCTGTAAATATAGTCCATATGACATGTGTGCCATATTCCAAGTCTTCTGAAGCCATATGATCATTTTGTGTGAGGAAAAGATTGATATTGAAGATGTTATTCACTGAAAATCTTCTCCTCCACTATACAGTAGCTCTCTAATCTCATTTGCACTCATACACTTTCAAACATGGTGCCTCAAGACACCAGAACACTTAGCTATGTTTTCATTCCCCAACATTGGTGGTTTCAGTTCATTTTGTCCCCACAGACCCTGAGCTGATAAACATCATTATAAAGTTCCAAGCAAATCAGGAGCTCTTATTTTGAGATTCTTTTAAATCAGTTTGTTTTGCTGGCTGTTTGTGAGCCATGTCAGACCATCAGTGCTCTGGAAAAAGCTCTCTAAAGAATCTCCAGCTTCATTATGAAAATGCTCATGATCACAAAATCTAATTGCAAAAGTAATAGTTCACAGACTGTTTCATAATCTGGTCCTGCTGTGTTTTATTGTTCTCATGTCAGAGCTCCAGCAAACATGGCATTTTTACTTATGCAGTAAGCATCTGGTTTCCAAACAACAATATCTGGCTTTTCACAAAAGTTTTGGTGGAATGTCTCAACTTTACTAAACTAGCATCACTGTTGCAATGAATGCTACATAACAGATACCATTAAAAACAGCAGAGACAACTTTATGACTTTGGTTGCCACTTATATAAAATTACATTAATTATCAATTTATTGATTGAAACATTTAAATGTAAATTAATAAATTTCTTTACAAATAACTTTTATATTTGATGTTTAAATTACAATTTTTAAAATTGTATAATGGGTCTATTAAAAATGATTTTTTTTTTTTTTTTTCATTTATATTTTAGAAGTAATACAGTGATACAATTTTTTTTTTTTAAAGTGGCACTCCAAGTCCTCCATATGTGATGACTAAAGAGGCAACAATTATACAGGACTGAACAGGCACTAGAGAGCTATACAATATGGGATTGTGCAAACTAGGGCTCAGCCAGCAAAGCTGAACAGCAACTGTTGCTCTTCATAACCCTGGACATTGTAAAGTTGGAAATGAATTTGTAACAATGTGAGCCTAAAAACCCACCATCAAATCCCCAAGCATATCGCTAGTTATAATTACTTACATTCACACTGTGCTTATGGAAATAGATTTTTATTATACAGAGCAGTGATCTCTAACCATGCCTGCATAAATTATCCAGTAGCTATATCACCCTGTAGCTCCAGACCAGTTGCCCACTAAAGCTAAGCAGGGTTGAGCCTGTCCAGTACCTGGATGGAAGACCTCCTGGGGAAAACTAAGTTTGCTTCTGGAAGAGGTATTAGGGTAGCCAGCAGGGGGTGCTCACCCTGCAGTCTGTGTGGGTCCTAATGTCCCAGTATAGTAATGGGGACAAAAGGCACTGTCCTTCAGATGAGATATTAAACTGAGGTCCTGACTCTCTGTGCTCATTAAAAAAAAAAAAAAGAAGAATCATCCCAGGACACTCCTTGATAAGAGTAGGGGTGTAATCCTGGTGTCCTGGCCAAATTCCACTCACTGGGCCTCATCAATCATGGCCTCCTAATAATCTCCATCCATTAATTGGCTTTATAACTCTATTCTCTCTCCATCAATAGTTGGTGTGTGGTGAGCGTACTGGCGCACTATGGCTGCTGTAGCATCATCCAGATGGATGCTGTACACTGGTGGTGGTTGAAGAGTGTCCCCTGTTCATTGTGTAAAGTGCTTTGAGTGTAGTGTCAGAAAAGCACTATATAATTGTAACATTCATTCATTCTGTGTTAGAAATCACACTAAAGAGTTAATACAAACCATTTATCATAACCAGGTCTAATTCTCTTTCTGGATGTTTGCCTATTTGAGTAAAAAGAATATGAAGTTAATATTAGTTACTATAATCAAACAAATAAGGGGTAGTTAGCTGCCAGTCATTATCACAAAAATATATATATACACATATATCCTATTAGGGTATATGAGAATTTACCCTGAAGGGGTTTGTTTTGAGCAATGTCTGACTGAATGTATATTATTCCACTTATTACATAGCTATTTGACACATAAATAAATAAATAGACGTAAAATATATTTGAGTTTAAATTACTTTACTATGCAAAAAGAGACCACTCAGTGATACAAGAGACATGAATCTCATGCAACTACTGCTGGAAATTGGTCGCCTGGGACAACAGTGATTTATACAGTTTAGTGGTCATTTAACAAAATTGTCACCACAGAATGTGGCCAATCAGAATCAAGTATTCAAGGAAACCACGTAATAGTAACCGATAAGTCATGTGTATGTGTTTTCAATCTTCAAGAGGAGCTGTATATTGTCAAGACAGCCAAGACCATTTAAGGGGTAAAATTCAGATTTTAAATACAGTATATGAGGTAAATTTGGAGACATTGCAAAAGTGCAGCATTATAGAATCAGCTGGTGTACAAAAATGCAAGGCTGCTTTGGTGCGAGCAATTAAAATATCAGCTTCAATCAGCCTGTGGATCTATCTCTAACTGCCCTGACCTTTCTTTTAGTCGACGAGGAAAAAAAAAGAGACAGCAGTGGAATTTTCCGGACCAGCTGGCAATGAAGCCTGTCTGCTGAAGCTGAATACATTGGTGGTCCCAAAGGATCCCCCTCAGTATAACACTTGAAAAAGGGATAGACACACAGAGACACAAAAGATGTGCTTGCTTTGTTTTGTTGTGGTTTTTTTCTTTTGAGAGCGAGAAAAATATATTTATGTTTCCATATAAATATTGAATATGTTCCTTCAAAAATAATTTATACTCTGCAGGAGTAAACAATGTGGTATCTAACTCAAGAGCGAGAGTTTGCGAGGAATCCAAAATTAACCTGAAAAGAGAATGGCGGTAGGAGTCTTTAAAATACAGACTCCTGGTATTAAATTAGCTAGGGAGAAAACACTCAAAGACATGGATTAAACCACTGGAGTCGTATGGATTACTTTTATGTTGCCTTTATGTGCTTTTTGGAGCTTCAAAATTTTGGTCACCATTCACTTGCATTGTATGGACCTACAGAGCTGAGATATTCTTCTAAAAATCTTCATTTGTGTTCTGCAGAAGAAAGAAAGTCATACACATTTGGGATGGCATGAGGGTGAGTTAATTAGAGGATTTTCATTTTTGGTTGAACTATCCCTTTAAATTAGTCTGGGGAGAAAGTGCTCTATGATATCACACAATGCACTCTATGATATCATAATGTTGGGCGCTTCGTTCAGGAGCGGGTTTGGTTATTAGCAATAATTAATAATTATCAAAGATTGATTAGAATCAATATTAGCTTATTCATCCTTCAAATAAACAATCATCAAATATAAATATAAATTATTAAAATCAATAGAACATTGATTAGAATCAACATTAGTGTATTAATCCCTCAAATCAACAATTATCAAAGATAATTATTAATTATTAAAATCAATAGAACATTGATTAGAATCAACATTAGCTTATTAATCCTTCAACAATCATCAAAGATAACTATCAAATATAAAAATCAATAGAATATTAATAAGGATTAATATCACTAAGGCAACACCCTGGAATCAGGGACTACTAACCAGACAGTACAGCGGTCTCAATATAGGATTGTTTTCTTAGGAAGTCGACATCCGGAGAACATCAATATTCAAAAGGTAAACAATGAAGGCTTGAATCCGAGCACTGACATTCCCTGCCAGCCCTTGACACAGGTGCATGCAGAACAATACCATAACACTTCTCTCTTTAAAGTATAAGAAAGTTTACTGATACAGTAATATCAAATCAATACAATGCAGTCAATAAACTTCTGACTTCCAACTACAAACTAAACAGTATCATGATTAGATATGGTAACAAATAAGCCTATAATACATGAGAGGATGGTGTGTGTGTGTGTGTGTGTGTGTGTGTGTGTGAGAGAAGAAAGAAGGACACAAAATGGCGGACGTGGCTCTTGTGGAGAGTGCGTCACGCTAGGTTTCCAGCCAGAGAATGTGGGCGGAGAGACTGGTCAGTGGCGTCTGCCCGTTTAACGCATGTCTCCGCTGGTACAGTAAATTAGTGACAAAGCTGGGCTCTATTGCCAAGTTATCTGCTCACCAAATGTGTGTGCGGGTAGGTTTGTGAGGGGTCGTGTGTGTGTGTGCTGTTAGTACGAGAGAGAGAGAACAAAGTGACGGCACCGAAGCCGGTTTTAGCGATCGTGGGAGAGAAGGCAACCGTTAGTTTTATCACTCAGAGACACGGTGAATGGCTCATAATCTGTCCACCGTGGTCGTTGGTTCTTTAATGGATAAACTCAGTGTGCCAGTCTCACCCGTGATGGCGGAAATGCACAAACAGCCCAATGTGGTTGGACGACAATACAGTAAGTTACATTAATACCTTGAGTATTATTAGCAGCAATGAGTGGACACGGCGGTCCATAAACTGTACAAGCAATAGCCTTGATACACATGAATAACACACTTTAATAATCTATCTCTGCCCAGACTTAAACCTCTAACTTGAGTCGCGTGAGGACGCGAGTAGAATGTGTGTTTGTCCATTGTTTGACTCCGACTCGGTTTCTCGAAGCTTGGGAGGCCGTTTCCTCACTCTGTCGGTGGGCAGTATGGCAGGTGATTCTCGGCAGGTTGGCGGAGATATCAGCGAAGTCAACTCGGTTGAAGAGAGAAGAGAAATCTTCTTTCTTCACTTCTGCAGACAAAAGGGTGAAGAGTCTCCTTCGGATCCATTAGCGTGCTCGGTGGAACACGGAGAAATCTCGGCTCATCCAGCAAGATGGAGATTGTATGGCCAAAGTTCAGATACGTACGTTGCTTCCTTGGGCAACGAGGCTACACCTGATAGCAGCAAGGCTGCAACTAGACGCAACTCATACTCTGGAAGCAAAACTTAGAAGGAATTTCCGGGTTTTATACTCTTCATGGTGGGGACGCGTTCTGTCTGCGTTTCATCCAATAGGAGTTGAGAGACTGATTCTTCAGAATTTCACACATAGGTGTAAAGTGAGCAAGGCTTAGGGGGGGCCTGGGTAGCTCAGCAAGTAAAGACGCTGACTACCACACCCGGAGTCACAAGTTCGAATCCAGGGCGTGCTGAGTGACTCCAGTCAGGCTTCATAAGCAACCAATTGGCCCGGTTGCTAGGGTGGGTAGAGTCACATTGGGTTAACCTCCTCGTGGTCACTACAATGTGGTTCTCGCTCTTGTGGGGCGTGTGGTGAGTTGTGCGTGGATGCCGCGGAGAATAGTGTGAAGCCTCCACACGCGCTAGGTCTCCGCGGTAACGTGCTCAACAAGACATGTGATAAGCTGTGCGGATTGATGGTCTCAGACGTGGAGGCAACTGAGATTCGTCCTCCACCACCCGGACTGAGGCAAGTCGCTACACCACCACGAGGACTTAGAGTGCATTGCAAATTGGGCATTCCAAATTGGGGAGAAAAGGGGAAAAGGATCCCCTATGACATCACACAATGCACTCTATGACAATATCATTTTATTAAATCAAAGGAATGGTAGGGTTTTTAAAATTCAGAGTCTTGGTTTAAATGAATCTAGGGAGATAGAGCTCTATGATATTATTCAATGTCATCTTTTTCACATTATTTAACCGAAGGAATGGTGATGTCTTGAAAATTCAGACTTTTGGTATTAAATAAATGGGGAGAAAGTGCTCTATGACATCAAATGCTCTCTATGACAACATAATCTAACATTGTTAACAAAGGAATAGATGTGTCTTTAAAATTGAGGCTCTTGGATTTTTAATGAGTCTGGGGATAAAACGCTCTATGACATCATCCAATGCACACTATGACAACACAGAACACAAGCATTGGTGATTTAACGTAAGGTTGCTACAGTCAAAGCTGAACAATCCTATCCCCTTTTTGTTAATGTTGGTCCAAACATTCATCATTGTTAAACTATTCTCTGAGGTGTATCCCAGCAACATCATTTGGAAGTTTTCACATTTAAGCATCTAATTACCTTGGCAACGGTGCTCTGGAAGTGCATGACTTGAAATTTTATATTTGAGTTGATTTTCATCATGCTGCCTGGGAAAACAAGGGCCAGAGTCTCCGTCGGCCTCCAAGACAAAACACAATTATGACTTAGTGACCTGACAAATTGCTAAAGCAGAGTGTTGCCTGTGCTGAGCTTTCTATTTCTCTAAGATTTAAATTAAACTAATTTCTCATTTGACTCGATGTTACATCATTCCCTTGCATCACATTCTGAAAGGGAAATTAAGTCAAAACTGTATTGGATTACCTAATAATTTAATATTATCATATACTGTATATGTATATATAAACATATGATTATACAGCAAGTCTGTAATTATCTCAAAATATCAGGGTGATCAGGAGGATTTGGATGCAAAGCAGAAATTTAATACACAAATGGACATAAATATTATTATTTTTTATTATTTGAGAAGAATGAAACCACAAAGTGATACAAAAGACATGAAACTAGCTAAGAAATTGCTTGTCTGGGACAATGGTCAATTATACAATTCAACATTAAACAAAAGTATTTGACTGCAAAATGCCACGATTGATCAATCAGAATCAAGTATTCCAGAGAGCTGTGTAATAAGTGAGAACGTTCACTTATTATTCCTTTGAGATGTCAAACAGGTGCTTTGGAAGTTCACATTCTATTATGACCTTATAAAGAACTCATTTAATGTGGAAAAATTGACCAAAACAGTCCAAAAACAGTCCTCTGTCTTTTTTGTTGTAACAATTTGAGAGTGAGTTAATAATGTTTAAAGGCACTTTTTAAAGAAACTGTAATGCTTAAAATAGGGCAAATCCATCTCTAAGTGCAAATCAGGCTACTATTATTGAACTTAGTGACCTACATTGTCCTTAAAGGCTATGTAACATTCCTCGAAATACAATAGGATTTTCCCTTGACTGCCATATTATGAAAAACGAATCAAAGAATCCCTTTAAACCATTGTTGAGATACAACATATGTTGCTTTAAGCTTTCTGACCATGACTGCTGCATGCAAAGCTTATACAATACCTTGGCATGGCCAAATTCATCAAATAAGTTATTGTCCTCACCCAGGTCTTCAGCCAAGAGGTATAGCTCACCTGTGTGGATGTCTGTCATGTTAGGTTGACAGTTGAGCGGGTCGAAGCCCACCCATTAAGTGAACCGATAGTCAGTGGAGCGAACAGAGTAGCCCATGACATGGATGTCAGCTAGATCGGGCAGGTCAGAGTTCTCTTGAATGAAGTCAGAGGGCCAAGGGTACTGGCTGAATGAGTAGGCTTCTCTGTTGCGGTCTCTCTCTGGATGAGATAGGCCAGGTTGGAGCCCTCCGTGCACAGCTCGATCTTAAAGGATTTAGAGAGGCAGCGGCAGAGAGGATGCAGCGCAACCAGGTTTGACAGCATGGGGAAGATATCCACAAGTTCCACCACACCTTTCTCACCTTGACCTGAAAGATAAAAATAATAAAACAAACACACTATGAGTTGTGTTTACTATTGTGAGATACAGATGTATAGCATTGTCTAGATTTCAAGACAACAAGTGATGGGGTGTTTAGACCTATTCACAACATGCCTGAATTTTCCACACCAACAACATGCAGAAAAACAAAATTTTAAAATGAAACACTGCATCTCAATAAACTCCTTCACACAGAGTCTAAAATATTGAACTGTATGGATGGCAAACAATTTAGGTATCTGAACTTTTTTTAGTGGATCACGAAATCTCAGCATCGAACTTGGTTTGAAAAGTTTTGGTACTCAAAATTCGCAATGCTGTATGAGAGTGGGCAGTTGCTGCAACAGAGTGTAACAGTCAGGTTCCTAAAGTTAAGATCCCATTCATTTTTACGTAGGCAAATTAACTTATAAACCTTTAAAGACAAACCTACCGTGATCTCCGAGTCTATTAATCAATAGTACTGTTTATGCTTATGTTGACGTCATCACTCTGCGTTATTTCAACTTTTTTGAAAATCGTGTTTAATAGAGGAATTCCTGGTGGAAAAACTACACTGCCCATGATCCTTAAGAGAAAGACCAATCAGAGAATTGCAGCCAACAAAGCAGACCAAACGAGCTCTGCAGTGACCGGCCATTTCCATGACGCACTGTGAATAACGCAGTCGAGTCAGCCTTCCTACATTCTCAAACTACTTACACTGGTGGCCAAAAGTTTGGAATAATGTACAGATTTTGCTGTTTCGGAAGGAAATTGGAACTTTAATTCATCAAAGTGGCATTCAACTGATCACAAATTATAGTCAGGACATTACTGAAAAAAGTCATTTTTGATCAAATCTAGACAGGTCCCATTTCCAGCAGCCATCACTCCAACACCTTATCCTTGTGTAATCATGCTAAACTGCTAATTTGGTACTAGAAAATCACTTGTCATTATATCAAACACTGCTGAAAGCTATTTGGTTTGTTAAATGAAGCTTAACATTGTCTTTGTGTTTGTTTTTGAGTTGCCACAGTATGCAATAGACTGGCATGTCTTAAGGTCAATATTAGGTACAACAAAAAAAAGGTTTCTCTAGAAACTCATCAGTCAATCATTGTTTTGAGGAATGAAGGCTATACAATGCTTGAAACTGCCAAAAAACTGAAGATTTCATACAAAGGTGTACACTACAGTCTTCAAAGACAAAGGACAACTGGCTCTAACAAGGATAGAAAGAGATGTGGAAGGCCAGATGTACAACTAAACAAGAGGATAACTACATCTAGTCTCTAGTTTGAGAAATAGAAGCCACAATTGTCCTCAGCTGACAGCTTCATTGAATTCTACCCACTCAACACCAGTTTCATGAACAACAGTAAAGAGAAAACTCAGGGGTGCAGGCCTTATGGGAAGAACTGCAAAGAAAAAGCAACTTTTGAAACAGAAATGAAAAGGTTAGAATGGGCAAAGAAACACAGACATTGGACAACAGATAATTGGAAAAGAGTGTTATGGATCTTAAACCCATTGAGCTTTTGTGGGATCAGCTAGAACGTAAGGTGTGTGAGAAGTGCCCGACAAGACAGAGCTACAGGAAGCATGGGGTGAAATGTCAACTGAGTATTTAGACAAACTGACAGCTGGATTCCCAAGGATCTGCAAAGCTGTCATTGCAGCACATGGAGGATTTTTTGATGAGAACTCTTTGAAGTAGTTTAAGAAGTTCTGGATTTTTTTTTACAAATTGTAATAGTAATTTTTCATGTTATTAATGTCCTGACTATACATTGTGATCAGTTGAATGCCACTTTGTTGAATAAAAGTACCAATTTCTTTCCATAAGAGCAAAATCTGTACATTATTCCAAACATTTGGCCGCCAGTGTATATATTTGCAAAGATATATTATCCACCACTTACAATTAGCAGTTTTTTGACATTGCTATCGCTTTTAATTCCATTCTTTGCAATGCTTTGTGGGATTGTAGTTCATTCCCTCAATAAATACATTAAGTATGCAGTCTTGTACCTTTGTCTGATTTTCAACTTTTTTTGCTTCAAATCTAAGTTTGTAATGTTCTGATTCACCTCGGAGCTGGTTGATTTGGTTCCAGGCTTAGAATGCTTTTAAAACAGGATTTTATGAAATCCCTACGAAAAAAAAAAAAAAAAAAAAAAAGAATGGTAAAATAATTCGTAAACCAAGACAGCTGGGTGGGCACTGTTGTGCTCTATTCCCGTTTTGATGGTATTCAGCAATCAACACAATTTAAAGAAAAAAAGTTATGTTTAAATCATGCAGACTTGTGGTTTCTGCAGAAGCATATTATCATTGCTTAACCTCAGAGCTCATGGTAGGTCTGTCTCGAAACATGTATTTATCACTAGTAAAATCTCTATAGGAGAAAATGATGGAGTTTAATGTCATAACATACACTATAAAATAAAAATAACTCTATGAGCGGGAAATCCACTTTTACCTTAAGTAAATGGCTTCAGTCCAGGAATGTCCTTTGAATTTAGTGGAGCAGTAACAGAATACAGTGCAGTTCATTAGAATAACAACAAGCACCAATGTAGAGCCCACTGTAGCAAAGACTCTCAGGACTTCTTAGATTCTCTATGCTGTCACCATAGTCATTACTTCAACTACTATTGCCGTGCACTTTCTAAAGGCTGCTACATAAGTGCACTTGAGAGCTGAAAGCAAGAACCATAACCAAAAGTACACTACCAATATTTACAGTTATTACTATTTCTTTCTTCTTTTCTTCATTATTTTGGAATAATAGTAAATTCATCAAAACTATTCAATAATACAAATGCAAGTATGTGAATTGTATAGTGGCTAAAAATTTTAGCTTCTGCAATGTAGCCACCCTTTGTCTCTCAACCAACTTAATTTATCCAGCTGAGATGCTTTTTAAACAGCATTGAAGGAGTTTCCTTATATGTATCCCATCAATTAAAAAAAAAATGGCTTTTTTCATAGGTAAATTCATAGGCACAATTTATATTTCTCTACAACATTAATTTCAAGCATTTAAGCACAAGCCATTAGACAAGAGTTTATAAAATCATAAGAAACATCTATTCGGTCAAATGTGTCCAAAATGTTAACTGAATGTGTACAGTATGTGCTAACACCACACAGTCAAACCTTGGTTTTGCACAAACAAAAATGTCAAAACAAAATAAATATCAACGCTTTAAATGGACCAATACTTCAGCCAGAACATCTTTCCCAGAGAGTTGATATGAAATGCTTGAGTGACTTCAGTTGGAGCCTCAGATTCTCATGAAGGATCCTGCTGTCTTCATGTCTTGACAGCTGCTTTGAGTAACGTTACCTTTGCCAAACTGCCCCCGTGTGCTCTGAAACACATTGATGAAGTGGAATGTCTTCTCCCCAGGCCAAGGGAAAGGTGAGGTCACACCTGGCTTCAATGGCACTCGGGTGGCCACATCAAAGTTGCTGTATTTGGCCCACTCACCATGATACTCTGGTCCCCAGATTTGGCTGCACTTCAATGTATTTGATTGTTTTCAGCCATTCTAGCATGTACCAGATGTAAACCTTAAGTCTGATCGCTTAGAAAAGTAATAGCACACCTCTCCTTAAACCACACACTGTGAGGTTTAATTAATGTCTGTAGCACAAATGGTGCAGGACAGGTTTAGTGGTGTAAAGTAATTGAGTAAAAATACTTAAGTATTATACTTAAGTATTATTTTTTATATTTGTATTTTACTCGAGTGCAATTTAAACAGAATACTTGTACTTTTACTTAATTACAGTTCCAAAGAAAATATAGTACTTTTTACTCCTTACAATTTTATTTAAACTTGAAAAGTACTCACTACATTATTGCATATAAATTTCTTTTGTCTTACTGGACTGAAGCCACCTTTTCACTGCGTCCGATAAAAGACAGGTGACAGACCAGAGGTCAGTCATTTCAAATGCAGTGTCACACGGTGGCTGTGTGGAGTTCCGACCACCTGCAGAGGCGGAATTTCAGATCTGGTTTGAGCTTTGGATACGTTTAAATATTTGTGCGACTAAACCGTATGTGACCGCTCGACTGAATGTAATGTATTCATGCAAAACTATAAGCATGAAATGAGAAACACTGATGGTTTTTGTCCTAAACTTCATTCCAAACATATGCTACTTCTAAAGATTGGACAGTTATGAAGTCCAAAATTATAATTTACGTTGCAAATATATATATGAAAACAAAAGGCTTTTTTTTTTTATCCCCTTTTCTCCCAATTTGGAATGCCCAATTCCCACTACTTAGTAGGTCCTCGTGGTGGCGCGGTTACTCACCTCAATCCGGGTGGCAGAGGACAAGTCTCAGTTGCCTCCACTTCTGAGACCGTCAATCCACGCATCTTATCACATGGCTCGTTGCGCATGACACCGCGGAGACTCCCAGTGGAGGCTCATGCTACTCTCCGCGATCCACGCACAACTTCACACAAAGCCCCACTGAGAGCAAGAACCACTAATCACGACCACAAGGAGGTTACCCCATGTGACTCTACCCTCCCTAGCAACTGGGCCAGTTTGGTTGCTTAGGAGACCTAGCTGGAGTCACTAATAAAAGGCTTTTGTAATTGTGCACATGTAATTTATTTCTACACTTGTCTTCATATTTAAATCATATCTATGAATTTCTACTCCCTATTTGCTGAATTATTATTATTGCTGTTGTTAGGCAACTATTAATTATAATAATAACTCTAAAACCAGCAATGACAATAAATGGAATCTGAGAACATTAATTATGAATCTGCTCAACAGCAAGGTTTGGTAGCAAACCTCAGAAAACAATTAATAAACCAACAACATTACTAACTTTCTTCAAAGCTTATTTTGAATGGTTTTATTATATTTTTTATCTTTCTCTATGTCTCAAGGGGCTGGGTGCTCTGACATCACAATTTGTGAGTGCCTTCTCTCATGCAACTAACATTGCGTGGCTGTGGCAAGGTTTTTGCAAAATAAAATTATGTGGTTCATTACACGTATCGCTGCAGTTCCGAAGTGAAATGTCCACTGTGTGGCACTAAAAGCAAGTTAAATTTTCTCCCGAACAAATGGGTTTTTAAGGTTAATGTTCTATCGAGATTTAAATCCACAAAACCGACCTCCCTACCCCAAACCTTAAACCTAAACCTAACCGATAGTGTCATAAAAAGCAAATGTGACACGAAAAACACAGTTTCTGAAGCAACCATGTCATTTTGTGTTGCTTCTATAACACTTTTGGCTCATGTATGGACTTGTGTGCTCTTCAGGACTCGTACCCCAGTTGATCTACCACACAGTTTGATCACACTTAAACAAGCTTGTAAATGTTGTTGGTTATGTAATGCATATGTTAAAATGAGTCGAGTGCTATGGTAAAAGTGTTTATATGTCATAAGATAGCATTGTGTGAGGAACAGAGTGAAAAGTAAGGGTTTATGAACTGATAATCTGCCGTTTTACTCATGATTTGAGTGAAAGGGGATAAAAGTCATTATTGTTTTAGCGCCTCTAGTGTTCATTCCACCAGGAAATTGCCGTGTTACGTACAACAGGACACATAAAAATGTAGTTATTGTAACATGATTCTTTGACCAGGCTGCGAATGCCACTGGTGGAGAAATATGACAGTAAAATTTAGTCAGAGACAGTAAAAAGGCGACTTAGCAAAACAACAGAATTTAACACAATCCTGTTACACAATCTCCTCTATTGATTTAATTCTAGCTAGGAAAGATGATACTTTTTACTTTTCTAATGCTTAAGTACAATATAATGTGAATACTTCTGAATTTTTTTACTTTCACTCAAGTATGGTTTTTAGCTAGATACTTGGACTTTTAATTGAGTAAAACTTTTACTCAGTATCAATACTTTCACTTAAGTATAATTTCTGAGTACTTTTTACACCCCTGGACAGGTTACATGCCAAATTAAATACTTATGTTTGGGAGTTTGTTCAACTATCTCACTTTAGGTGTGAGCAGTAAGTAATAGTGATGTTTAGAAATCACCTCTAATAATATAGAATCTCAGAGCAGACTGTGAAACTATGAGATTTAATACAAATCAAATGCTTCAATACTGCCATCTAGTGGATGTAACTTAAAATAAACAGGATGAATTGATAGAACTCCATTGAACAAACACCATGATCTGAGCTGAACACTATGGTTGTGTCATTGGTGAAGCCGAGATCAAAGGCGTGCAGAATTTTTCCGAATTGAGCATCCATGTATGACACAGAGGCAAGGTAGTGTTGTCAAATTTGCAAATAAAAACAAGGGAAAAAGAAATTGGGTTTTTCTTTCTAAAAGAAATTGGATTTGAGATTTTAACCTTGGGCCTTTAATGGCCTAGGGCCCAAAACCAACCACTAGACTACTAAGTAACACTTTACAAAAGCCAAAAAACATTCATTAGTAAACATTCAAGAAGATTGAACAAGTCATTAAACTCCCTACAATACAGGACGCAAATGAGTTTCCACTGAGTAAAATGACTATTCAGTTAAAAAAAATTTTTTGAACACTTCACAATTAAAAACAAAGGTAACACTTTACAATAAGGTTCCATTTGTTAACATTAGTTAACAACATTAGTTAACAAGAACTAACAATGAAATTTGCCTTTGTATTAGTTAACATAAGTTAATGCACTATGAACTAACATGAACTAACAATGAACAACTGTATTTTTATTAACTAACATTAACATAGATTAATAAATGCTGTAAAAAAAATAATGTAAATTGTTTGTTCATTATACCTAATTATTAACTAATGTTAACAAATGGGACCTAATTTTCCCAAAATGTAAAAAGAAAAAAGGGGTACAAATTAAATTTAAACATTTAGTGCATGGTTGAATCTCACAAAAATCTTGCATTAACAAAATGAAGCCTATTTTTAGGATCATTGCGATTTGTTTTTTGCACAGTGACATTATTTTCATGACAATTAAGCACATTTTACCCCAATTCTCATTACTTTTCAGTTTGTTTGTAATAATCATTATTCTTAATGAAGATTCTCATTAGATACTCATTCCTGTAATACCGTAATGAGAATCATTCTGTCCGGTAACAATTATTTATTTATTTTTTATCAACATTAGTTAAAGGCAATATAGCAAATACTGCCATGATGTATCAATATTTTCACAATTTAAATTATGTATTTTTTTTAAAGCATTATAGTAATGACAAATGGCAGGAAATGTTCTTAATTATCTTTAAAATTATGTCATAATGCAAAAAATCTAAACGATTCTGAAAACAGGCTTGATTTTCTTTACGCAAAATGTAATTTCCTATTTCTTTCTTTTGATTTTTGGGTGAAATATTGTTTGAAAGGGGTACAAAGAAGTCTGACTCCTGTTTTTTTTGTGTGTGTGTGTGTGTGCTGTACCTGAAAATCTTTAGGAATGGGGCCTTATGTAAAGCTCAGATTTAACGCCTGGACATCTTCCCTTTTGCGGATATCAGTCCAAGGGTTGTATGCCACATTGGGTAGATTCTTAGGGACATCTGGGTCTGGAGCCAGCGTCATGCTTTCAATAGGATAGAGCTTTAGATACTCCTATAACAAAGTAATACATTTCAGATTGGCAGACAGATTCTCGTATTGCAAGTAATTTTTTTATTGTGTGAAGGACATACCTATGGAATTCTGAAAGGAATATGTGGCTTATAGAAGCCTACAGCCAGGAAGAATGGATTCTTAGAGTCTTTCAAAGACTTCAGTAGTCGTATGGCCTCTGCTGTATTCTTCATGTCAGGAAGAGTTCCTGTAGACATCTCTGACACATCCACGGGACACAGCAAATTACTGTGCAATGTGCCTTCTTTATTTTTACTAACCAAAAAGATAAACATGAAATACTGGAAATAAACATCACAATCATGCAGAAACATACTCTTAAGCGGTATGTACCAAGAACTGTAACAAACTATTTTAAGCATTATTATGCTAAACTGTGCATTTTTTGTAAACTGCATATGATATGTGAGGATACTTTCTTATGCCATACAATACAATCCATTAAAGACCTCATGTGACTAGCAGATTACCATGCGAATGTCAGAATTGAATAAAAATAAGACAAGGATGTACAAAGAGATCAGAATGGTCTATCTAAACTTAAATGTGAGTCACTGGTATGACTTCAAACTGAGACCCAACTATCACTTTAGAAGGGACTTTTAAAGAGTAAAATAAGCATAATAAATTTGTCATTTCTCTGCATTATATTTTCTTTACTGCATAGACATTGGGGAGGAAGTGTGCACATCTATCAACACACACTTACCTTCCTCTTTTCATATTTAAAAGAGGGCGGATGATACGGCGGTACAGACCAGCTGTGCGGGTAATCATCCGAGTGGTTGGAGGCTTTGCCTTGAAGATAAGCACATAAAAGAGAAGTATTATTAGTTTAACATCATACAAGACAGTTAACATGGGAAAGGACTCATTTGTAAAGCTGACAAATTACAAATTTGTTTTTCAATAAATAAATTAATAGATAGATATACTGTATATATACTGTATATCTATCTGTCTGTCTATCGAAGAATGTGAAATGTCAGAATAATAGTACAGTTATTTAATAATAGTGGTTTATTTCAGCTTTTATTTCTTTCATCACATTTCCAGTGGGTCAAAAGGTTATATACACTTTGTTATTATTTGGTAGCATTGCCTTTAAATTGTTTAACTTGGGTCCAATATTTTGGGTAGCCTTCCACAAGCTTCTCATAATAAGTTGCTGAAATATTGGCCTATTCCTCCAGACAGAACTGGTGTAACCAAGTTAGGTTTGTAGGCCTCCTTGCTCAAACATAATTTTTCAGTTCTGCCCACAAATTTTCTATGGGATTGAGGTCAGGGCTTTGTGATGGCCACTCCAATACCTTGACTTTGTTGTCCTTAAGCCATTTTGCCACAACTTTGGAGGTATGCTTGGGGTCATTGTCCATCTGGAAAATTCATTTGCGACCAAGCTTTAACTTTCTGGCTGATGTCTTGAGATGTTGCTTCAATATAGCCACATAATTTTCCTTCCTCATGATGCCATCTATTTTGTGAAGTGCACCAGTCCCTCCTGCAGCAAAGCACCCCCACAACATGATGCTGCCACCCCCATGCTTCACGGTTGGGATGGTGTTCTTCAGCTTGCAAGCCTCACCCTTTTTCTTCCAAACATAATGATGGTCATTATGGCCAAACAGTTCAATTTTTGTTTCATTAGACCAGAGGACATTTCTCCAAAAAAGTAAGATCTTTGTCCCCATGGGCACTTGCAAACTGTAGTCTGGCTTTTTAATGGCAGTTTTGGAGCAGCGGCTTCTTCCTTGCTGAGCAGCCTTTCAGGTTATGTCAATATAAGACACGTTTTACTGTGGATATAGATACTTGTCTACCTGTTTCCTCCAGCATCTTCACAAGGTCCTTTGCTGTTGTTCTGGGATTGATTTGCACTTTTTGCACCAAACTACATTCATCTCTAGGAGACAAAATACGTTTCCTTCCTGACTGGTATAGTGGCTGCGTGGTCCCATGGTGTTTATACTTGCAAACTATTGTTTGTACAGATGAACGTGGTACCTTCAGGCATTTGGAAATTGCTCCCACGGATGAACCAGACTTGTGGAGGTCCACAATTTTTTTCCCATGATGTCAAGCAAAGAGGCACTGAGTTTGAAGGTAGGCCTTAAAATACATCCACAGGTACACCTCCAATTGACTCCAATTAGCCTATCAGAAGCTAATTGGCTAATTGCCTAAAAGCTTGACATTATTTTCTGGAATTTTTCAAGCTGCTTAAAGGCACAGATAACTTTTTTATAAAACTTCTGACCCACTGGAATTGTGATATAGTCAATTAAAAGTAAACAACTGTTGGAAAAATTACTTGTGTCATGCACAAAGTAGATGACCTAAACGATTTGCCAAAACTATAGTTTGCTAATATTAAATCTGTGGAGTGGTTAAAAAATTTGTTTTAATGACTTCAACCTAAGTGTATGTAAACTTCTGACTTCAACACCCCCTTCATTGATAGAAGGCCACTAAACAAGCTCAGTTGATGAGTAAAACTCAATAAAGCCAAAGTGATCCACTGCAACTGGACTAGTTACCTGGATGGAAAACTTTGCCCACTGATAAAGTGGTGTTTCCATTAGACTTGAAGTATTGGGGAAGTGTGGTATAGTTTCCTGCATGAACTCTCAAATAGGAATTGAAATCATACAACTTTGTAGTATCTGGTCTAATACTTGTTAGGAAACACACCCTAGTAGGTCCACAAACAGCTTGCTTCAAGAGAACATAATGACAGGTGTGCATCAGTAGCTTACTAAGTACATACTACAAATAAATCATAATATACAGTACATGTTTATGTTTTTGTTGCCCAATAGTAACATACACCAGTGCATATGCATTATAAAACACTGTGCTCATAGATGCAAGTTGATCAGTGTTTGGTGACTTGACCACTGGATCAGAGTAGCGGCCTAAATTTGGTCTCAAATCATCCGCAATTAAGTGCAAGATGTTAAGTTGTTTGTTATCTTTTGCAAACACATTCTGTTCCACAAGGTATAAAATCACAACAGGAAACAACATTTGAGAATTTACCAACATTATGTCAATATCCAGCAGGAATAACGCTAAGATACTGGTCAAATTCAATACTATCGCATCAGCATTTTGATTTTGTGTTCTATGGCATGTTCGGTTACTTAGAGTGATTTTCATCCTGCTTTCAATAGACACGCCCCCTAATTGCATTAACTCAAATTCTACTGGCTGTGATGAATGGGTCTGCCCTTAAAGTCACATTACACGTTTTCATCTCAAGCTTTTGTACTGTAGGCAACAAGTTGTTTATTCATTGGTCTTTATTTCTCTTTTTCTTTATTATGCCCATGTAAACCACTTTGATTTCCCATTGTTCACTCAAAAAAGTGAAAAAAATGTACTCACCTTGTGTATGAATTTCTGTCTTCTGCTGAACACAAATGAAGATTTTTAGAAGAATATCTCAGCTCTGTAGGTCCAGTGCAAGTCAACAGGTTTTGACAAACTTTGAAGCTCAAAAAGCACATAAAGGCAGCATAAAAGCAATCCATACGGCTCCAGTGTCTAATTCCATATCTTCAGAAGAAATATGATAGGTGTGAGTGAGAAACAGATCAATATTTAAAGGGGTTATGACATGAGGAATCAAATATGCCTTGATCTTTTAACATATAAGTGGTTAATGGACTATAAAAACATATTGTAAGTTTCAGAACTCAAAACTTCCTTCTCACTGAAAAAGAGCATTTGTTCAAACCAAGCTGCCAAAACAACTCGTTCTGTACTTCCTCCACATTGATTTTCATCTGACCGCCTCCATAACAACACATAAATGCCTACTTTATCTTGTCACTTCTATATTCCTGCCCAGCAGCGGTAAGCAGTGAGATGGCAAGGAGAGAGCCGGTCAGTCAAGAGCAGAGAGCCAATCATAACAGTGGTTGTTAACTGTCAAGTCTTAAAGGAGAAACACGACCAAAACCAAGCGTTTCTGGCAGAGGATCAGAATGAGTGTGGAAAATGATGTTTTACAAATATGTTTGTGCAAAAAACTTTACTAATATTGTAAGTGAACCTCAAGGAACATATTAAAATAAAAAAGGCATATCATGACCACTTTAAGCCCTTTTTTTTTTTTTACTATAAATCTCTACTTTCAAAGTGCTCTTCTCTCCTAAGAGTTCTTCTTTTGCTTTTGCCTATTCACATTCTTCGTGCATAACGCCACCTACTGGGCAGGGAGGAGAATTTATAGTAAAAAAGGACTTAAATATTGATCTGTTTCTCACCCACACCTATCATATCACTTCTGAGGAGATGGATTTGACCACGGGAGTCATGAATTACTGTTATGCTGTCTTTATGTGGTTTTTAGAGCTTCAAAGTTTGGACCCTTTGACTTGCAATGTACTGACTTACAGAGCTGAGATTTTTTTTTTTTTTTTTTTTTTTTTTAGATCTGCAGAAAGATATATTTATGACTTACAGTACATAAAGTGATGAGCAAAATACAAGTATTTTCTTGTCCCACAGCTTCTCCAGTCATCTCATAGATACAGCATGTTTCTAGTTCATTCTTATTCAGGTTCATAAGGCCTGTCCTGACCTGAGAAACTTGCCCACTTATGAGACACAGGCTTGAGTGTGATAATAATAATAATGTGTAATTTAATAAAATAATAACAGATATTGCATCATCAATAATTATAAGAATTATAAACAAGTTCTCTGATGATTTCTCCACCACTTTACATGAATAAAAGAGAAACCAGTCCTATGTGATCATTTAAAATCACACCATTCAAGTGTATGAAGTTCTCTGAACTAGTAACAAGGTTCATCAAAAGAGATTTGTTCTTTCACTGCAGCTCTGAGACAGCATGGGTAAGTTTTTCTTTTATGCTGAATAAGTTAATTTAATACTTTCTAAATAGTGTGGAGCATTTTGAGATACTATCGTATTGCAGTGCATAAATGTTCTATAGAAATAAAATATTTACTGATCTGAAAAGGCTTCAGGTGATATTTTCCATGTTGCTTGTAGCATGCATTTTTGGAGACATCATGAAAATTGACACCACTGGGGCATCGGAGATGACAGCAAATTGGGACAAATTAACCATCAAGGGTAGTTATGCCTTCATAACTTACCCTACATCACTTTTGCTCCAGTTAACACATTTTCCAAATATATACTGTACATATATATTTTAAATATATTTGTTCATATACATTCTAAATATATACACTTCATTACAGCTTATGGTAACAATGATTTCTTCAAAGGTGTTGAAGGCTCCAAAAAACTGGCTGAGCACGATCTGACCCGGATGGAGAAATACAAGGGTATAATCACCAAGGTTGCCACAGCAAAGAAGATGGACCCATCTGTAATTGCTGCCATCATATCCAAAGAGTCAAGAGCTGGAGCAGTACTGAAGGATGGTTGGGGTGACCATGGCACTGGATTTGGCCTAATGCAGGTTGGTTAGAAGAACTGGTCTGTATGAAAACGTAAGGCTGGCACAGATAGACTTAACATCAATTTAAGAATACGAGTGCACAAGATAAGCTCCAGGGTGTTTAATTATGCATACAGCAATAAATACTAAATATTTGTGAAAATTTTAAATTGTTCTCTTCTTTGCTGATGTTTCTCTCAGGTTGACAAACGCTACCACACTCCATTAGGTGCATGGGACAGTGAGAAGCATATCACACAAGCAACAGATATACTCATCGACTATATTCAAGCTGTTAAAGCAAAATTTCCCCAGTGGTCCCTGGAACAGCAGCTTAAAGGTAGACTTGTTCACACTAAGAGACCTGAAATTAATTTTAATATCAAGTGTGTACACATTTTGAGACCTTTGTAAGACTTTTTTATGACTGATTGGTTAATTGATTTATTGCATTTAATTAATAAGCTGCACTCCAATTAAAATATTGCCAATATGCACTGTGCCTAGATAAGTGTCACAAATAAAAGTATTAAGAATGTAGATGTTAAAAGTACACATTTTCATATGTAATGTTTCAGGGGGGATATCAGCCTACAATGCAGGTGTGAAAAATATCCGTTCATATGAGCATATGGACTTTGGCACCACAGGAGATGACTATGGGAATGATGTTGTTGCCAGAGCCCAGTGGTTCAAAAGCAAGGGTTACTGAATAACCTGTAAAATTGATATGAATCCTATGTTTGGAGAAATATCAACATGTGATTACACTGCAAAAAATTATTTTCAAGACAATTGAACGTGATTTATTTACTTGTCAAGCAAAATGGGATAAGATATTAAGTCTTGTTTTAAGATAAATCTGACAAAATTTGTGAACTTTAGACTTAAAACAAGAAAAAAAAATCTGCCAAATGGGTAAGCAAAATAAACTTAATTCAAAGGGAAAACAAGTATATTTTGCTTACCCCATTGGAAGATTTGTTTGTTTGTTTGTTTGTTTTAAGTCTAAAGTTCACTAAATTTGATTAGATTTCTCTCAAAACAAGAATTAAAATCTTATGCCAGTAAATAAATCACATTGTAAGAATGTTTAGATATTTTTACTGGAAAACAAGACAAAAATACTTGTCTTGAAAATGATTTTTTGCAGTGTGATTAAAGTTACTGTATTACTGAGAATATTACTTGTTGAGTATTTCTAACCATTGTTGATACAATATTTCTATTTTAACAATTTTAGGAATTGCTATATTTTGTTTACCAGTCTAACTAGAATTAAATTACACAGAGGACTGCCTTTTACGATATGGAATAAAATAAAATAAAACGTACTTATTCACTCAAACTATGTGTCTATCATGTAACACATGGGTCTTGAATAATATTTCCATATATACATTAAGGTTTCCAAGTAGCATATCTTCTGGAGCTTTGTCTATACTTCTCAGTCATCTTATTATTTTTCAGCCCTAAATGTATCTAGGCATAAGAAACCGAAAAGCACAGAGACACTAGACTTGGTAGGACGATCCCAAATTCGAATGTATCATCTAAAACCTAATGACAAAAAGTTGTTTAAAGAATTTCATTTCATCTGATTATTTTGCAGACACAATCTCTTTGTTGCATGTCACCCATATTGAATAATAGACCTTTAGCTTTTGAAAGCAAAACACAGTAGTAAGGAAATTTTGTACAGATAAACACTAGGTTTGCTCCGATACCAAAATTTTGGCTTCGGTACAATATCAGCCCTGGTACCTATCAATAAGTATCAATACTTCGGCAACAAATAAATAGCCTCAGATTACTGATGAAATCACACAGAAATGGACTTGATTAAAAGAACTGCATAAAGTCTTTCAGTTACAAATTATGCATTTTCCATTTACATTTTTCTGGATTTCAGCAAATTGGACCGTAAAACAGGCTTAACTTTGGAAACGTGGAAAACAGGGTGAATGCGATGAAGGTGATGTGGTAATATGAGGCGGACCACCACCAGACTAATGACTACCTATAAACTTGGGGCCCAGCTTACGTGAGGGGAGACAGAGTGGGATGACACGTAAGCTGGGGGCATAGACCGGTGTCGGTCCACTGACCTCTTAACCCGAGCGCCAGTCCGTAACAAGGCTTCTCTGGCAGCTTTCTAGGTGCGTCGGCACCTCTACAAAAAGGCATAGATGGATAGAACCTGAGCATCGGGCTCTTGAGCGGGGAACAGAGGGGGCTGGTTGCTGAGGCTACACTAGAAGGGTGATAACCCCGTAGACGGCAACGAGTTATGAGCATACTCAACCCAAACCAAATTCTCGCTCCAAGAAGGAGGGTTGCGAGAGTCCATACACTGCAGGGTCTTCTCCAGTTCCTGGTTCGCTTGCTCCACCTGCCCATTTGTCTGGAGATGAAACCCAGAAAACAAACTAACTGTTGCCCCTAGCTGTCGACAGAACTCTACCCAAAAACGAGACACAAACTGGGGGCCTCTCTCAAAGACCACGTCGACCGGGAGGCCATGAATATGGAAGACGTGATTAATGACCACTACCGCTGTCTCCCTCGCTGAAGGTAATTTGGGGAGGGGAATGAAATGAGCCGCCTTCAAGATCCGGTCCACTACAATCAAAATGACTGTGTTGCCATGGGAGGGGGGGAGACCAGTTACAAAATCCATGTCATGTGCGACCAGGTTCTTGAAGGCACCGACAGCGGTTGGAGGAGCCTGGCTGGGGGGGGGGGGGTTTACAGGAAGTCTTATTGTTCGCACAAATAGGGCAGGTGGCAACGAATTGGCAAACGTCCTGCACAAGCGATGGTCAATAGAAACACTGTCTAATGAGCGTTTGGGTACGAGTAGCTCCCAGGTGACAGGCGACATTAGATGAATGACCCCACTGCCCACTGGGCGGGCGGCGGGAGACGCGGTGTGTCATAGCGCTATGCAGACTTTAGCCTCCACCTCCCAGGATACCATGCCCACCACTCAGGGAGCAGGGAGGATGGTATCTGCTGGGGCGGTGGAGGTCTCGATTTCGAAACATCGAGAGAGTCAGTTTTGACATTCTTGGAGCCCGGACGATACGAGAGGGTGAAATCAAAACGAGTGAAAGATAAGGCCCAGCAAGCCTGCCTAGAGTTTAGACATTTAGCATTACGGATGTACTATAGGTTCTTGTGATCAGGCCAAACCACAAAAGGTATCCCCGAACCCTCTAACCAATGACGTTAGCCACTCACCCAAAGCCAACCGGACAGCCAGTAATTCCCAGTTACCGACGTCATAATTCCGTTCCATGGGGGTAAGCCGGTGCAAAAAGAATGCACACGGATGCATCTTTCCATCCGAGGGAGAGCGCTGAGAAAGGACTGCTCTAACACTGACCTCGGACGCATCCACCTCCACAACGAACTGACTAGCAGGGTCGGGCGGGCGGGGGCGTTGACCAATCCGAAAGGCATAACCAAATATTCAAAATGCCCTCTATGAGTGTGAAATGCTGTCTTCCACTCATTCCCCCTCCTGATACGAACCAGGTGGTAAGCGTTGCGTAAGTCCACTTCGTAAAGACGGACGCCCCCTGCAAGAGTTCAAAGGCTGAGGACATTAACGGCAAAGGACAATGATTCTTTACCGTGATGTCATTCAGCCTCCGATAATCTATACAGAGTCTATGCGAGCCGTCCTTCTTCTCCACGAAGAAGAACCTCACCCCTGCGGGCACTGAGGAAGGGCGGATGAGACCGGATGCCAAAGAATCAGTAATGTACCTCTTCATGGCCTCCCTCTTAGGAGCCAAGAGTTACTACAGCCGTCCTCGAGGAGGAGAAAAACCAGGAAGCAATTAAATTGCACAGTCGTACGGGCAATTTGGAGGGAGGGTTGTGGCACAGGACCTGCTGAACACCGCCCTCAGATCATGGCATGCCAACGGCACTCCAGACATATCAGCGAGCTCATCTTGCAATGAAACACAAGACTGGACAGGGGAGACAGCAGAGTTAAGACAATGTGAAGAACAAAAAGAGCTCCAGGCAATACAGTGTTAGAAACTATCGCAATTACTTCAGGTGAATGAACTATAAATCCCTTTAAACATCCAAGTTAAGTGTAAATAAATGCCTTGGCTCTGCTGTTCGCGTGATTGACAACTGGAGCGAAAACAGACAGCATTTCTGTGCGTGCACAGCGACGTGCGTGGGGCATGAGGCGATCGTATGGCGAAGAGAGTGGCTGTGTCCGAAATCATTCACTCATTCACTATTTCCTATATAGTGAATGGCAATGAGTGCACTAAATCTCAGCAGCGAGTGAACGAAATGAGTGAGTGAATTCGGACGCTGACGTGTACACCGAGTGTCGGAGCTCTGGGGCTGTCACAGAAACAACATCACATATGAACTTCTAAAACACTTGGCCTTACTTGTTATTCTTATTAAATAATATATTAATACAATAAATCTTCATTCTGTTTGTCATTTTTAATACATACTGTGTGTTAATATAAAGAGTAAACACATTTGATCAAATAAAGAGTGCATTTTAAAATGTATCTGTATGTTTTGTCTCTCTATATGTTATTATGTTATTTTAATCAAGTAATGATTTGTCAAAAAGTGATTTAATACATTCAACATGAAAGAAAACATTGCAGGAGTGAAGGAAGCAGTAAATTCCCAGCTCGTATGTCTTCCCCATGGTGGATTGTGGGCAATTAACCATCGTCGAGTGTACATCAAATATACACTTGAAATTAGAGTGCGTTGTGGGTTAGAATGAAAGTAAGGAACGAGTGGCTCACTCAGAATTCAGACACTCCTACAAAATGGCGGACACTCTAAATAGTGCATTATATAGTGGATAGGGGTGGTTTCAGACACAGCGAGTGTTCCACGACCGGGGTTGGTGCCCTACGCACTAGGTTGCGTGCTCTGCATTTAGAGAGCGGTGGTACTGCTGTACAGAACTAATTATCTAAATACTTACGACACTGAAAACTGTAACTACACTGAAATAAGAATCCGCGCAGGACTTTAAAAGCTATGAAATTAATTAATAAAGCATGATCTTGCTTTGGTTTATATTTCAGCATTATATATAATGTCCTTTTGGGACATTTTCACATTTTCACCGTAATAATTACTAGAAATGTTTCCAAACCTCTCTTATTGACAAATACATCCAGATCTGACAAGAGCCCTTAAAGGGATAGTTCACCCAAAAATTACAATTCTCATTATTTACTCACCCTCATGCCACCCCAGATGTGCATGACTTTCTTTCATCTGCTGAACTCAAATGAAGATTTTTAGGAGAATTTCTCAGCTCTGTAGGTCCATACAATGCAAGTGAATGGTTGGCAACATTTTAAAGCTAAACAAAATCACATAAGTCAACATAAAAGTAATCCATAAGACTCCAGGGTGGTTAAATCAATATCTTCAGAAGTGATGTGATAGGTGTGGATGAGAAACAGAGAAACAGATCACCTTCACATTCTTCTTCTTGTGTTTTTGGTGATTCACATTCTCTGCATGTCACCCCTGCTGTCTAGCAAAAAATGACAAATATTGATCTGTTTCTCACCCACACCTATCATATCACTTCAGAAGATATGGATTTAACTACTGGAGTCTTATGGATTACTTTTATGCTACCTTTTATGTGCTTTTTGGAGCATCAAAATGTTGACTTACAGAGCTAAAATATTCTTCTAAAAATCTTAATTTGTGTTCTGCAGAAGAAAGGAAGTCATGCACATCTGGGATGGCATGAGGGTGAGTAAATGATGAGAGAATTTTCATTTTTAGGTGAACAACCCCTTTAAAGTGATAGCTCAGCCATAATTTAATATTCTGTCATCATTTCCCTACCCTCATGTTGTTCCAAACCAGTGTGATGCTTTGCATTATGTGGAACACAAAATATGTTAGACAGAATATTAGGGACCGACACTCTTGTTCACCATTCACTTTCAAAATATGGAGATAAAAAGAAAATTCACTGAAAGTAAATAGTGACTCAGGCAAACATTCTGTCTAATATCTACTTCATGTTGCATGGAAGAAAGAAAGTCATACGGGTTTGGAACAACATGATGGTGAATGATGACAGAATTTCCATTAATAATAATAATAATTCTGTAGTACATGTTCAATGTGTATTATGTTATTATGTAATGGAATATAGGGGAGTTTACGTCTATTATGTCATTTGTGAAAGTAACGCGTTACTACTTGAGAACTCTTTTAATTGGATACTTTCTTACTCTTACTCAAGTAATTATTTATGTTAGTAATTGTACTTTTACTTGAGTACAGTTTTTGGCTACTCTACCCACCTCTGAGTATCAGTGAGTTGCTGACCATTTAAATAAAAATAAATTAAAATTATAGTTAAATAAATATCAGTACTGTATGTTTAGTATCAGTCAGTTGCTGACCATTTAAATAAAGAATAAATAAAAATACAATAAATAGCTAAATAAAAATCAGTACTGTATGTTTAGTATCAGTCAATGGCTGACCATTTAAATAAAGAATAAATAAAAATAAAATAAATAGTTAAATAAACTTCAGTACTGTATGTTTAGTATCAGACAGTTGCTGACCATTTAAATAAAGAATAAATAAAAATAAAATAAATAGTTAAATAAACATCAGTACTGTTTAGTATCAGTCAATTGCTGACCATTTAAATAAAGAATAAATATAAATAAAATAAATAGCTAAATAGACAACAGTAGTACTGTTTAGTATCAGTCGAATGCTGACTATTTTAATATTGCCAGTCAATTAGGGGCAGGTTGTAAAACAAGAAGCATTTACACCTGCTGAGTCAAGAGATAAACAGCGACAGCGGTGTTACACCGTATTCTGCTATACAAGTTCAGGGGAAACTTTCAACGGTGGAAAACCAGACTGTTAAATATTACATTTTGTAAAAGCAATGACTTGAATTGTTCAATTGAAGGGGGTACCAAACTGTGAATCCTGAATAAAACAGTTTGGTGAATACATGTTTACACATTAGCTTCCACTCAGCTGACAAGCAATAAAAGTAGCTATGTGGTTAGCTAGTTAGCTATAAGCTCGTTGTCATGGAGATTAAAAGATGGACGTTGTTTATTTACTTTCCAGCATTGCGTCTCATCAACTAGGTAACAACGTAGTGTGAAATCAACACTCAACAGACACAATCCACCATGCACCATTGTCTGCTGAGCTGCAAAAAGATGCTCTGACAAACTATAGCTTGCTAACAGCAAACAGATGTGATAAACATGAGGAACATGGTTGTCAGGGACAGGGTTAATGTTATATTAGTTATATTGAAAAGGGAAAATGATGGGGTCATTGTTTATTAACTTTCCAATATGTATTTCACAAACTAGTTAGCAACTTACCGTGAAGACACCGCTTAACTCCGACCTGTCTGCAGAACCACCGTCACCATATACGCTGATACCAATATATCTGTGAAGAGCTAATATCGGCCGATAAATCGGTCGGGCACTACTATAGTAAGTGTTGTTGCTTGTACTGTATGTGCTTCTTCAGTCTTGTTTCCTTATAGTCACATGGTTTTCCATTTGTGAAATTTTTTTTAAAAACCTACAATTTAAACTCATCTTTGGCTGTTTATTACAATTTATATAAAATTGTATTTGTATACAGGTAACCCTGATTATAAGTGGTTAACAAAATTTGACATGTCATCTTTTTGTATAAGCCAGACAATATTTGGTTACAACTCATGTTGATTAATAAACCTGTGTCTTGTTAATGCAATGCCAATGTTACTAACATACTATAAAGTAACAATTAAACAAGTCAACAAAAGTTGCCATCAAATATTCATCCATCCATTTTCTAAACCCAGATATCCTTGCAACCAACATCTCAGCATCTTTTCAAATATAATTTTTTGCATTGAACAACTGTTTGTATCCACAAAATCCACAGAATCTATTTCATCAAATCTTGCTAGCGTGGAATTGTATGACTCCTTTCTTCCATAAAAAAGGGAGATGTTAGGAAGTATGTTAGTCTCAGTCTTTCATTGCTCCTTTTTCCATACAATGAAAGTCAGTGGTGGTTGAAGCTACTTATTTTGCCTAGCATATCTTTTTGTGTTCAACGGAAGAAAGAAAGGTTTTGGAACAACATTAGGGTAACTAAATGATGATAAAAATTTTATTTTTTGTACTTTCCCTTTGATCTTTCGTTTCTTTAAATTCATCAGTTCATATGACACTTTGTTCAACCGTTTTGTGTTGTTGGTACTTGGCCATGTGTTTCTAAAAAATGGATCCACAAAGCAAAGAGACTTTTGTAGCCATGTAACTATAGTCTTGTGTGGAGTATTTCCTACCCTGAAAACTTGACCTGTGCATGAACATCCTTTTTCCTTTCATTTTCTATATTTACTTCCTTCTGTGGCTTGACATTTATGACTTCCTGTTATCATCTTGTAGAAATGACAAGAAATAGCAGGTGTTCTGTAATAATATGACTAAAACAAAAAGGGAATTCCAAAAGTTCTCTGCAGTTCTCTTATAGGCTAGTCCCACCCTAATAGAAGAACAGCTGAGAGAAGAGAAACAGAAAGCAGTCCCACTCGGCTGTCTGACTTTGCGACAAATCAAGTGATTTGTCTTTTTATAGCAATCCTGAGTCAAAATCATGGATAAGAATAAAATCAGTTGTTGAAGTAGACAGTATTTTATATGATATTTTGAGTGTAGTGGCAATCGTATCATTTTCTTTTTACATTTTACTTAATAAATAACAGAAAACTAAAAATCTACTTGCTGTCTTTTGCTGTAAGAAACCTTTATATGTGCCAAAAGTATCACAAAATGTGGAATTTACAGAACACAAAAACTGGGGTGTCACAATTGTTTTGACTGTAACAGTGGTTGGACAACTGTAATACTTCACATTAAAAATCATATTAACCCACTCTGTCTCAGTCAGAATCAGAATCAGCTTTATTGCCAAGTATGCTTACACATACAAGGAATTTGTCTTGGTGACAGGAGCTTCCAGTGCACAATAATACAAAACAGCAACAAGACATAGATAATAAATAAAAATAATTAAAAATTGAATAGAAAATAAAAAAAAGTGAATAGAAAATAAAGTATATATAGAATACACAATAAGACAATATATACAGTATATATATATATAGTAAATATATATATATATATATATATATATATATATATATACATACACACACAGACACATACATACACACATACACGTATGTAGTGCAAATTTAAATACAAATCTGTTATATACAGTGCATGGGAATGTAATGGCAGAAGAGGTTGAATGTGTTGGATAAATATAAAAAGACTAGACTGTGAATTGCACATAATTATTGCTCAATGGGGCAGTTTTAAATGTTCATGAGATGGATAGCCTGAGGGAAAAACTGTTCCTGTGACTGACGGTTCTGTTGCTCAGAGCTCTGAAGCGTCGGCCAGAATGCAACAGTTCAAAATGGTAGTGGGTAGGGTGAGTGGTGTCCAGAGTGATTTTTCCAGCCTTTTTCCTCACTCTGGAAGTGTATAGTTCTTGAAGGGAGGGCAGGGGGCAACCAATCATTTTCTCAGCAGTCCGAACTGTCCTTTGTAGTCTTCTGATATCTGATTTCGTAGCTGAACCAAACCAGACAGTTATTGAAGTGCAGAGGACAGACTCAGTGACTGCTGAGTAGAACTGTATCAGCAGCGCCTGTGGCATGTTGAACTTTCTCAACTGGCGAAGGAAGTACAACCTCTGCTGGGCCTTTTTCACAATGGAGTCAATGTGGGTCTCCCACTTCAGTTCCTGTGAGATGGTAGTGCGCAGAACCTGAATGACTCCACTGCTGCCACAGTGCTGTTTAGAATGGTGAGGGGGTCAGTGTTGGGGGGTTCCTCCTAAAGTCCACATTCATCTCCACTGTGTGTTCAGCTCAAGGTTGTTTTGACTGCACCAGACAGCCAGCTGTTTAACCTCCCTTCTGTATGCAGACTCATCGTCATCTCGGATGAGGCCGATGACAGTGGTGTCATCTGCAAACTTCAGGAGCTTGACAGAGGGGTCCTTGGCGATGCAGTCATTGGTGTAGTGGGGAGAGCACACATCCCTGGGGGGCACCAGTGCTGATTGTACAGTGCTGGAAGTGAATTTCTCCTGTCTCACAAGCTGCTGCCTGTCTGTCAGAAAGCTGGTAATCCACTGACAGATAGACATGGGAACAGCGATCTGGTGTAGCTTAGTCTGGAGTATAGCTGGGATGATGGTGCTAAAAGCCGAACTGAATTCCACAAAGGATCCTTGCATATGTCCCTGGTCTGTCCAGATGTTGCAGGATATGATGCAATCCCATGTTGATGGCATCCTCCACAGACCTGTTTGCTCAATAAGCAAATTGAAGGGGATCTATAAAGGGTCACAGATGTCAGGACGACAGGTCTGTAGACATTAAGTCCTGTGATTTTTGGTATCTTTGGGACAGGAATGATGATTGAGCGTTTGAAGCAGCATGGGACTTCACACTGTTTGAAAATCAGTGGGCCAGCTGGTTAGAACAGGATCTAAGACACGTGGGTGAAATGACATCTGGGCACTGTGCTTTCCTTATCTTTTGTTTTTGGAAGACATGGGACACCTTTTCTTCACAGATCTTAAGTGCAGGTTGAGTAGCAGGAGGGGGGAGGAGGGGGGTTGCAGGAGGTGTTGGTGTTTGTATGAAGTGAAAGTCAGAGTGGATGTGGGGTGTGAGATTAGGCCTTTCAAATCTACAGTAGAACACATTCAGGTCGTCAGCCGGTTGTTGGTCCACCACAGGGTTGGGGGCAGGAGTCGTGTAATTCGTAAGTTGTTTCATGCCACTCCACACTGATGCAGGGTCGTTAGCTGAAAACGTGTTTTTCAGCTTCTCAGAGTATCTTATTTTAGCAACTCTGATTTCCTTATTCAGTGTGTTCCTGGCCTGATTGTACAAGACTTTATCCCCAACTCTGTAAGCATCCTCTTTGGCCTGACGAAGCTGCCTGAGTTCTGCTGTAAACCATGGTTTGTCGTTGTTAAACATTAAATAAGTCCTAGTAGGAATGCACATATCCTCACAGAAACTGATATATGATGTAACAGTATCTGTGAGCTCATCCAGATTGGTGTCTGCAGCCTCAAAAACACTCCAATCAGTGCAGTCAAAGCATGCTTGTAGTTCCAGCTCTGCTTCAATGGTCCATCTCTTTACAGTCCTTACGACAGGCTTAGCAGATTTTAGTTTCTGTCTGTAGGTTGGAAGAAGATGAACCAGACAGTGATCAGAGAGTCCCAAAGCTGCTCTAGGGACAGAGCGATATGCATCCTTTATTGTTGTGTAGCAATGATCCAGTATATTTCTGTCTCTGGTGGGGCATGTAATGTGCTGTTTGTATTTGGGCAGTTCATGTGTGAGGTTTGCTTTGTTAAAATCCCCAAGAATAATAATAACTGAATCCGGGTATTGTTGTTCTGTGTCTGTGATCTGATCAGCCAGCTGTTGCAGCGCTGCATTCACATGCATTTGGCACGATATAAACACTCACCAGAATAAACGAAGAAAACTCCCGCAGCGAGTAGAAAGGCTTACAGTTAATAAAGAGCACTTCCAAATTAGGACAGCACATCTTCTTTAAAGTTGTTACATCTGTACACCAACTTTCATTGATGTAAAAGCATGTTCCACTGCCTCTCGTTTTCCCTGTTAACCCCGCAATGCGATCCGCTCTGAACAGCTGAAAGCTAGTTTGAATACTTTTTATGACATAAACAGGTGAGATTCGATACACTCTGTTCCATAACTGTTCTAGGAGGACAATATGTTGAAGAATTCAAAATTCTCGGGCTCTGGAGATATTAAAAGACACTTACGTGCTCAAGCTGATGCCCCTGAGCAGGCCACGGGCATGGGAGTCGACTTGGTCAGGGAGGTGCGGGAAATACGGCGAGAGTTGCTGAACATGTCGGCAATGCTGACGAAGGTCGTTGCTGACTTGGAGGATCTTGCTGTGATACATTGATCACCACCATAGAGGCGAAGTTCAATGATGTGGTCACAAGAGTGGGGGATGTCAAGAAACAGATTGATTACCTGGAGTCATCGGAGAGGGAATTATCTGCTAATCTGCTAGCAACCAAGGTGGATATGGAGCATGTCTGGGAGAAGTTGGAGGACATGGAAAACCGTAGCCGGCAGAATAACGTCCATATCGTTGGAGTCCCGGAGGGAGTAGAGGGACAGGATACAGTGAAATACAGGGCTCTTTCTGAATCTGCTCGACATAGCAGGCCATAAGCTGGAAATCGAGCAATCTCACAGGGTTCCTGCTCAGTGATCTGCGGAGGGAGACAGGCCCCGATCAATTCTGGCCAAATTTCTGAGATCATCCGATAAACATCTTGTGTTGCACGAGGCAAGGAGTAAAGGAAGGCTTTCTTGGAAGAACCACAGCATTTTCTTTTTCCCAGACTTTGCCAACTCGACAAGAGAGAAACGTGATCAATTCAAGGAATGCAGGAAACTTTTACATCAACCGAAGGTCACTTTTGCAATGATATTCCCGGCCAAATTGAGAATATATGCTAAGGATGGCCGTAAAACATTCACATGACCACAGCAAGCGATGTCCTTCATAAAGTCAGTGGAGTAAGTCATCTTGTTGTACTCACGTTGTAGCTGAGTGGACCGGCTCACTGAATATTCGCTTGACTGTTTGGGGAGTCTGCACGCTTTTTTTGTGCTGGTTCTGCCTAGCGGCTGGAGTTTATTTTGTGGAGTGGCACACCTTCAGGACAGTTTTATGGATGAATCTACATGCTCTTTGTGCTTAGTCCACCGATCGGCTGGAGTTTATTTTGTAGAGTAACACACCTTCAGAATTGTTTTATAGATGAATCTACACGCTCTTTGTGCTTGTTCCGCCTATCGGCTGGAGTTTATTTGTAGAGTAACACACCTTCAGGACATTGTTATGGATGAATCTACATGATCTTTGTGTTTATTCCGCCTGTTGGCTGGAGTTTGTTTTGTGGAGTATTTCTTGCAAAGTCATTGGAGTGAGTACGTCATTTGCTTGCACTCATGTTGCAGCCGAGTGGACCGGCTCACTGAACATTTGCTTAACTGTTTGAAGATCTGCGTGCCTTTTTTGTGCTGGTTCTGCCTATCGGCTGGAGTTTATTTTGTAGAGTAACACACCTTCAGGACAGTTTTATGGATGAATCTACATGCTCTTTGTGTTTATTCCGCCTGTTGGCTGGAGTTTGTTTTGTGGAGTATTTCTTGCAAAGTCATTGGAGTGAGTACGTCATTTGCTTGCACTCATGTTGCAGCCGAGTGGACCGGCTCACTGAACATTTGCTTAACTGTTTGAAGATCTGCGTGCCTTTTTTGTGCTGGTTCTGCCTATCGGCTGGAGTTTATTTTGTAGAGTAACACACCTTCAGGACAGTTTTATGGATGAATCTACATGCTCTTTGTGTTTATTCTGCCTATTGGCTGGAGTTTGTTTTATTGATTATCTTTTGCTGTGTAATTCTGTCTCACAAAATTTGCATAGAATCACCAGACTTGAGCAATCCGATGGCAAGTTTGTCGCGGGGGCTCTCAAAAGCGTGCATGGACTGTTTGAGTTTGGAAGGATGGACGCCAGTTGGCGCTGTCATGCGCGGGGTTAATGCGCACGTTTTTATTTTTTCTGTTTGTTTGGTTCTGAGGGATATTTGGGTTTTGATGGTTGCACTTATGTTGGAATGTGGTCTTTATAATCTTGTTTTGGACGCATGATCTATTTTTTCTTATATGTCAAAATGTCAAATGTCAATATGAGTGGATTGTCTCTCTCCATGTGGAATGTGAATGGGTTGGAGCACCCCATAAAAAGAAGGAAGGTTATTTCTCTTCTTAAGCATAAGAAATATGATATAGTGTTTCTTCAAGAAACGCACATTTCTCCGCAGGAAGTGGAAAAATTTGGAAAGATATGGGGTGGGCATTTTTTTTATAGTGCTGGCTCGAGTGAGAACAGTTGAGTCATTACACTGATAAATAAACATCTACAATTCAAATGTCTCAAACAGAGTAAAGATAAATTAGGAAGAGTCATTATTGTTTTAGCCAAAATTCAAGGACAAAGTCTTATTTTGCCTAATATTTATGTACCTAACGTTGATGATCAGGGCTTTTTTATAGATCTTGAAGGGATGTTGCAAGCCACTGGCACCCCTCATGATATAATATTGGGAGGAGACTTTGATCTTTTGATGGACTCAGTCTTTGATCATAGTGAAACAAAAGTGTGAAAACCCCCTAGAGCAACACTGACGCTTCACAGGATGTGTAAGAATCTTGGTCTTACAGATATTTGGAGACTTTTGAACCCATCTGGTAGGAACTATACATTTTTTTCATCAGTTCATAAGATTTACTCTAGAATAGATTTTTATATATATATATATATATATATATATATATATATATATATATATATATATATATAAGTCCCTCATTTCATGAGTGTGAAATTGTGTTTAGAGGTGTTGCCACATATGGAGAAAAATAAATCATATAGTTGGCACTTTAATGTATACCTTTTGCAAAATCCTGAATTCCAACAAATGCTAAAGGCTGAAATTAATGTCTATATGGAAACCAACTGGTCCTCAGTATCCTCTGTGGACATGGCTTGGGAGGCACTTAAGGCAGTTCTTAGGGGCCAGATCATACAGTATGCCTCATTCACCAAAAAATCCAAAGCACAAGAACTCATGGAATTGGAAGGGAATATTAAAAGTGCCGAGGCAGAGTTGAAGCGACAAATGTCATGTAATGGCCTCAGGGAATTGACCCGATTGAAATACAGATATAATACTAGTTTGTATTTTTTGAGTTTTAGCTAGTCAGGACAAGACAGTCATACTTTGAGTCGGGAGATAAGGCAGGGAAACCCTGGCTAGATTTATAAAACAGAGAGAGTCTTTTTCTACCAGTCTACTGAAGAGGATATTAGAAACTTTGTGGAACCATTAGAACTTCCTAAACTGACGACTGAGCAAAAAAATTCTCTTGATTCTGAGATAAACTTGGAGGAGCTTGGCGAGGTAATTAAGGCCTTGCCCACAGACAAGGCTCCGGGCCAGATGGCTTTGCCGCTGAAGTTTTTAGATCTTATGCTACAGACCTGACTACACTTTTGCTAGAAGTTTATACGGAATCATTAAAGAATGGAAAGCTTCCGCCAACCATGACACAAGCCCGGATCAGTCTGATTCTTAAAAAGGACAAAGATCCAAGCAAATGTAAGAGTTACTGTCCAATTTCCCTGATCCAGCTAGACGGAAAAATACCTTCAAAAATTTTGGCTAACCGATTAAGTAGTTATGACATCTCTTATACATATAGATCAGATAGGGTTTATTCAGAACTGTAGCTCTTCTGATAACATTAGGCATTTCATCAGTATCATGTGGTCAGTGGTGAATAATCAGACTCCGGTCGCTGCCATCTCACTTGACGTCGAAAAGGCATTTTATATGGTAGAATGGGATTATCGTTTTAATATTTTGGAAATGTATGGGTTCAGGAATATTTTTATTGGATGTATTTAGTTACTTGATAGACACCCGGTAGCTGCGTTACAAACAAATGGATTAAATTCAAATTATTTTACTCTGGATAGGGGCACCCGGCAGGGTTGCCCTCTTTCCCCATTATTGTTCTGTTTTACCCTGGAACTATTAGCAGCAGCGATAAGAAAGGAGGATGATTTTACAGGGGTGATGGCGGGAGGTGTGGCGTATAAGCTTTTGCTTTACGTAGATGATATTTTATTATTCGTCTCCGACCCTACTAGATCTATGCCTTGCCTGCACAGAATTATTAATTCCTTTTCTAAGTTCTCAGGATACAGATTTAATTGGTCTAAATCCAAAGCTTTGTCTCTGACAGCGTACTGCCCAGTAACGGCATTTCAGCCAGGCGCCTTCCAGTGGCCCAAACAGAGCAATAAGTATTTGGGTATTTTATCCCCAGCAAATTTGTGTGATTTAGTTAGAGTTAATTTTGACCCTTTAATAAAAAGGTTTTCGAGTGATATGGGCAGGTGGGCTTCATTACATTTATCTATGATTGGGAAGGTTAATGTTATTACAAATTTATTGTATTCCAAAATTCAACTACCTGCTACAATCTCTCCCTATAGATGTCCCCCTCTCTTATTTCAAGCAATTTGATAGCATAGCAGTCCTTCATTTGGAATGGTAAATGTCCCAGATTACACTTCAGTAAGTTACATAGGCCGAAGGTGGGCTAGGCCTACCCAAGATTTTGTTTTATTATTATGCATTCGGACTCAGACATTTGGCTCATTGATTGCTTCCACCTGAGAGAGCCCATCCCTGGTTTCGTATTGAACAGGAAGTTCTTGCCCCAATTTCACCATTGCAAAGCCTTTCTATCAAACTAACAGGAGAAGTTAAGTTACACCCCGTTATCTCACATTTGCACGTGGTATCGACAAAAGTGTCCAGAGTGTTTAATTCAAACATTTATTTAAATGTTGCTTCGAGCATATGGCTGAACCCCAAATTATGTATTGATAAGTCCCCTTTCTGCTGGACAGGGTGGATTGTGAGGGAGGTTAATATGCTTGGTGACCTATATGAGAGTGGAGTGTTGAGATCCTTTGAAAATATGGTTCAACATTTTGGGATTCTCAGGTCTCAGTTCTTTAGGTATTTACAACTGTGCCACCTGCTCTGTACTATTTCTGGGAGTAGCATACACCCCCCTAAAGCGGCAGATACTCTGGGAGTGGTGATTACTGCTTTTGGAAAAGATCATGAGGCATCGGAGTATTACTCCCTGCTGTAAGTGCCTTGGCAATGACAGGCAGACAAAGACGATGATGATGTGAAGGACCCAAGTGCAGTTTATTTACATAAGTGATAATCAAAAACGTGAGCAAGAACAAAACATAAACATGGACTTGACTTGACTTGACTTGACTTCCAAACAAAGTTACATTAACAATACCTGACAAAAACAATACCTGACTAAAGACAATGGCAAACATGAGGGCTTAAATACATCGACAAGGGTGACAAGACAACCAACGAACAGACAGAACTATAAACAAGATAACAAGACTAATGAACTTAAACCAATAAAAGACAAGACTGATAATGAGATAATCAAACAATGAACCAATGAATACAAGACACATGGACAGGGGAAACACATGACAGGATCACATGAGGGAACAGGAAATCACATGACATGAAACACATGACTATAAAACAGGAACTAAACTTCCAAAATAAAAGACATGAACACAAAACATGAACAAAAACACATTTAAACGTGACACCTGTTAATTCAGAGTCTGGGGGATGGAGCTTCAACTTCTCTCAAGAGATTATGGGAGAAAAATTTAAACTTGGTTTTGGGGGAGGGAGTGTGGGATCCAAAAAAACATCTAGAGATGCAAGGGTGCGCCTTATGCAATTTAAGATTTTACATTGATTCTGTTGGACCCCCTCTAGATTGTATAGGCTTGGTCTTAAAGACACACCCACCTGATAGCGATGCCAATCAGAAGATGGGAACACAACCCATGTTTTTCAGTGGTGTGTTAAGATCCAAGAATTTTGGTTGAGGGTTCAGAGTTTTATGTGTGACGTATTGGGCACTCAAATTTCATTTTGCCCCAGACTCTGTATTTTAGGCACTGGGGCGGTCATTAATATAGGGGATAAATACATAAAAAATTGGGTCCTAGCCAGTGTTATGATCAACAGACAGGTCATCCTTAGGGGATGGAAGTCGGCTGGAGCGCTCTCATTTCAGAAGTGGTGCACAGAGATGGTCAGGGTAGCGGCATTTGAGGAAATGTCATATAGAAGGCTAGGCAACTGGGATTTATTTAATAAGAAATGGGGCAGCTATTTGGCCTTTTTGGAAGGCTCTCGGGGAGGGCCAATTCTCCCCAATTTGGAATGCCCAATTCCCAATGTGCTCGCCTCGTGGTGGCGTAGTGACTCACCTCAATCCAGGTGTCGGAGGAAGAATCTTAGTTGCCTCTGTGTCTGAATCAGTCAATCCGCTCGTCTTATCATGTGGCTTGTTGAGCGCGTTACCACGGAGACATAGCACTTGTGGAGGCTTCACGCTATTCTCCGCGGCATCCACACAACTCACCACGCACCCCACAGAGAGCGAGAACCACATTATAGCGACCACAAGGAGGTTACCCCATGTGACTCTACCCTCCCTTGCTCCCTAGCAACCTCCTAAGGTCTGGTTGCTTAGGAGACCTGGCTGGAGTCACTCAGCACACCCTAGATTCGAACTCGCGACTCCAGGGGTGGTAGTCAGCATTTAAACTCACTAAGCTACCCAGGCCCCTGAGATTTATAGTTTTAAATGTGTGTGATTATAATTATTTTATATACCTATATATCATTTTTTTTTTTTTTTTTTTTTGTGTGTGTGTATATGTATACTTTGGCTTTGACCACAGGGATATTTGTTGAGAGTCAGGGTGGGGTTGGGGATTGGGAGGGGGAAAGGGAATAATGGGCATTAAAAGTTGATTTTGTGTATATATGTTTTGCTTTTCTGTTTTGTTTGTTAGAATCAATAAAAAGTGTTAATCGGGGGAAACATAAGGGCAACATAAAAGTACTCCAGACAACTCCAGTGGTTAAGTCCATGTCTTTAGAAGCAATATGTTAGGTGTGGGTGAGAACAGAAGTATATTATAAATTCTCCTCCCTGCTAAGTCAATCTCCACTTTTACTTTCACATTTACATTCTCCTTCTTCTGTTTTTGGTGATTCACATTCTTCATGCTTATCGCCCCTACTGGGCAGGGAAGAGAATTTATGATAAAAAATGACTTAACTATTAATCTATTTCTCACCCACACCTATCATATTGTGTCTGAACACATGGATTTAACCACTGGAGTCATTATTTATTTACCCTCATGCAGTGGTACAGTAGTGACTGAAGAGGTGGGCATTTTGTGTTGTTATCAAGGATCACCAGTTGTGTGTGAAAATCCCAGGAGATCAGCAGTTACAGAAATACTCAAACCAGCCCATCTGGCACCAACAATCATGCCATGGTCCAAATCATTGAGATCACATTTTTTCCCCATTCTGATGGTTGATGTGAACATTAACTGAAGCTCCTGACCCATATCTGCATGATTTTATGCACTGCACTGCTGCCACACGACTGGCTGATTAGGTAATTGCATGGATGATTGTTGGTGCCAGACGGACTGGTTTGAGTATTTCTGTAACTGCAGATCTCTTGGGATTTTCACACACAACAGTCTCTAGAATTTACTCAGAATGGTGCCAAAAAGAAAAAACATTCAGTGAGGGGGAGTTCTGCAAATGGAAATACCTTGTTGATGAGAGAGGTCAACAGAGAATGGCCAGACTGGTTCGAACTGATAAAGTCTACGGTAACTCAGATAACTGCTTTGTACAATTGTGGTGGGAAGAATATCATTTCAGAATGCTATTCTGAGATGTGGGTTGGCGCTGTTTTGGTTTTAATGTTGTGGCTGTTCGGTGTATATTTAACCACTGGGGTCATATGGAGTTCACTTTATTTTGGAGCTACAAAGGTCTGATTACCATTCACTTGCATTGTATGGACCTTAAGAGCTGAGATAGTCTTATAAAAATCTTTGTTTGTGTTCAGTAGAATACAAAGTCATACACAAATAGGATAGCATGAGGGTGAGTAAATGATGGGAGAATTTTCATTTTTGGGTGAACTATCCCTTTAAGTCCCTGTTTACTATACATTCTCCTCCCTGTCCAGTAGGTGGCGATATGCACAAAGAATGTGATTCACCAAAAACTAAAGAAAAAGAATGTGGAAGTGAAAGTGGATATATATATATATATACAGGTGCATCTCAATAAATTAGAATGTCGTGGAAAAGTTCATTTATTTCAGTAATTCAACTCAAATTGTGAAACTCGTGTATTAAATAAATTCAATGCACACAGACTGAAGTAGTTTAAGTCTTTGATTCTTTTAATTGTGATGATTTTGGCTCACATTTAACAAAAACCCACCAATTCACTATCTCAAAAAATTAGAATATGGTGACATGCCAATCAGCTAATCAACTCAAAACACCTGCAAAGGTTTCCTGAGCCTTCAAAATGGTCTCTCAGTTTGGTTCACTAGGCTACGCAATCATGGGGAAGACTGCTGATCTGACAGTTGTCCAGACGACAATCATTGATACCCTTCACAAGGAGGGTAAGCCACAAACATTAATTGCCAAAGAAGCTGGCTGTTCACAGAGTGCTGTATCCAAGCATGTTAACAGAAAGTTGAGTGGAAGGAAAGAGTGTGGAAGAAAAAGATGCACAACCAACCGAGAGAACCGCAGCCTTATGATTGTCAAGCAAAATCGATTCAAGAATCTGGGTGAACTTCTCAAGAAATGGTCTGAGGCTGGGGGTCAAGGCATCAAGAGCCACCACACACAGACATGTCAAGGAATTTGGCTACAGTTGTCGTATTCCTCTTGTCAAGCCACTCCTGAACCACAGACAACGTCAGAGGCATCTTACCTGGGCTAAGGAGAAGAAGAACTGGACTGTTGCCCAGTGGTCCAAAGTCCTCTTTTCAGATGAGAGCAAGTTTTGTATTTCATTTGGAAACCAAGGTCCTAGAGTCTGGAGGAAGGGTGGAGAAGCTCATAGCCCAAGTTGCTTGAAGTCCAGTGTTAAGTTTCCACAGTCTGTGATGATTTGGGGTGCAATGTCATCTGCTGGTGTTGGTCCATTGTGTTTTTTGAAAACCAATGTCACTGCACCCATTTACCAAGAAATTTTGGAGCACTTCAGGCTTCCTTCTGCTGACCAGCTTTTTAAAGATGCTGATTTCATTTTCCAGCAGGATTTGGCACCTGCCCACACTGCCAAAAGCACCAAAAGTCGGTTAAATGACCATGGTGTTGGTGTGCTTGACTGGCCAGCAAACTCACCAGACCTGAACCCCATAGAGAATCTATGGGGTATTGTCAAGAGGAAAATGAGAAACAAGAGACCAAAAAATTCAGATGAGCTGAAGGCCACTGTCAAAGAAACCTGGGCTTCCATACCACCTCAGCAGTGCCACAAACTGATCACCTCCATGCCACGCCGAATTGAGGCAGTAATTAAAGCAAAAGGAGCCCCTACCAAGTATTGAGTACATATACAGTAAATGAACATACTTTCCAGAAGGCCAACAATTCACTAAAAATGTTTTTTTTATTGGTCTTATGATGTATTCTAATTTTTTGAGATAGTGAATTGGTGGGTTTTTGTTAAATGTGAGCCAAAATCATCACAATTAAAAGAACCAAAGACTTAAACTACTTCAGTCTGTGTGCATTGAATTTATTTAATACACGAGTTTCACAATTTGAGTTGAATTACTGAAATAAATGAACTTTTCCACGACATTCTAATTTATTGAGATGCACCTGTATATTGTTTTTATAGTTTTCTATTGATCAAGGAAGTTGAAATGTGGCATGCTTTTTCATTGGCACAAGTGTTAACATGTTCAAAAACATAAATTATCTTTTCCCACAGCCTTGTATTTAATTTATTTTCACTTCCTCCTGTGCTCTGCACCTTGCACAGTCATGACTTTCTTTTGTCATCTAGACACAGCAATGGTTGCTAGCTAAGACTTATACTTACATAAGGCCTCCGCCTTATGTAAGCCTGCCTCCACCTGCCCTAATGTGTGCTGTTCAGTAATTAAATGACTAATAAATAGGGGATTCCAGATTTTGCAACCTTTACACTTATAAGAATATTAAGCATGTTTGATTTCGTCCCACCTAACGGAAGAACATCTGATAAAAAGAAGATGAACCACTCCCTCTGGAATCATATATAATCACCTTGCATAGTTGTATTCAGCTATACTGATTTGTTCTTTTACAGAAGTTCAAAGACATCATCATGGGTAAGTAAAATAATATCAGGTGCTAAATAACTATGATACCATCTAATAGTGAAGAGCATTTTGAGTGTAGTGCATAAATGCACTGCATAATTAAGTTATTTACTGGGTTTTAGGTGATATTTTCCATATTGTTCTTAGCATGTGCTTTTGGAGACATCATGAAAATAGACACCACCGGGGCATCAGAGGTGACAGCAAAACAGGACAAATTAACCATAAAGGGTATGACTGCTTACCTAGCGTGTCCATATTTGTCCTTTAAAAAATATGCACTACATTACAGTTTATGTTAACAATGATTTACTCTTTTCAAAGGTGCTGAAGCCTCCAAAAAACTGGCTGAGCACGACCTGGCCCGGATGGAGAAATACAAGGGTATAATCACCAAAGTTGGCAAAGCAAAAAAGATGGACCCAGCCGTGATTGCTGCCATTATATCCAGAGAGTCGAGAGCTGGAGCAGTACTGAAGGATGGTTGGGGTGACCATGGCAATGGATTTGGCCTAATGCAGGTTGGTTAGAAGAATAGGTCTATTTGAAAAGATAAGGCTGGCCCAGGTAGACTAAAAACAAGGTGATTAAGAATCCATAAGATAAAATTCAAGATGTTTAGACCTAAATCTATAGGGGCATAATATTTTTGTGTAAGGTTTTGCACAATGGCTGTGTTTGGAATGGAAAAATATCTGTACACTGTATACTGCCTACTATTATTAAAGACTAGTAAGTGAGACTGTAAGAATTATTCCACTTCAATTAACTCACTACGTTTGTCACAAGACCTCATCACAATGCAAGTTTAAATCAGCAAGTGGTGTCCTGTTATTATTTATTATTAATGGTTATAGATTTTACAAGTCTGTTTTCTTGTTTTATTTCCCCTTTATCCCAACATAGTTCCTTACGAGTTTCTGACAAATATACAGTAAATATAAATGCAAATATAAATAAACCATCTTAAATGTGAGTATTTTAAATATTTTTGCACATATCCAATTGTTCTTCATTTCTGATGTCCCTTTCAGGTTGATAAACGCAACCATAAGTTAGTAGGTGCATGGGACAGTGAGCAGCATTTTGCACAAGGAACTGATATACTCATTGATTTTATTAAGGGCATTAAAGCCAAATTTCCCCAGTGGTCCCAAGAGCAATGCTTCAAAGGTATGTTTACTCTGAGAGACCTAAAACTAACCCTGATTGACCTTAATTAACCTTGTTTGAGAATGTATGCATAGTATCATCAGAAAAGTGCATAAGGCTTTGGTCATATCACAAAGGATTTACAAATATAAGTCTTCAGAAGAACATAAACTTCATGTTTTTGAGGTATAATGTCTGTTCCAGGGGGAATATCAGCCTACAATGCAGGTCTGGGGAATGTGAGGACATATGAGCGTATGGATGTTGGCACAACAGGAGGAGACTATGCCAATGATGTTGTTGCCAGAGCCCAGTGGTTCAAAAGCAAAGGTTACTAAAGAACAGCATTTATTGACCTGAATAACTCATACATTATGTGAAACTGAGGAACAGTGTCCTGTAAACCTTACCTGTAAGACTCAACTCACATTTGGAAAAATAGCATAACTTGATTTCTCATCATTATTATATCTGCTTTATTTGTAAAATTATTTACCATAATTAAAGTAATTAAGCAGAAATTATAGATCCTTTTTTATATAATCCTTTTTTTTCTAACAATGTTTTTAAACAGTTTCAGGTGTTTATGAAGTGTGATCATTTCTATCTTTTGATTACCAGTGCTAGCTAGTGCTTTTTACATAGTGCATTACCCACAATGATAAACAAATGTGATGAAATAAAACTCTTTAATAAAATAATAATAACATAAATAAAACAGCAGTTTTAACCCTATTCTGCATTACTTCTCAGTTGTCTTATTATTTTTCTGCCCTAAAAGTGTCTGAGCATAACTAACATTGACAAACTTACAAGGATGGTTACATGTTGGTTTTCATATTCCAATAATAAATATTTAGTTTGTGCTAGCATATACCTAATACATAAACTAGACAAATAAAAAATGCACAAGATCACATTTTAGCAGCCAGTACTTTTGGTTGTGAATGTTCTTCATCAGTAGTGAATTTCACATGAATTGTTGGATAAAGGCCTAGCTTGCATTTCTTTAAGCTTTAGCTCTTGCATGTGTACCACAACGTTTGAGTAATGACCACAAGTTGGCACTATAGTAAGTGTTTTTGCTTGTACTGTATGTGCTTCTTCAGTCTTGTTTCCTTATAGTCATATGGTTTTCCATTTGTGACATTTTTTAAAAACCTATAATTTAAACTCATCTTAGGCTGTTTATTACAATTGATATAAAATTGTATTTGTATAGAGGAAACACTGATTATACGTGGTTAAAAGAATTTTGACGTCATCTTTTTGTATAAGCCAGACAATATTTGGTTACAACTCATGTTGACTAATAAACCTGTCTTGTTAATGCAATGCCAATGTTACTAACATAATATAAAGTAACAATTAAACAAGTCAACAAAAGTTGCCACCAAAAACTTAACAAATTTCAAATGTACAGCCATCAAATATTAATCCATCCATTTTCTAAACCCAGTTATCCTTGCATCCAACATCTCAGCATCTTTAGCATAGTTTTTTTCATTGAACAACTGTTTGTATCCACAAAATCCACAGAATCTATTTCATCAAACCTTGCTAGCGTGGAACCGTATGACTCCTTTCTTCCATAAAAAAAGGGAGATGTTAGGAAGTATGTTAGTCTCAGTCACTATTCACTTTCATTGCACCTTTTTCCATATGATGAAAGTCAGTGTTGGCTGAAGCTACTTATTTTGCCTAGCATATCCTTTTGTGTTCAACGGAAGAAAGAACGGTTTTGGAACAACATTAGGTAACTAAATGATGACAGAATTTTTATTTTGGTACTTTCCCTTTGATATTCAGTTTCTTTAAATTCATCAATTCATCAAATCAATCAATCACTTTATTGTCACACAGCCATATACACAAGTGCAATGGTGTGTGAAATTCTTGGGCGCAGTTCCGATCAACATAGCAGTCATGACAGTGATGAGACATATACCAATTTACAATAACATCAAATTAACACAGCACAATTTAAACGTCTGATATACACATAATTACACACAACACAATATACAAATAATAACATACACTGTACAGTATACAATACACACAATATAGATACACATTATTCAATAAAAATAAAAAATAAAAATAAAAATATATAAAAAAGTATATATAGTAGTATATATAGAACGTACAGTAGGTTGTATTGTACTGTATTGACATTCAGGCTGTCAGCTGATAGTCAGTTGTTAAGAGAGAATATAATATAATAATAATATAATTTATGACAGTCCGGTGTGAGATATAAGAGTAAGAGTAATAAAGTGCAGTGCTGATGTATTTTGATCATGGGAGATCAAGAGTTCAGAAGTCTGATTGCTTGGGGGAAGAAGCTGTCATGGAGACGGCTGGTGCGGGTCCTGATGCTGCGATACCGCCTGCCTGATGGTAGCAGTGAGAACAGCCCATGGCTCGGGTGGCTGGAGTCTCTGATGATCCTCCGAGCTTTTTTCACACACCACCTTGTATATATTTCCTGGAGGGAGGGAAGCTCACCTCCGTTGATGTGTCTGGCAGTTCACACCACCCTTTGCAGTGCTTTGCGGTTTTGGGAGCGGTGCTATTGCCGTACCAGGCGGAGATGCAGCCAGTCAGGATGCTCTCTACAGTACTGGTGTAAAACCGTGTGAGGATGTGGCGGTTCATTTCAAACTTCCTCAGCTGTCTCAGGAAGAAGAGGCACTGATGAGCCTTCTTCACAACGACTTCAGTGTGGATGGACCATGTGAGTTCCTCAGTGATGTGGACGCCCAGGAACTTGAAGCTGCTGACTCTCTCCACTGGTGCTCCATTGATGGTGATAGGACTGTGTTTTCTGTCTTTTCTTCTGAAGTCCACCACAAGCTCCTTTCTCTTACTGACGTTGAGGGAGAGGTTGTGCTCCTGACACCAGTGTGTCAGTGTGTGCACCTCCTCTCTGTAGGCTGTTTCATCATTGTCAGTGATCAGACCTACCACCGTCATGTCATCAGTAAACTTAATGATGGCATTGGAGCTATGTGTTGCCACACAGTCATGTGTGTACAAGGAATACAAGAGTGGGCTGAGAACACAGCCCTGTGGGGCTCCAGTGTTGAGGGTTAGTGATGAGGAGATGTTGCTGCCTATTCTAACCACCTGGCGTCTGCTTGACAGGAAGTCTAGGATCCAGCTGCACAGTGAGCTGTTTAAGCCCAGAGCCCGGAGTTTCTCATCTAGCTTGGAGGGCACTATGGTGTTGAATGCTGAGCTGTAGTCTACAAACAGCATTCTCACATAAGTGTTCTTTTTTTCCAGGTGGGAGAGAGCAGTGTGTATTGTTGATGTAATGGCAATCATCAGTGGAGCGGTTGTTGCGGTAAGCAAACTGCAATGGGTCAAGAGAGAGAGGCAGCACAGAGCAGAGGTAATCTCTGATTAGTCTCTCAAAGCATTTGCTGATGATGGGGGTCAGAGCAACAGGACACCAGTCATTTAAGCAAGTTATTTTTGATTGCTTTGGAACAGGCACAATGGTGGATGTTTTAAAGCATGTGGGGACTACAGACAAAGAGAGGGAAAGGTTGAAAATGTCTATAAAAACACCAGCCAGCTGATTCGCACACGCTCTGATGACGCGGCCTGGAATGCCGTCTGGACCCGCGGCTTTACGGATATTCACCCTTCGGAAGGATCTGGTTACATCCGCTACAGAGACAGAGAGTGAACTAACCTCTGTAGCTTCGGCCGCGAGAGTTCTCTCCGTGAGGGTGGTGTTATTTCCCTCAAAACGAGCATAAAAAGTATTTAGCTCATCCGGGAGGGAGGCAGCGGTGTTCATGGCGGAGTTTTTATTCCCTTTAAAGTCTGTGATGATGTTAATTCCCTGCCACATGCTTCTAGAGTTGGTGGTGTTAAACTGTCCTTCAATCTTGCTCCTGTACTGGCGTTTTGCTGTTCTGAGGCACAACTGGCTTGTTTATGCACATTAAGTGCCGCGCGAACATCGTTATTTATCCATGGATTCTGGTTCGGATAGATTCGTATTGTTCTGGTCGAAGCCACGTCCTCCACGCACTTTTTGACGAAACACATTACGCTATCAGTGTAAAGCTCGATGTTGTCATCAGAGGCAGACCGGAACATCTCCCAGTCCGTGTGATCAAAACAGTCCTGTAGCGTAGAGTCTGATTGGTTCGACCAGCACTAGATCGTTCTGAGGGGGGGGCGCGCAAGATGGCGACTGGTGAGGAGGTTGTTTTGAGAAGCTGAGGATAAAAGTTTGTTCCTTCACCTTAAATCGTTCTTTTTGTTTAATAAATTGGCCAGTCACGGACATCCAGATGTAAGGTCTTATAACTAATCATGAAGTTAATCAGGTGCTGTAACTTTTTCTTCAGCTTTGCAACTCGCCGATGTGTAACCCAATAAGCTTCCATGGCGGAAAAACAGAAAGAGAGAGAAAGTAAAACCAAGAAAAAAGCCTAACAAAGTCGCTAACAAAGATGAAAAGCAAAGATGATGAAGTACACATTTGCGGCACTGACATTCAAGCATTGCACTCATATTCGGTGCATAACACTTCATTTGCTACATTACCGGATTCGACCCCCAGCACTCCTGATCCGAAGAAAGGTAAACATGAACCTTCCTTGTCTGAAATTCAAGAAAACATCATGCGATGCATAAATGAGAGAGTCAACGGATTAGAGGAACTCTTAAGGGCAAATACGGTGAGCATTGAAGCTCTGAAGAAAACGACAGAATTCCTCTTCAGTGAAGTAAAAGACATCAAAGAAGACATGAAAAATGTTAAGAAGGAGATGAAGATAAATCATGAGGTCAGCGGTGCACATGGTAAGAAAATGTCGGAGATTGAAGCCAGGCTCAACGAGGTAGAATGTTACAAAAGAAGATGGAATCTGAGACTGTATGGACTAGTGGAACAGGCAGGCGAAGACATAAAGGCACGAGTGGTAGATATTTGTTGTGTAGTTCTTCCAGAACTTACCAGCAAACTTCAACAAGATGTAGATATCGTACACCGGCTTGGAAGAAAACTTGAAGGAAATGCTGTGAAAGCGAGAACCGTCATCATCCAGTTTGTGTCCAGATCCTCACGTGATATGCTTTGGAAAGCTGCAAAAACGAGTACCTATCTGAAGACAAAGGAGATACGATTTGGAGAGGATTTAAGAACTATGGACAAAGCCATACGTAAACAACTGTGGCTAAAAGTGGAGGCTGCTCGGCAGGTAGGAAAGAAGGCTTACTTCGTCGGCGTACGAGCCTTTGTTGATGGAAAAGAGATATATGCCTAAATACTGAATACGATTGTGTGCAAATACAGTATCTTGAATAAGAAATGCATGTGGTCACAACTTTAGTGGTCTATGTGTCTTTAACAAGTACAGTCATTACGTGGAATGGACTACGTTGAGGACAGAAATGCTCATATAGATATTATTGAAATATATCCAAAATGTTCATATGCTGTACATCAGAGTTCTTAAAGATCTTAAGTTAAGTATTATTAAGGTCAATCTGGGTTGTAGTTACATTATTGAGGTGATGGGAACATATTTTGTTTCACTTTTGATAAGGTATTGGTAATACAGCACATTGGTGTCTTTGTCAGTTTGTTCTATAAATGTCAGGGGAATCCGTGATTTGCTGAAAAGGAAAGCAGTATTTTTATTTTGCAAGAAATTTAAATGTAACTTTTATTATATTCAAGAAACACATGCTTCTTTGTCAGATTATAATTTTTGGAAGAGTCAATGGGGGGATGATTTATGGATGTCATATGGGAATAATCGATCAGCTGGTGTTGCAGTTTTAAAAGGTACATTTAAGGGGAAAATAATTCAAACCAAATTGCATGACTCAGATCGATGGGTGATATTGGTAATAGAAAAGAATGCTGACATTTTTATTTAGGGTAATGTCTATGCAACAAACTTTACCACGCAAAATAAAGCTTTTTTTTTACATTTTGAAGATCAGATTCAAAAAATAATAGAAAAGTTTAGCAATGCAAAATTAGTAATTGGAGGAGATTTTAATACAATATGGGATTCTGAAAAGGATTGTTTTCCTCCTCGTCCAAATGTCAGGTCTGTTCTTCCAGAATTGAATAATTTATGTTCTACTTTTGACTTAATTGATATATGGAGACATAAGTATCCAGATAAAATTCAATTTACATGGTGTAAAAGGAACCTTACTCAGCAGTCACGTATAGATTATTGGTTAATTTCAAGGTATTTAGTGAATTTTGTTAAAGAGGTCTCTATAGAGCCGTCTGTTCTTACAGATCACAAAGGCATTTTTCTCTCACTATATACAACAAAATCTAGTGATGTAAAAACAATTACGTACTGGAAAATGAACCAAAACATATTGAAAGATGAGCACTTCAGAGAGGATGTTAAAAATATTATTATAGATTGTTGGAATGAGGCACATTCAACAAATACTTTCGGTTTAAATTGGGAATTAATGAAATATAAAATAAGAGCTTTAGCCATAAGGAGAGGAAAAGAAATGGCAAAACAGAGAAAAAAAAATGAAGAAAAAATTATATGTGAAATAATAAATCTCTCTGGAAATTGCAATTTAGATCAAGAAGGGAAAAATAAATTATTACAATTACAATTAGATTTAGATAAAATATATGAATATAAAGCAAAGGGTGCCTTTATTAGATCAAGGAAGAAATGGTTAGAGGAAGGAGAAAAAAGTACAAAATATTTTTTTAACATGGAAAGAAGAAATGTAGAACTCACATCTATGGTCAAACTGAATATTAATGGACAGTTAACAGAAAATATGATGGAAATATCAAGATATGTGGCAAAATTTTATGAGAAATTGTATTCTTATGACGACAAATTGAGTAATGCACAGTCATTCTTGGATTCTATTAAAGAGGATGCTAAAAAGATAAGTGAGTCTTCTATGAAAATGTGTGACCAAGAGATATCTCTAAATGAAGTACTTCATTGTATTAACAAACTTAAAGACAATAAGTCACCCGGGAATGATGGTTTAATTAGTGAATTTTATAAATATTTCCAAAACGAGTTGTCACCTTTTTTGTTAGCTGTATTTAGAGAGGCTATACAATACAGTTATTTACCAAGTTCACTGAGACAAGGTTTGATAACTTTATTACCAAAGCCCAATAAAAATGTATTACTTTTAGAAAATTGGCGCCCGATTACATTGATTAATAATGATGCAAAAATTTTCGCAAGTATATTTGCTGAAAGACTAAGTGATTGTATTGATCCCATTATTGATGATTGTCAGTCGGGATTTATGAAAGTTCGACACATTTGTAATAATATAAAGCTAATTTTGGATTTAATTGATTACAACGATTTTATTACAGATAATAGTTTTATTTTGTTTGTTGATTTTTTTAAAGCATTTGATACTATTGATCATAATTTCATGTTGGAGACCTTAAATTTTTTTGATTTTGGAGAATTCTTTAAACGAGCTATTCGAACATTATATAATGACTGTAACAGTTCAGTTAAGTTGACATATGGAACAACATCAAGGTTTAAAATCAATAGAGGCATACGACAGGGCTGCCCAATCTCACCCTTTCTTTTTTTACTTGTAACACAAACTATGGCCATACATATTAAAAGAGATAAATTTTGCAGTATTACACTTTTGAAGAAAGAAATAAAATGCTCCCAATTAGCGGACGATACTACCCTTTTTTTGCAAAATGAAAATTGAAATAAAAAAAGCTATTGATTGTCTTCATACTTTCTCATCTGTATCTGGTTTATTTTTAAACATCAAAAAATGTGTTTTGTTTCCTTTGAGAACTTGTAACCTTGATAACATACATGGTATACCAGTGAAGGAGGTGGTAGATTATTTAGGTATCAAGATCTGTAAAGATCAGAAGGAGAGAAATAATTTGAATTTACACCAATTATTGGGAAAATTAAACAAAAATTAAATTCATGGTTAATGAGAGATCTATCATTGAAAGGTAGAATATTATTATCTAAAACTGAAGGGTTATCGCGCTTAGTTTATACAGCTCTTGCATTAGACGTTCCACAATCAGTTATAAAAGAAGTAGATACTGTTTTGTTTAATTTCATCTGGAAGAACAGACCGCACTATTTAAAAAAGACGATTCTATGCAATCCAATTGAAGATGGTGGTCTGAATGTACTTGATTTTAATACTGCTAATTTATGAATAAATGGATAAAGAATTATTTATGCTTTAAAGACAAAATATGGAACATTATCCCTGACCTGATTTTTGGAAAGTTGGGAGGTTTGGAATTTTTTTTTAGATGTAATTTTGATGTAAACAAGGTTCCGATAAAGCTATCTTGTTTTTATAGACAGGCTTTTTTGTTATGGATGCTCATTTATAAACATAACTTCTCTCCACACAAATCTGTAATATGGAATAACAAGAATATTGTGTTTAAAAACAAATCTTTATTTTTTAGAAACTGGTATGATAACGGTATTGTACTGGTGAGACAGTTATTTAAGAGTAATGGACAACTTTTTAATTATTGTGAATTCCTTAATTACTATAAGATTCCGGTGACTGCTAAAGAGTTTTCAATAGTTTTTGATGCCATTCCTGGTGGCCTTATTCAACTCTTATCGGGTGATATATCCTCTGAGTGTATTTCTGCATATAATACTCAGATAAGTATTAATGGTGTGGAGATTTTAGATAAAAAATTTAACAACTTATTTATAAAAACAATATGCAGAAATACATCGTTACCTAAATGCAAACCATTTTGGAATTCATTGTATAATCAGATTGAATGGAAAAAGGTCTGGAAGTTACCTAGTAAATACTGTCTCACCAATAAAGTTAAAGAAGTCACATATAAAATTATTCATTTAATTTACCCAGTGAGACAAGTAGTCTCAAGATTTATTAGGGACACGAAGACTACATGTGTTTTTTGTGACTTAGAGGAAGAATCCATAAAACACTTATTCTTTGAATGTGTGTTTACCCAACTTTTTTGGATTGATATTGAATATTTAATACTTAAACACACAAAATTAAAGATTCGACTAACTGGTAAAGATATATTTGTATTATTTAAGAATAAGAGTTTGGAACAAAATTTGGTGATAAATCTGTTAATTATATATGGAAAATACCATATACACAAACAAAAATGGGCAAACAATAAACCTAACATCATACCATTTAAAACTGAACTGATGCATTATATTGAGACTCTAAAAGATATAAGAAATAAAAAGGCAAAACGAATGTATAGAATACTTGAAACCTTTTCTCTTGTTAATTCATTTTAAGTTATCCCCTGGTTTTATTTGGTTAATTATTATTATTTGTTATTGTTTTTTCTTTCTTTATAATTTTACTTTTTGCTGCTACTATAATTGTATCGGAGTTCATTGTGATCATTTTGTTGTAAGTGTTCTTGTTCTGTAATAATAATTAAAAAAAAAAAAAAAAAAAAAATAGATCATTCTGAGGGTGGGTGCTTCCTGTTTCAGTTTCTGCCTGTAAGCGGAATTCATATGACACTTTGTTCAACCATTTTGTGTTGTTGGTACTTGGCCATGTGTTTCTAAAAAATGGATCCACAAAGTAAAGAGACTTTTGTAGCCATGTAACTATAGTCTTGTGTGGAGTATTTCCTTCCCTAATAACTTGACCTGTGCATGAACCTACTTTTTACTTTCATTTTCTATTTTTACTGCCTTCTGTGGTTTGCGCATTTATGACTTCCTGTTATCATCTAGTAAAAATAGCGTGTGTACTGTAATAATATGACTAAAACAAAAGGGGAATTCCAAATTTTGCAACATCTACAGCTATGAAAGTTCTCTGCAGTTCTCTTATAGGCTAGTCCCACCCTAATAGAAGAACAGCTGAGAGAAGAGAAACAGAAAGCAGTCCCACTCGGCTGTCTGACTTTGCAACAAAGTTCATCAAGTGATTTGTCTTTTCATAGCAGTCCTGAGTCAACATCATGGGTAAGAATAAAATCAGTTGTTGAAGTAGACAGTATTTTATATGATATTTTGAGTGTAGTGGCAATTGTATCATTTTCTTTTTACATTTTACTTATAAATAACAGAAAACTACAAATCTACTTGCTGTCTTTTGCTGTAAGAAACCTTTATATGTGTCAGAAGGATCACAAAATGTGGAATTTACGGAACACGAGAAACTGGGGTATCACAATTGTTACAACTGTAACAGTGGTTGGACAATTGTAATACTTCACATTAAAAAACATATTAACCCTCTCTGTCTCAAATAAATGATAATGAAATCACTGCTTTAATCCTTATTGTTATTACTGAACAGTTTTCACATTTGTATTGTCCAAATATTTGTAAATGCCAGAAATATGTGTTTTTGTTTTTTTTTAATAAAAAGTTAAATAATAAAAAAAATAGGGACCAATTCATTAAAGACATAAAATGGGTTAAATCCATTTTACTAAAATACTAGGCACTTAAATTTCATAATTGTTTTTTTTATTTTTTTATTTTTTATTCACTCTTACAATTATTTCATAATTTTACAAAGGCATCAACTTAAAACAGCAAAAGAACAATATTGAAAAAAAAAAACTTTTAAAGCTCTAAGTCAGTTTTTTTTTTTTTTTTTTTTATTCTCACAAAGTGAGCCGATAATTTGTTTATTTTTTCTCAGACAGAGACAATACTTTACTGAGCATGTGCTGAATAAGTGGCATCCCTCTAACTCGCTTGTGATTTGAGAAATATTGAGCATTAAAATTGCCCCCGGTCACACCTTCTGCATGAATGTTCTATATAAATATATTATTTCACACTCCGAAGAGCTTCAGGTGATATTTTCCATACTGTTCATAGCATTTGGAGACATCATGAAAATTGACACCACCGGGGCATCACAGATGACAGCGCAACAGGACAGATTAACCGTAAAGGGTACGGTTGCTCAAACTGGTGTATCCAGTTACTTAATTTTCCAAATATATTCAATTATCACAGGTTACAGTTTATGTTAATGATTTACTCTGGTCCAAGGTGTTGAAGCCTCCAGAAAACTTGCTGAGCACGATCTGCCCCAGATGGGGAAATACAAAGGTATGATCACCAGAGTTGCCAGCGCAAAGAAGATGGACGCAGCCGTTATTGCTGCCATCATATCCAGAGAGACCAGAGCTGGAGCTGTTCAGCAGGATGGATGGGGGGACCATGGCAATGCCTTTGGCCTCATGCAGGTTGGTTAGAAGAACAGGTCTATTCTGATTAAATATACAAGGCCAGCCACATGTGTACTTAAGATGACAGTTCATTCGACTAAACCTGACACTTAGATTACATGGGCATACTACTCATAGATAATTTACATATATGGTCAATTTTTCTCACTGACAGGGGAAAAAATATGAATGTTATATAATGTTTTGCCATCTTTAACCTAAACATACTAATAACCAAAAACATTTTTTTTTTTTTTTATTTTTTTTTTTTACTTTCTGCCATTTTATAGAGAGGGACAAACAGGTAGAGGGGGTGTATGGGAGTGCCTATAAGCACTACTGTGCAGTGCATCAGACTACTCGTCACATCCTGTCTCTCTCTTGCAACGGAAATTATTTTAGTTATGCTGTATGCATTTAGAAGATGATGTTCTGTGTATCATGAATTATTCACTTTGTGTCAGCGAATCATCACACTCTAGAATCTTTAATTTAATTGAATCCCAGCGGTTACATTTTTGATTAAAATTTTGTTTGAAATGTTTTGCTTTTGTGTCTGAATAGGAGCGAATCCCTGCAGCCATGTTTAATATACTGTACAACACTGAGTATATTGAACATTGCTGAATATATTCAGTTGTTCTCTTCATTACTGATGTTTCTTTCAGGTTGACAAACGCTACCACACTCCAGTAGGTGCATGGGACAGTGAGCAGCATGTTGCACAAGCAACTGATATACTCATTGGCTTTATTAAAGAAATCAAAGCCAAATTTCCTCAGTGGTCTCAAGAGCAATGCTTTAAAGGTATGTTTACTCTGAGAGACCAAAATCAACCCTGATTGACCTTAATTAACATTGTGTAAGAACAGAGGCATATCACCAGAGAAGTGCATGAGGCCTTGGTCATTTCACCAAGGTTTTCAGTCTTTAGAACATAAATTTCATATCTTAATTGTGGTATAATATCTGTTCCAGGGGGAATATCAGCTTACAATGCAGGTGTGGGGAATGTCCGTTCATATGAGCGAATGGATGATGGCACAACAGGAGGAGACTATGCCAATGATGTTGTTGCCAGAGCCCAGTGGTTCAAATACAAGGGTTACTGAAGAACAGCAGTTATTGACCTGTATAACTCATCTTTCTAAAATGAATCTCTTGTTTGAACAAATGGCATAATTTGATCACTTATCATTAAAATGACTTTACTTGTAAGATTATATAAATAAAGTAAGAAGAGGTTATTAATCAGAATTTTCCTTCTTTTTTGGCTTTTTTAACCATTGCTCATAAAATCTTTCCATTTTAATAGTAGGTGTGAAACCGTTTTTAAACTATGACCATTTCTGTCCAACTGCTTGTTAATGCTAAATGCCATAATGATGATGATGGGATGAAATAAAACTCATTTATTCACTCAAATTGTGTGTCTGTCACGTAATACCATCTTGAAAAGTCCACATTTAAATGGCCTTGTTAGGGGTCCAAGCTGCTCTGTTTTTGGCTCATGTGCTAACATATCCCAATACATATACAGGACAAAAAAATAAAAGGGTAAACATAACGAAACTGTAGTCTGTACCACATTCAAAGAATAGTTCACCCTAAAGTTAAAATGTTTTCATCTTTTTTACCCTCACGCCATCCCAGATATGTATGACGACTTCTGCTGAACACAAACAGAGATTTTTAGAAGAATATCTCAGCTCTGTAGGTTTATACAATGCAAGCGAATGCATGCCACATTTTTGAAGCCCCAAAATCCACATAAGGGCAACATAAAAGTACTTCAGACGACTCTGGTGGTTAAATCCATATCTTCAGAAGTGATATGATAGGTGTGGGTGAGAAACGGATCACTATTTAAGTCCTTTTCTACTGTAAATTCTTCTCCCTGCTCAGTCAATCTCCACTTTTACTTTCACGTTTACATTCTCCTTCTTCTGTTTTTGGTGATTCACATTCTTCATGCATATCGCACCCTACTGGGTAGGGAGGAGAATTTATGATAAAAATGACTTAAATATTGATCGTGACATTCAGATGTAAAAGCTTAAGTGAGATTGGAGATTAAAGTAAAAAAGGACTTAACTTTTTATCTGTTTATCACACACCTATCATATCATGTCTGAACACATGGATTTAACCACTGGAGTCGTATGGATTATGCTCCCTTTATGTGGATTTTGGAGCTTCAAAATGTTGGCACCTGTTCACTTGCATTGTGAGGACCTACAGAGATGAGATATTCCTTTAAAACTCTTCATTTGTTTTCTGCAGAAGAAAGAAAGTTCTACACATCTGTAATGCCAGGGGGGTGAGTAAATAATGAGAGAATTAAAATTTTGCGATGAACTATCCCTTTAAATCCATGTCTTCAGAAGTGATATGATAGCTGAGGGTGCGAAACAGATCAATATTTAAAGGTATAGTTCACCCAAAAATGAAAATTCTCTCATCATTTACTTACTCTCATGCCATCCCAGATGTGTATGACTTTCTTTCTTCTGCAGAACGCAAACAAAGTATTTCTCAGCTCTGTAGGTCCATACAATGCAAGTGAATGGTGATCAGACATTTGTAGCTCCAAAAATCACATAAAGCCAACATAAAAGTAATCCACATGATTCCAGTGGTTAAATCTATATCTTCAGAAGCGATATGATAGTTGTGGGTGAGAAATGGAAAGATTTGAAGTCCTTTTTCTAAATCTCCACTTTCACATTCACTTCCAGATGTGAAAGTGAAACTAAACAGTAACCACATGTGACTTTCAGATGTAAAAGTGAAACTAAACAGTAACCACATATGACTTTCAGATGTAAAATCAAAAGTGATATTGGAGATGAAAGTAAAAAAGGACTTAACTTTTAACTGTTTCTCACCCACACCTATTATATTGCATCTGAAGATATACACCGATTAGACACAACATTAAAACCACCTGCCTAATATTGTGTAGGTCCCCCTTGTGCTGCCATAACAGTGCCAAGCCACATCTCAGGATAGCATTCTGAGATGCTATTCTTCTCACCACAATTGTACAGAGCAGTTATCTGATTTACCGTAGACTTTGTCAGTTCTAACCAGTCTGGCCATTCTCTGTTGACCTCTCTCATCAATAAGGTATTTCTGTCCACGGAACTGCCACTCGCTGGATGTTTTTTGTTTTTGCCACCATTCTGAGTAAATTCTAGAGACTGTTGTGTGTGAAAATCCCAGGAGATCAGCAGTTACAGAAATATTCAAACCAACGCATCTGGTCCAAATCACTGAGATCACATTTTTTCCCCATTCTGATGGTTGATGTGAACATTAACTGAAGCTCCTGACCCATATCTTCATGATTTTATGCACTGCACTGCCACACGATTGGCTGATTAGATAATCGCATGCATGATTGTTGGTGCTAGACGGGCTGGTTTGAGTATTTCTGTAACTGCAGATCTCCTGGGATTTTCACACACAACAGCCTCTAGAATTTACTCTGAATGGTGCCAAAAACAAAAAACATCCAGTGAGGGGCAGTTCTGCTAATGGAAGTTCCTTGTTGATGAGAGAGGTCAACAGAGAATGGCCAGACTGGTTGAACTGACAAAGTCTTCGGTAACTCAGATAACCACTCTGTACAATTGTGGTGAGAAGAATAGCATCTCAGAATGGTGCAGTTTTGGTGGCACGAGGGGGAACTACACAATATTAGGCAGGTAGTTTTAATGTTGTTGCTGTTTGGTGTATATTTAATCACTAAGAGTAGTCCTATGGATTACTTTTATGTTTACTTTATGTGATTTTTGGAGCTACAAAGGTCTGATTACCATTTACTTGCAGTGTATGGACCTTAACAGCTGAGATAGTCTTTGTATTCAGTAGAAGACAGAAAGTCATACACATCTAAGATAGCATGAGGGTGAGTAAATGATGAGAGAATTTTCATTTTTGGGTGAACTATCCCTTTTTAGTAGTCCCTGTTTACTAGTAAACTAGTCCCTGTTTACTATACATTCTCCTCCCTGTCCAGTAGGTGGTGATATGCACAAATAACGTGATTCACCAAAAACTAAAGAAAAAGAATGTGGAAATGAAAGTGGATATATATATTGTTTTTATAGTTTTATATTGATCAAGGAAGTAGAAATTTGGCATGCTTTTTCATTGGCACGAGTGTTAACATATTCAAAAACATAAATGATCTTTTCCCACAGCCTTGTATTTAATTTATTTTCATTATATGACTAATAAATAGGGGATTCCAGATTTTGCAACCTTTACACTTATAAGAATATTAAACATGTTCTGTGATGATTTCGTCCCACTAAACGGAAGAACATCTGATAAAAAGAAGATGAACCACTCCCTCTGGAATCATATATAATCACATTGTAGAGCTGTATACAGCTATAGTGATTTGTTCATTTACAGAAGTTCGAAGACATCATCATGGGTAAGTAAAATAATATCAGGTGTTAAATAATTATGAAACCATCTAATAGTGAAGAGCATTTTGAGTGTAGTGCATAAATGCACTGCATAATTAAGTTATTTACTGGGCTTTAGGTGATATTTTCCATATTGTTCTTAGCATGTGCTTTTGGAGACATCATGAAAATAGACACCACCGGTGCATCAGAGGTGACAGCAAAACAGGACAAATGAACCATAAAGGGTATGACTGCGTAAGCGTAAGCGTGTCCATATTTGCCCTTTAAAAATATATGCACTACATTACAGTTAATGTTAACAATGATTTACTCTTTTCAAAGGTGTTGAAGCCTCCAAAAAACTGGCTGAGCACGACCTGGCCCGGATGGAGAAATACAAGGGTATAATCACCAAAGTTGCCAGAGCAAAGAAGATGGACCCAGCCGTGATTGCTGCCATTATATCCAGAGAGTCGAGAGCTGGAACACAACTGAAGGGTGGTTTGGGCTTATGCAGGTTGGTTAAAGGAATGTGTCTATTTTATATTTAAATTATAATGCAGGGCACAGGTAGATTTAAGATAAGCGTTATATTCTGTCAGAGTGCACATAAAATGAGGGTCAAAGTGTTTAGACAGAAGTTTAGACTGAAGCTGCCAAATATCCATGTGAAACATTTCCTCACTAACAAGGAACGTTGTGCTACATAATAATTGTTTTACATTACATGACCTAAACATTCTGAAGAACATTTTCCTCATGAGCATACATACCAATAAGCTTTTATTGCACCACACAAACCAAGTCTTTGTGCATGTAAAAACCTCCATGAACTACAGTGGCCCAGGGGTGTACAACACTATAAAATTAGCAAAGCAAATAAAAGCTGAAAACACAACTACTTTAAGACACAAAACGACAAATTAAGCCACAACACAGCAAAATTATCAGAAAGGAAAAGGTTTAATTTCATGGGGTGTGGCTTAATGTTGTTGTGCTTTTTCGTTGTGCTGTGGCTTAATTTCATTGTGTGGTTCGTGTTTTCAGCTTTTATTTGCATTGCTAATTTTGTTGAGCTGTGCACCCGTGGGTCACCGTAATGAACTCTCTGTCATTGGTTAATTTGAAAAGAGCTTGCTTGTGTCCAACTAAAAAAATGATCGTGTGAATTTCCGTTCCTTTTCCTTAATAAACTTATTTGCTGGGCAAAATATAAAACTACTATTCCAGTTTATTAAAGTGATTTAAAAAAGTTTTTCCTCCAGTGTTTCATTGCTGATGTTTCTTTCAGGTTGACAAACGCTACCATACTACTGTAGGTACATGGGACAGTGAGCAGCATATCACACAAGCAACTGAGATACTCATCGGCTATATTCAAAAAATAAAAATACATTTTTCAAAGTGGACACAAGAGCAATGCTTTAAAGGTAAAATCTTTTTATAGAAGGATGGATTAATTGATCGATAAGTCTACATATTTATTCTGATGCCTTTCTAGAAAACTGGCAGAGTGAGATTATGCAAAAGTGTTATGAACAATATTCATACATGAATGTAACTAGAATATCATCATCCAGTTTGATCAAGAAAGTGTCTCATGTCTGTTCCAGGGGGAATATCAGCCTACAATGCAGATGTGAAGAATGTTCGTTCTTATGAGCATATGGACGTTGGCACACCTGGAGGAGACTATGCCAATGATGTTGTTGCCAGAGCCCAGTGGTTCAAAAGCAAAGGTTATTAAAGAGCAGCAGTTTTTGACCTGAATAACTCCTACATTTTGTTAAATCAATCCACTGGTAGAATAAAAGAGTAGACTGTTTCTGTCTTTTGTTTTCTTTAGCTTTTGTTACTGTATCTTCTGTAACAAGCACTTCAACTAGAGTATTCAACATGTATTACAACTTATATGAACAATCTTTCCATATTCTCATAAAGAATGACCATCCTCTTCATTGTTTCTTCCAAGTGGCTTCAACGACTTCTTGAAACAGTCGTTTCTTCTCCACGATAGAGGGCGATGTTAAATGGAATCATTCACTCGAGAGTTTAGAATTAAATCAGTGAAAATCCCTGAGGTTTCGCATGCTTAAGGATGACCAAATAACGCTAGGATTCCATTGACTTTGTTAGTACACGTCTGTGTTAAAGCGTTAAGAAGCCTCTTTGGTTTTATTGAGGTTCTTCGTCAGTTTTGAGCAGTTCATAGCTGCTTGGACGAAGCGTCTGGTTGTTGTGAAGTTTGCGAAGCAAACATCTCCATCTCTTTCCGCTAAGTGGTATCGAGTGAATATGTGACTCTTTGGGTGAGTTATAGCCACTTTCTTTGTGTTTTTCTTTAGTTATTTAGCGAATTTTACTTGTTTACATGTACTACCGCTATTGGAATAATCTGTTATTCCTTTAATAATCTGTAGACAAATATTACTTTGGAATCTTCTAATGGTACTTAAATAACAAATATTCCGTGCAACGAGCTGTCATAGCAAATCCAGAAATATTTTCGCGATTTTATCGGAATGCACGTCTCAACATTATGACGTAAAGTTCAATAACACAGGCAACATCGGAATTCTCTTGTTGTGTCCAGTCATTAATTTATTTATTTCAACGTTTTGTCTGCTTATTTCTACCTCAGTTTCACGTAAAATCATTGTTTTTATTTTCTTGTCATATTTAACCCTCAGTTTACAGCAACTAAACAGCAGTTTTGGTGGGAAAAATTGCATATTGATTGGCACAGCTTGCAAAAATCACACAATAGTCGCCTCAAAGCAAAATGTAATCAAGATTTCCCCATAGACTGCCATTGTTTTCTAAAGTCACACACAATTCACCCTCAAACAAAATATGCTTAAAAATCAAGATTTTAATAATCATTGGCTTCCTACAAACGCACTCAAGGAGGTAAAAAGAAAATAGGCTACATCATCAATCTCTGTGCTTGGGTCTATCACCTGTAGACAACCAGAAATGCAATAATAAAGATGGAAAACCATTAAAATATCATATGCATTTCATCATGACTTGTAGCAGTGTGTTATTGTGAAGATGAATAGATCAGTATAAATTTGGGTACCCATAAAATCAGTGTTGTGGTAATGTAAATACACCACTTGGTCTTGGTAAACTGCATGGATTTTATTCTGTGAATGTGATTTGGCAGAATAGAACATTTTGATTGATATACTATTCATGGGCAAACACTGGCCCAATAGATGTTTTGCTGGGCAAATAATCTAGTCTTCAAAATCTCTAGAATTTCTTTTGGGCAGTGTAAAACTTTTGTAAGCTTCTTGGATTTTTAAACAAGACTGAGAAGCTACAAGGAAAGTAAAATGAAAAGGAAATTTATGTTAATAAGATACCTACGTATTGGAACATTTTTGTGACACCTTGGAAAAATGGCTTTTCTGAAGTCGGGGGAAATGTATTAAGGAAGATGGCAAACAAACCTTGCCTGCTCAAACAAATTATGATACCCCTCTTGTTTACTGTGAAGATGTTATTCTGTACTGCCTTGTGATCACTGTGTTTTGCTTCATGCATAGATTAAGGGAATCATTACCAGTTTGGATGGAGATTCATGTCTCTCTTGTGAAGTAGTTGCTTTGTGCAATCTATTTAAAAGTCAGAAGTGTGCTCTCTGTACAGAACAGAACATATTCATCATTGAATGTCCTACATAATCAAAACTAGATTTCCAACATGTGTAAAACATTCTGACATACTGTAAGGTATATTAAAAAAGGAATGAAACAAAATGCTTTATTTGATATCTTGTTGAAGACAAGAGATGGCCCTATTAATAACTTTCTGCATCTCAGAAAGTTATTAATAGGGAGTTAAGAAACGTACTTAAATATTTATTTTTTTTGCACCAAAAGCGATCGTGTCGTTTAATTTAACAGCTGCAGTCGTATGGATGACATGCTGACTGTCTGTGATTTTTGGAGCTTCAAAAATCGGATCACCATCCACTTGCATTTTAAGGACCTGCTGAGCTAAGATATTTTTCTAATTTTCTTCAAATGTGTTCTGGTGAAGAGAGAAAGTCATACACACCTGGGATATCATGAGGGTGAGTAAATAATGAGAGAATTTTCATTTTTGGGTGAACTATCCCTTTAAGATGTGCAATTGTAGAACTGTGGTTTTACCAGTTCATTAAACACCTATGACCATGTGTTCAAAGAGCCTGTATGTATCCCATAAAGAATATTTTCATGATGAGGCACCTTAATATTACTATTGTGTCTGCAAATGAACTTTAGATAGAAAAGTATTGTAAAAACCAGGGTGCAATTATTTAATTATCGTCATCTCATTAAACTGTTGAAGATACTCCATTTGGAATCCTCCCTCCAGAATCGCCACACACAGAGTTTTAAAGAGCCTGGAAAATCAGGGGGATACAAAGTTAACTGGTCACAGACAGAGGAAAAGAGCAACTTAAGGGGGCTTTTCATTGGTCAAGCTGTGCGGACTCAGCTGGATCCCTTTTTATTGTAAGAGTGAAGGACTTCTCTGGGCTGCTCTGGGCTTTGTCTTAGAAGTCCTTTCTCATGTGAAGATAGAGTTTGCATAAGGATAGACTTTGCATACAGTATGTTACAGTATATATGGTTTCGGGAAGATGACATGAAATACTTTCAAATTACTTCTAAAACTACTTTTAAAAGCCTTTTACTGTTTGTTTTAATGAACGTGTGTGGCTTTTATGACCTCATATTAATTATTAAAAACTACATGGATTATTTGTACATCTAAAAATTCATTAAAACACTGTAGGACCATTTAAAATGAACTAGTGTGGTTATAAATGGTGCAAAAGAAATGGTGACCATTAACATGTAAGATGAACACTTTACCTTATATATTTGTATAAATGTAACCTAAAATCTTGATGCTAATTAATAAAAGTATCCCTGGACACATTATGCTTCAAGTATCCTGAAGTTTTGAAGATTTCAGGTCATCTCTGTAGACATTCTCCCACTTTTCAGGCCTGTGTGCTTAGCCGAGGGTATCATTTTGGGGTTATTTACAGTTTGGCATACATGGCCTTAATTAGAGTGCCGGGTAGAGCGCTGGCTCAGTAGATGTGTTCCAGATGTTGGCTGGAATTCAGAGAGTTTTGTAAAGAAAAGAAACTGTTCTCTGCAGGGGATGGCTGAAGAAACTTGAGTCAGAGGGAACTTTTAAAGGGAATTGACAGAATTGAATTGGGGGTGAGGGGTCCTTTCTAGGTATAAATATTCATGAATGTGTCTATAGAAGAAAGTAGTCAAATTTGTTCAGGGTGATTTTGTGCTTGTCGCTTGTCGATCTTCTAGAGCGATGATTACTATTACTGCTTTTTGACTTGTGATGGTTCATTTGTGATGATACTAAAGGAATTTTCTGGGTTCGATACAAGTAATGCTTTATCAATAGCTTTTGTGGCATAATGTTAATTGCCACAGAAAAATAATTTCGACTCGTCCCTCCTTTTATTTAAAAAAGTGAATAGGTCAATTTTTTAGAGTGTTTAAGGGCAAATATGTGGAGCTTATGGTTAAATAAAAGCACTTGCATTTAATTATTCTGTTAACTTGTGTACTATTGTGTGCTGCAGTTCACAATAGGAGGATTACACGGTTTTGCAGCGCTATGTCATCATGGCAACAATGTTGTAAAATATAATATAAATAGACAGAAAAAATGATTAAGGTTAGACAAGCATATTGTTTTCTTGTGGCTATACATTTGAAACAGTGAGTATTTAAACGTTTATGAATTGGCCCAATTCACTTCCATTGTATGTGCCTCATTATAACCTCAGTTTTTGCTTTTTTTAAAGAAAATAAGGAATGATTCGGATTGATTTTTTGGTTGTAATTTGGTTGTAACATTATGCCACAAATTCTGTCGATTGAGCTTAACTTGGATTGAACCCGTAGTATTTCCTTAAAGTGGGTAGTTGATATATCATATTCCATGGACCTTGTTGAATCTACATCAAAATAAAATTTAAGATATACAGTATATGTAAGTTAAGATATAGAGTGGTGGCCAAAAATATTGGCACCCTTGGTAAAAAAAAAAAAATCTGCATTGTTTATCCTTTTGATCTTTCATTCAAATCAATCTCAAAAATCTAACCTTTAATTGAAGTAAAACAATTGAAACAGGGGAAATATCTCATTATTAAATAAATATTTTTCTCTATTTTCCATAATTATTGGCACCCTTTTATTCAATACTTTTTCCAGTCTCCCTTTGCCAAGATAACAGCTCTGAGTCTTCTCTTATAATGCATAATGAGTTTGGAGAATACCTAGCAAGGTATCTGAGACCATTCCTCCATACAGAATCTCTCCAGATCCTGCAAATTCAGGGGTCCATGTTGGTGGACTCTCCTCTTCAGTTCACCCCACAAATTTTCTATGAGGTTCAGGTCAGGGGACTGGGATGGCCATGGCAAAATCTTGATTTTGTGGTCAGTGAACCATTTTTGTGTTGATTTTTATATTTGTTTTGGATCATTGTCCTGCTGGAAGATCTAACCAGGGCCCATTGTAAGCTTTCTGGCAGAGGCAGCCAGGTTTTTACTTTTTATCTGTTGGTATTTGATAGAGTCCATGATGCCATGTATCCGAACAAGATGTCCAGGACCTCTGGCAGACAAACATCCCCACAACATTAAATGTCCAGCCCCACATTTAACCATGGGTATTGGGTACTTCATCTCTGTGTGCACCAAACCCATCTCTGGTGTTTGCTGCCAAAAAGCTCTTTTTTGTGTGTGTGTGTGTGTGTGTGTGTGTGTGTGTTTCATCTGACCATAGAACCCGGTCGCATTTGAAGTTCCAGAAGTGTCTGGCAAACTGATGATGCTTGAGTTTGTTGTTGGATAAGAGCAGAGGCTTTTTTTTCTCAAAACCCTCCCAAACAAATTGTGGTGATGTAGGTGATGTCTGATTTATTTATTTATTTATTTATTTATTTATTTTTGATTTTCTGACCCCAAGACCCAGCTAATTTCTACAATTCTCCAGCTGCAATCCTTGGAGATTCTTTGGCCACTTGAACCATCCTCCTCACTGTGTCTGGACACAATATAGACACACTTCCTTTTCCAGGCCGATTCTTAACATCTCCTGTTGATTGGAAATTGTTAATTATTGCCCTGATGGTGGAAATGAGCATTTTCAATGCTTTGGCTATTTTCTTATAGCCACTTCCCATTTTGTGAAGCTCAACAACCTTTTGCCGCACATCAGAACTATATTCTTTAGTCTAACCCAATGTGATTGATGATTAAGGGAATTTGGCCTGTGTTACATCATATTTATACCCCTGTGAAACAGGAAGTAATGGCTGAACAATTTCATGTTCCTAGTCATCCAGGTGCACTAAAACATGTAAAATATGAATGGTTATGAATATACTTCAGATATATTTTACTCATAAGAATTTCTAGGGGTGCCAATAATTGTGGCCAATATGTTTTGGAGCAAAATATTTACTTAATAATGAGATATTTCCCCTCTTTCAATTGTTTTACTTCAATTAAAGGTTAGATTTTTGTGAATTTTTTTTAATGAAAGATCAAAAGGATAAACAATGTAGATTTTTTTCACAGCCTTCTTTGCTCATATTTACCAAGGGTGTCAATATTTTTGGCCCCTACTGTATATGTCTATTTAATGGAAAGTGTATATTTAAGTGCTTTAACTGGATTCTTTGAACTTTATAATAATTTTTAATCACCTTTTTCCTTCACTAGTACATTTAGAATGGGCCTGTGGTGTGATTTCTAAAAGTACAAATATTCTGTGTTGTTTCCAATTAATATGAAGTCATAAAAGTTGCATAAACAATAATAATAACAGCACTAAATGGTGTTTAAAATAGTTTCAAATGTCGCACTGCAAGAAACTTTCCAAAAAATATTTCATGTCAACTACCCAAGAAGGAAGCTGTTTAGAAGTAAGTCAAGGATGTTTGAAGGAGTATTGTATGCTGAATATCAATCAACCATACACAATGACTTCAAATCTACAGAGAATGCTAAATGAATGGTTACACTTTACAATACAGTTGTACTCATTAACATTAGTTGACTACATTAGTTAACATGAACTAACAATGAACACTACTATTTCAGCACTTATTAATATTTGTCATTGTTGATTTCAACATACACTGGCTGGCCAAAAGTTTGGAATAATGTACAGATTTTGCTCTTATGGAAAGAAATTGGTACTTTTATACACCATAGTGGCATTCAACTGATCACAATGTATAGTCAGGACATTAATAATATGAAAAATTACTATTACAATTTGAAAAAAAAAAAAACATCAGAACTTCTTAAACTACTTCAAAGAGTTCTCATCAAAAAATCCTCCATGTGCAGCAATGACAGCTTTGCAGATCCTTGGCAATCTAGCTGTCAGTTTGTCCAGATACTCCAGATTCCTGTAGCACTTGCCATAGATGTGACTGTCTTGTCGGGCACTTCTCACACACCTTACAGTCTAGCTGATCCCACAAAAGCTCAGTGGGGTTAAGATCCATAACACTCTTTTCCTGTTATCTGTTGTCCAATGTCTGTGTTTCTTTGCCCACTCTAACCGTATCTTTTTATTTTTCTGTTTCAAAAGTGGCTTTTTCTTTGCAATTCTTCCCATTAGGCCTGCACCCCTGAGTCTTCTCTTTACTGTTGTACATGAAACTGGTGTTGTGTGGGTAGAATTCAATGAAGCTGTCAGCTGAGGACATATGAGGCATCTGTTTCTCAAACTAGTGACTCTGATTTACTTATCCTCTTGTTAGTTGTACATCTGGGCCTTCCACATCTCTTTCTGTCCTTGTTAGAGCCAGTTGTCCTTTGTCTCTGAAGACTGTAGTGTACACCTTTGTATGAAATCTTCAGTTTTTTTTGGCAATTTCAAGCATTGTATAGCCTTCATTCCCCAAAACAATGATTGATTGACAAGTTTCTAGAGAAAGCTGTTTCTTTTTTGCCATTTTTGACCTAATATTGACCTTAAGACATGCCAGTCTATTGCATAATGTGGCAACTCAAAAACAAGCACAAAGACAATGATAGGCTTCATTTAACGCACCAAATAGCTTTCAACTGTGTTTGATATAATGGCAAGTGATTTACTATTACCAAATTAGCAATTTAGCATGATTACTCAGGGATAAGGTGTTGGAATGATGGCTGCTGGAAATGAGGCCTGGAAATGAGATTTGATCAAAATTACTTTTTTCAAATAATGATGGTGCTTTTTTTACAACAGTAATGTCCTGACTATAATTTGTGATCAGTTGAATGCCACTTTGGTGAATTAAAATACCAATTTCAAAATAAATGCATTGTGTAATAAAGTGAACTAACATTGAAATATTGTATCTTTTATAAATTAACATTAATAAAGATGTATAGGTGCTGTAAAACTATATTTTACATCATTAGTTCATGATGTTAACAAATAGAATCTATTGAAAATTATTGTAAAGTGTTACCATGAATGTTATGGTGACTTGGTTGCACTCTTAAAAAACTGCATGCCTGAAACAAAATACACATGGGTTTCTTCAAGGGTAGAGCAAAAAGTCTCAGGAAATACCAATCTGTCTTTTTTCATAGAAAACTGACTGACATTCCTCCAAGCTTTCAAAAGGGGGCTGTAGTAAGTGCATTGAAATTCAGATACGCTCTCCGTCTGAGGTAAAATTAATGAGATTTGAAAGTGCGAAATTGATGTCTAGTGAATATGTCTACTTATATATCAGTCTAACCAATTTAATTTGAAGGAAAAATCTTCCACCATCCACTTCCTGAGAGAGAGAGACTTTTTTTCTTTTTTTTTTTTTTTTTAAATCAGTGTTTGCCATTGTCTTTGTTGAAGAAAAATAATTGGCCGTCGCAAAGCTTTGTTTACACTTTTGCTGGATACTCCTACACGATTTGCCTGAGGGGGAAGGAAAATATTCAAAACTGGCAGGGAGGCAAAAAGTTTGTGTGTAGTAGAGACTTATAGTTTGTGGTTGTGTGCACAACACAATTTCTAAAGAAAATAGGGCAAATGAAGAAGGTCCAGGCACTAAAATGTCTGGTCACTTCCATTAGAGTTGGATCCAGATTTTTGATATCCATCTTTTTGTAGCCTGAAACCTGGAGAGTGGCTCTTTAAAAGCCACCCTCTTCTTAAAATAAACAAATATTTACATACAAGTATTTACATGCATGAGCCAGCAGCACTTTAGTCCAGCATCAACGTTTGCTTTTAGCTAAGCAAAATGATTTAATTCCAAGTCATCATGAACCGTAAGTGACAAACTATCATTTTCTACTAATCTGGTTATCTCACTAATTACTGCAGCATATTGGTCAATTTTCTTTTTTGCTGTTGATTAATTTAAACAGTGTTTGCCATCAAAAGGCCATATTTTCAACCCCCTTCAAGGCACAGAATGAGCACCCCAGACAGTGGTATCTCCTCAGGGAGCTACCCTATCTAATTATCAAATGACACCTGCCCGTGTCGACAGTAAAGCTGCTGGGGTGAGACAATAGTAGCTGAATCTGTGGATTAGGTGACGGGGGTTGGAGAGGGAAGGGAGGTGGGAATCCGAGGCAAAAAGAGGCAGAGAGCATGCTCAGTCCTAAGAGACAGTCTACTGGAGCACACATTTATCTTTTCTTTGAAGGATACACATTCTCACAATCTTTTTTTCTTTAATGAACACATCTACATGGTGAGAAAGGAGATATTGATGATTTGAGGGTCGAAGATTAAATTTTGGACCTTGAAGGAATTTTTACAAAGAATGCACTGAGGAGACATTGCTTTTTGGGAGAACTTTGACACCATGGCTCAGTTTTACAACTGCTTTGGGGAAAAGACGTAAGTTGGAGCCTTTTATTCAAGGAAACTTGGTCATTTAAACTTCCAAAGTGTTGCTTAGATGTTGTAATGCTTATCTCTTGTTAACATGCTTGTCCTGAGTTTCAGTTGGCACGGTTGGAGATAAAAATTGTTTACTAAGTACAGTGGAGATTATTTAGTAGTGGAGCACTGAAAAAGATTCTTTGAATATGAATAAATGCCTATCTTGATGATAATGATGTGGCCAAATCTGGCCAAATTATTGTTGTGCTCCATTAGAATTGTTCTACAATAGCTTCTTAGTTTAACTTGATCAGTTAGAGTCTTTTTAAAGCTCTTCTATCTAATGGTCTCATGACTTGTCCAACAAGACCCTACTCATCATTACTGGCTGGAATTCCAAGAACATGTGCCATTGGTGCTCATCCAGATTCATTATGAGGTTAGAAGAGAGAATGTTTTGTGTATTATTTCTTTTTAGAGTTTGCCATTTATCATTGCTCATACTGATAATCTAGCCTCACCAAGATAAGAATGTACAATAAGAGAGTTTGGGTCTTTCAAAAACCTAATGTTTTTGTTCCCTATTCATATATAAATTTAAAATGTGACTTTGGATAGAGACAGAAACCATGTCCTTTAGGTATTTTAAACTTTATAGTGTAGATGGGAGCCATTCCTCATCCTTACATTTTGACCTACCTTCTTTTTCACACCATTTATGGTCCTTGTGCTCTTGTCAAGAGTGCAGCTCTGTTTGTATCTTCACAGTGTATCTGCGTTGACAAGAAACTTCTCATGAAATACGAGCCCAAATGTTAATGTTCTGACCCCTCTCAGTTTTGACCTCTGTGCATTCTCTAAAGTTGTTGATGTTGTGGGGTCAATAGCCTAAACTCTTCCAAATTTCTCATCATCTTGTGAAGGAACTGTAGTTTTTAACAGATTACTGTTATCTTTTAAGACTCACTATCAAAGAAGTCTGAAGTCAGTGAGAGTCTGTGTTGGCCATCAACTAGCAAATGCTGTTAATACTGAGTCACTTATTAAAGTGAGTCACTGAACTTGCACTGTAAAATGTTTTAGGCATACTGTTCTTCTGTGGTTTACTTGCGGATTCTCCAATAATGAATCATCTTGTATCAGATAGCCAGAATGCTCTCTCCTTATTCTACTAGTTCATCCATGGTTGAAGAAGTTTCTTATTATGTGGTTGAAGTTCAGAACCACCACAAAAGTACAGAGGGTTTCATATTATGTCTGGATTTATTACAGTTTTTATTTTTTCAAACAAATGTGCTATCGCTGCTGACTACTTTTAGTTTTTGATCTATGAATCAATACCATTCGCAAAGGGCTTACAAAAGCAACTCCTTGAGGGTTAGTAATATTAACTTAAATATCTATCAGTTGTCAAAAAAACATATTTCTGTGCTAGCTATGAATTCTCAACCTGATTTCATAGAATTAGGTTACTGTACCTACATTTTTGCAAAGTGATTTTTACGTGGCTTGTTGTACGTATCGCGGCAGTGTCCTGGTGAAATGAACACTAGAGGTGCTAAAACAACAATGACTTTTATTCACTTTCACATAGGGCTGGCTGGGCGATATGATGATATACTGTATATCGTGGCGAAGATATAAAGTGTCAACCGATAGAGAATTTGCTATATCGTGTATATTGCGATATGTACAGTGCATCCGGAAAGTATTCACAGCGCTTCACTTTTTCCACATTTTGTTATGTTACAGCCTTATTCCAAAATGGATTAAATTCATTATTTTCCTCAGAATTCTACAAACAATACCCCATAATGACAACATGAAAGTTTGTTTGAAATCTTTGCAAATTTATTAAAAATAAAAAACGAAAAAATCACATGTACATAAGTATTCACAGCCTTTATCATGACACTCAAAATTGAGCTCAGGTGCATCCTGTTTCCACTGATCATCCTTGAGATGTTTCTACAACTTGATTGGAGTCCACCTGTGGTAAATTCATTTGATTGGACATTATTTGGAAAGGCACACACCTGTCTATATAAGGTCCCACAGTTAACAGTGCATGTCAGAGCACAAACCAAGCCATGAAGTCCAAGGAATTGTTTGTAGACCTCCGAGACAGGATTGTATCGAGGCAGAGATCTGGGGAAGGGTACAGAAAAATTTCTGCAGCATTGAAGGTCCCAATGAGCACAGTGGCCTCCATCATCCGTAAATGGAAGAAGCTTGGAACCACCAGGACTCTCCCTAGAGCTGGCCGCCTGGCCAAACTGAGCGATCGGGGGACAAGGGCCTTAGTCAGGGAGGTGACCAAGAACCCGATGGTCACTCTGACAGAGCTCCAGCATTTCTCTGTGGAGAGAGGAGAACCTTCCAGACCATCTCTGCAGCACTCCACCAATCAGGCCTGTATGGTAGAGTGGCCAAACGGAAGCCACTCCTCAGTAAAAGGCACATGACAGCCCGCCTGGAGTTTGCCAAAAGTCACCTGAAGGACTCTCAGACCATGAGAAACAAAGATTGAACTCTTTGGCCTGAATGGCAAGCGTCATGCCTGGAAGAAACCAGGCACCGCTCATCACCTGGCCAATATCATCCCTACAGTGGAGCATGGTGGTGGCAGCATCATGCTGTGGGGATGTTTTTCAGCGGCAGGAACAGGGAGACTAGTCAGGATCGAGGGAAAGATGAATGCAGCAATGTATAGAGACATCCTTGATGAAAACCTGCTCCAGAGCGCTCTGGACCTCAGACTGGGGCGAAGGTTCATCTTCCAACAGGACAACGACCCTAAGCACACAGCCAAGATAACAAAGGAGTGGCTCTGGGACAACTCTGTGAATGTCCTTGAGTGGCCCAGCCAGAGCCCAGACTTGAACCTGATTGAACATCTCTGGAGAGATCTGAAAATGGCTGTGCACTGATGCTCCCCATCCAACCTGATGGAGCCTGAGAGGTCCTGCAAAGAAGAATGGGAGAAACTGCCCAAACATAGGTGTGCCAAGCTTGTAGCATCATACTCAAAAGGACTTGAGGCTGTAATTGGTCCCAAAGGTGCTTCAACAAAGTATTGAGCAAAGGCTGTGAATACTTATGTATATGTGATTTTTTTTTTTTTTTCCGTTCTTTATTTTTAATACATTTGCAAAGATTTCAAACAAACTACTTTCACGTTGTCATTATGGGGTATTGTTTGTAGAATTTTGAGAAAAATATTGAATTTAATCCATTTTGGAATAAGGCTGTAACATAACAAAATGTGGAAAAAGTGAAGCACTGTGAATACTTTCCGGATGCACTGTAAATATCCATGTGCGCAGCGCGTGCATATCTATCAGTGGCCGTGCTTCATGTGAGACTGAATCCAGGCTTGAGCAGGGAATGAGTTGCGGCTGGTAAAATACGCTCGTGTAGCAGCAGATTCACTAAAGGAATTATGCAGATCAGGCAACGGCGTAAACACGGCCACAAACTCGTTGCTGATTCTTTACATTCTGATTTTGGGGGCCGATTGTGACCGCTCTATAGCAGAGGATGCAGCAGTCCACAGTGATCTGACACACTCTGCTGGGACAGTGTCACTTGATCCAGACACCTGAATCATCTCTTTAACATGCAGAGGTTCACTTGACTACACCGCACATATGTACTTCTCCAACATTTGATGAATTGTTACTGGTATGATCAATAGAAAATTCAAGAAAATGAAGGGGAGCTTGTAAAACAGGTGCGACATCCGTGGTGCAGATTCACAAAAACCTACACAGATTAGAAAAATGTTATCTCCAAACTGTGCAATACATTTTAACGTTTGCAGTTGCATAACCAACTACATTTACAAGCTTATTCACATGCGATTTAAGTTGTGCGGTAGCTCTATTAATAAGAGTGTTGCACTTGCAATGCAAAGGACTGAAAAGAACAGCTTGTGAGCCAAAAGTGTCATAGAAGCACCACATAATTATGTGATTGCTTTAGCAATTGTGTTTTTTATCTCACATTTGCTGTTTATGACACTATTGATTAGGTTTAAGTAGGGATGTAGGTTTGTTGATAGAGTTGGGGTACTCGAGTTCGGACTCGAGTCCGAGTCACGAGTCCAGTTTTAATGGACTTGGACTTGTCAAGGACTTGGATGCATTTTTACTCGGACTTGAGCCTTTAGGACTCGGGATTTTTTTTAAAAAGTCCAGCCGAGTCCATGGCATTTGTGATGCGATGACAAACAAACAAGCAAACAAATAACGTAACATAGGGTGACCATACATCCTCTTTTTCCCAGACATGTCCTCTTTTTCAGACCTGAAAAAAGCGTCCGGCTGGGATTTCAAAATTGCCTCTAAATGTCCGGGATTTGGCTTTGTCTTCATAATGATGTGCTCTCTACGGTTAGTACTATCATACATTCTGTGTAATTGATACTGCACATTAGTTTTCATGCGTATATGTCCTTATGTGTGATTATTCTGGCTGAGAGCGGCAGCGCGCACTCTTTCAAAGTACTTTCTCTCTCTCTCTCGCCCGTGCTGTATGTGTGTGCATGAATGGGATTGCCACACATACTCTACCACTCTCATCCAGAAACATCAGTAACGTAAGTACACTTTTAAAAGTGCGTTCCCCAACTCTGCAAATTATTAAATGGAACAAATGTTTTGTCAGACTTGCGTTACTACGCAAAGTCATTTCTAACTGAAAATGTTAACTATATAGATAAAATTTAAATATGCTACGAATTAGGGATATTTAAACTTATATGACGGATGAAATAGACCATGGAAATTTTACAACTTTGTAGTGCAACCTCTGTGTGTTACCTGTAAAGCTGGCACTTGTGTTTCAATGGCAACAAAGTCAGAAAATACAATGAAGAACACAAATAAAGTCTCTATTCACCTATTAAAAATTTGATCTTAACTTTAGGGAAGTAGGCTATACCTGGACACAGCATGGAGGACTGATAAATGTGAAGTGTAGTAGAATAAAAATACATTTCTAATGGTATCTGATCTTTTCTGTTTTTATTTTGTTTAATTTTATGGGCATTATTAAATGTTTTAATATTACCATTTATTAAATGTATTAAACACATTAAATGTATTTAATTAATTACATTATTTCACCCATAATTTTAGATAAAACTAAACTAAATTGAATGGACAAATTGAAAATGAAGTAGAAAAAAAACTAAATTAAAATTTGAAATAATAATAACTCTGGTTGTAATGACTAATTTCACTTTCTTTAGTCTATGTTTGAATGGAGGGGAAAAATCAACAAATAATTGAAAATGTCAACAGAACACAGTAAGTGTGTCGAAGGACAATTCTGTCTTCATACACCTAAAGCATATGCTTTCACTTTGAAACCACTTTGAAATTTGTTCAGCCGGATATTAATCATAATGTGAATATGAAATGCAACAGAGGTGTTTTTGTTGCATTTATATTGACAGATTATTTTTCTTAGTTGTGAAGGTTAAAATAAGCTTAAAATATTGATGTTGAGTTTACGGTTACAATTTTAATTCAGATTCATGAATAGATTCATTTGGACTCGACTCAGACTCAGCCTGTTATGGACTTGGTCTTGAGTACGACTCGGCCCCTTTTGGACTCGACTCGGACTCCATTGTTTAAAGACTCGGACTTGACTCGGACTCGACTAAGGTGGACTCGAACTCAACTCTGTCTGTTGATTTAAAACTCGAAAAAGCATTAACCCTAAAAACCTCATCATGTTTGGGAGAACATTTAACTTTCTTTTAGCACCACACAGTGGACATTTTACCTCTGTCGCAATACGGGTTACATGTAATGAACCACATATCATTGTGCAAAAATGTTGTCATAGCTTTCTCATAATTTTCATGAGATCAGGCTTTGTCTATTACCTATTAATTTGAGTAAAATGTTCCTGTCAAACTTTAAATGGTATCTATTTTTCAGCATACCACAAACTATACAATTATACAGGATGTACACACTTCCTGTTTTGGAAGTAGTCAATAGAATCAGTCTAATGTGGTTTCAAATGGTTCATTTGCTTCTCATGAGGCTCAATATCTAATTTAAGTTACTAATTATGTCATTGAATCATCCAAAAATAACTTGCTGTTACTGCAATAAAAGCGTGGTGGCACTTTAAAGACTGTATTGACTACTGTTCCATAACAAAAGTGGCATGTTAGACCTCAGTCTTGTGTGAGCCATGTTATATCCTACATATTCTTGCTTTATTTTTTTTTTAGATATAAATGATGGAAGATGAGACGGGGATGCTCACTACTTTAGCTAACGTTATCAACTGATTGAGCCAAATGGCAACTGCAGCTGGCTTTAATAAACTGATTAGTGTGGTTTACTCCAGTTTCCCCATTGCTGAAAGAAAGCCTTAACGATCCTTCAACCATCACTGAGCAAACACATGTCAGAGTAGACACCATAGTTAATTTGATGCAAACGAAAGCGAGGCTGTGAGGGACATAAGTACAGTACTTCCATTATGTCATGCTATCTTAATATTCAGGTTCAAAACAAGTTAAGTTCAATCAACAGCATTTGTGGCATAATGTTTTTTGTTTTTATTCTATCCCCTTTTCTCCCCAATTTTGGAATGCCCAGTTCCCACTACTTACTAGGTCCTCATGGTGGTGCGGTTACCTCAATCCGGGTGGTGGAGGACAAGTCTCAGTTGCCTCCGCTTCTGAGACCGTATGCATGACACCGCGGAGACTCACAGCATTTGGACGCTCATGCTACTCTCCGCGTTCCACGCAAAACTTACCACGTGCCCCAAACTTAATGCACCCCATTAATCGCAACCACGAGGTGGTTACCCCATGTGACTCTACCCTCCCTAGGAACCGGACCAATTTGGTTGCTTAGGAGACCTGGCTGGAGTCACTCAGCACACCCTGGATTCAAACTCGCGACTCCAGGGTTGGTAGTCAGCGTCAATACTCCCTGAGCTACCCAGGCCCCCATCCCTCCTTTTCTTTAAAAAAAAGCAAAAACTCGATTTGAGGCAGTGAGGCAGTTACAATGGAAGTAAAGGAGGCCTATTTTTGAAGTGTTTAAAGACAGAAATGTGAATCTTTTGTATTAACTTGTGTATTATTTGAGACTTTAAGTTGTTTACATTGTCATTTTTGCAGAATACAAGGGTTTACAAGAGTTTACAGTGTTACATCATCATGCAACAAATTTGTAAAATTGGATATAACTCTACACAGAAACAGTTGGATAAGCAATTTTATCACACTACAGTCATGTTTACATGCATGTCTTGTGGCTTTTGAAACAGTGAATATTTTCATGTTTACAGATTGGCCCCATTCACTTCCATTGTAAGTGCTTCACTGTTGCCTAGATTTTTGCTTTTTTAAAGAAAAGCGAAAAATAAATTTGCTTTTTAAATTTTTGTGGTAATTAACATTATGCCAAAAACGCTGTCAATTGAGCTTAAGTTGTTCCTTGCTTAAGGTTCCTTGGATACAAAGTCCCCATTTAAACCTGGTGTTAAGATGAGTCTTGGCTGATCCGATTACATGTGGTCAGGTGAAACACATTGCTGTTTACACCTGGCCACTTAAATGCATCTTCTTTGACCACTTGTGTCGGATTTTGAGGGGAGGGTCTCTGATTTCATGACGACATACATCAGTCACTATGTCAGTGTGTTACTGCATGACAAAAAAAGCGCAACTAAGTCAGAAAAGACAAAGAAAGCACGAAAAAGGTGCACTGTTTGTCCCAGATGCATTTGAATTTTAACGCTAAGTACAAATGCAACATTTCGAGCAGAATTATCTGTAATTTTGTGGATTACCTGTATTAAAGGAGCTTCAAAAGAACTTCTCATTTGGGTCTCTGCATGTTGATATTACACAAGATCCGTGAAGTTCTTGTGCTTGTGTTCGTATCTGCTTTTTAAAAATTTCCGATAGGTAGGTTATTTGCTCATAACCAGAAAAGTTTCAACTCTTGTTTTAGCGCAGCGGTTGATTGATAGGTGAGGGGTGGCGCTTCACTTCTGTCTGGGATGCATTCAGGATGGATCAGCATTTACACCTCAAATACGTAGTCACTTTTTTTTTTTTTTTTTTTTTACCACATTCGTATGTGATTTGTGATACAATTACAAAATGTTTTAGACCTCATTTAGACCTTTATTTAGCGCTGATCACATGTGATCCGATCACCCAAAACACATCTTAATACTAGGTGTAAACGGGTCAAAAATGTTCAGAACCGATATTTTCCCAATATTTTGTCCACAAGAAATGTTTCATTTGAAACCCTGGTACACAACCAGGGAGTTCTCACAAGTTATCATGAGTGCTCCTAACTCAGATTGTGCTTTTAAAGTATTCTGTAGAACACTGTGAACAAACCAGACGTGATAAAAGCAGTCTCCCTCTATGTTAATTTGTCTTTTGTCCTAACCAGGTGCAATGAGCAGAATGATCATATTGTTGATCGCTTATTGCTATTTTTCCAGCATTGTGCTGAGCAGCCCACCCACTGTGAAATCTCATTGGTCCAAAATCCCCTTCCTGAAAACAGTACATTTAACATCAGATATCTTTTGATTGGTTGTTATTGTGACATGTCCCGCAACTTTCCCTTACAACAAAGTACTGTGGTGGTACTAAGGTACAGTGATGGTATCAGATTGTAGTACCATGGTATTAGAACCATGACATATCATGGTTCTAAAAATAATGTACCATGGTATTAACATGGTACTTCAATGTAAGTCCAAGAATTCCACAGTAGTACCATGGTACTTTTAATGTTTTCACTTTCAATGTGAACAGACAAATTGCTTGTTGGTGGAAACTTGTTCTCACACCTGGTTAGTGGAATAATTAAAAATCACTTGTTCATTAACTCCCTACGTTTTTATCATTTGTTCGTCACAAATGATACTTCACACAGAATGTTTGAAGCTAACACAGCTAGCATGCTTGCTTATGTCTTCTGCTTGAATGTGTCCTCTCCCTACTAACTCTCAGTCTTTCTCTCTCTTTCTTATTTCTCCCTTCCTCCCTCCCGTCCAAAAGTTAAGACATGAAACGTCGGACGTCATCACAGAACTCTGGCGTTGGAGGCAGTCCAAGGTCAGTCCATTAGTTTCTGTAAAGCAAAATACAATTTTAGCGCTTGTATTACAGATCCACCTACATTTACACACTTATTCCAATGTTATTAGCTTGTGTGGTACCTCACCTCATAGAGTGTTGGACATGGAACTTGGAAGATCGAGGTTTGGCTCAAACCAAGTCTGATTACGACACCATTTCACTTGCTTTTGGCTTGTGGGAGGAACAGACTTAAATGTAAGTTATTCTTCCACTCTGTCAAAAATCTTCCACTCCGTCATAGCTCTCAAATTCTTGCTTGTGCGGCTGAATAAATTTTGGGTCAATTATCCCTTTTAAAATGAAAATATTATTTAATAGTAGGAGTGTAACGGTTCTCGGTAAAAAAGTAACCATACGGTTCGCCAACCACCGTTCAGAAAGCATTGGCACCGCGGTCGGTTCACCTAAAGTTTAATGATGCATCTGGAGCACAAGTGTTGGTCAAGAAAACAAAGCATCAAACAAACAGGCACAGTTACAACTAATGCACCTGAATGGATCTGTAAATGGATACGCTCCACCTGTGTTTCACGTGGGTCAACCTGATGAAATCACTGATTTGCAAGCGTTGTGTGTAGTTGAAAATGGCAAGTGGAGAAAACTAGACACTGAAAGAGAAGCCCCCTGTGTTTCTCCTTTCTGGGAACATTTTCTTTTTGCAGTCAATTACAGCAGCGATGGTCAAAAGATGTTTACAAAACAGGCACTGTTTGCAGACGTCACTTTCTGTGTAGCCTACTGGTAATACATGTCAATAATGCACATGAGGGTTTATTTAAAATGCGCACACAAGTTCTTCCTGTTTCCTCGCGCGGCTGTAATCTGTCACGAGCGTCAATAATGCACTTTGATTAATGGCATTAAGATACCGTTATAGTAATACATTGATACATGATTAATCACCCGTGGAAAGAGCCGCAGGTGAGACGAAACGGCACACACTCCTTTCCAGTGCTAATTCGGACAGACATCAAACAATAACTAAAGCGCATGGGGTGTTTATGTGGGATTTCCACGTATGATTAAAATACTTGAGCAGTATTATCACAACATCCCTATTCTTATGCATTTTAATAGCAAGGTTATTCCTTTTATAGTGATGTACAGCTTCCGAATATTGAATATATGTTGAGATTAATTTGAAGTGCACTTTATGTTGATGCATGTAGCATATTAGTGCAGGTATTAAGTTAAAATTTTGATTTATTAATAAGAGAAAATATTTTTTTTTTTTTTTTAATTAAGGACCCTGACAATAATTAACCATGGTTTTACTATAGCAATATTGTAGTAACCATGACTGCTGTCACCATGATTTTCTCAACAGAAATCAGGGTTTTGATACAGTTAACCATGGTTTAATAACAGTAATACTGTAGTTTCTATATATGATGATGATTTTACTATACATTGTAACCATGACAGTAACCATGTTTATATTGTGGATACTATGATTTTACTACAAATGCCATGGTTAAACTATGGTTACTGTTGTAAAACAGTGATTGTTATTTAAGGGCAAATCTGTTGAAGTGTTTACTAAATAGATTATTCTTTGGATTTGGCAGTAATATTTTATTTTTATTTTTTTCTGAACAAAGAAAATACCGACCCATACCAAAACCATGACCCTAAAACCGTGAGACAAACTGAACCTTGAGAAATTTGAACCGTTACACCACTATTTAATAGGTGTCTGTTTTGTTGCAAAATATTGAAGCAGTGGTAAAATGTGACATGGTTAATGCTTTAAAATTACTAACAAATTACTAAAACAAAAAAGTACCCCAAGTACCATGGTATTCTTTGATGTTACCTTGGAATGATTACCAAAGTACATAAACATGGTAATCATTCAGTACCATAGGGAATATCCCTATGGTAATGGAAGTACCATTTTATTGCCATCCGATACTATCATTGTAACATGGTACCACCACAGTACTTTTTGTTAGGTTTGTTTTCTTTGTGATCCCACTTCGTCAGTTTCGGAGAGGTGTGGACACAAGGCCAGCTGTGTGAACAATGCCAGGTGGTCTTCTATCCAGGGTTTGTCACAGGTCACCCAAAGCTCACATCAATGGGGTCAAAGGGTTTCTGAATTAAAAAATAATAATACAAGCACTATTGTACTTCTCATGCAGATGTAAAAATCTTCAACATATTTTAGCATGTGGGAAATCAAGTGAAATCGTGAAAGAGCCGCTTAGTTTATCAAGCAAAAATTCCAAAAGCATAATTATAAAACGTTCCGACTCTAAATTCTGAATGGATGAGCTGCGTTCAATGCCCTTTTAGTATCACTGTATTGCGCAACAGTGCCTGCCCACTTTTTCAACCATCTCGGTTCTAGATGTATTTTTTCCCATTTCTTTTTTCCATAGGGATTTCATAAATGAGTTCTAAGCCATGAACCAAACCAACCAGCTCTGAGGTCAATCACAACATTATAAACTTTTATTTGAAGCAAAAAAAGTAATTGATAATTGGACAAAAAGACAAAGGTACAAGACTGTCCATCTTAAATGAGGGACTGAAATATCATCCCCTGAAACATTGCAAATTAGGTAATCCACTGAGATCAGGGACAAAACATGTCATACATACAAAAGTCATCTTTGTTTTAAAAATTAAGAAATTCGTAATAATAAAAATACTGGAAAAGTTCAATCTAAGGGAAATGTATATACTTAGGGCATTTATTACTTATAATTTTAAATAATTTAATTATACATTTTTTTAAATGCATGCTCTATACTTGGAAGCACATGTAACTTAATCTGTCCTCAGCAAGAGGTCACAATATTAAACTGCCAAACAAAGCATTTAAAAATGCATCAAATTCTTTCATATAAATATCAAATGAAAAGTAGGGATCTGTAAGAAATCAAACAATACATAAAGTAAACCTTATATTTTTATATATACTTTGCGTCAACTCCGTCAGATTTTTTTATAATCCTGAATAAATCAGTCAATGTGATGGTCAGCTATAACTCTGAGTACCCCTTTCCCACTTTCTGTTCATGTTGGATGCGACAGTAGGACACGTGGTCTGGTAAGTTTGATATTTTTTCATATTTTAAACAAACAATGTTTAAGTCTCTGCGGACACAGCTTCATCGTGTCAAATCTGTCATTGCCATTATGATAATTTCTGTTATAATTGTGGAATAATTTTGGCATTTTAGTTTAGGTTATAGAGACAGCTTCAGTTGAGGAAAAAATTGAAATGGCTCCAGTGTACAACACGTGGTTAAGATCGAAAAATATTCAATTTTGTCAAATCAATAGTGTGAAAACAGTGCATTCAGAAAGTATTCAGACACCTTCATTTAAATGCTTTAAATTATTTTTCTTTTTTCACATCAATCTACACTGTTTTTCATCCACAATCTACACCCCATAATGTCAAAGCAAAAACCAGATTTTTGATAACTTTGCAAACGTATTAAAAAGAAAAAACTGAAATATCACATTGACATAAGTATTCAGACCCTTTGCTATGACGCTTGAAATTTAGCTCATGTGCATCCCATTTCTCTGGATCATCTTTGAGATGTTTCTACACTTTGATTGGAGTCCACCTGTGGTAAATTACATTGATTGGACATGATTTGGAAAGGCACACACCTATATAAGTTCTCACAGCTGAAAATGCATATCAGAGCAAAAACTATGCCATGATGTCAAAAGAACTGCCTGCAGAGCTCAGAGACAGGATTGTGTTGAGGCACAGATCTGGGGAAGGCTACAAATTTCTTTTAGATGCATTGAAGGTTCCCAAGAGCTCAGTGGCCTCCATAATTCTTAAATGGAAGAAGTTTGGAACAACCAGGACTCTTCCTAGAGCTGGCCACCCAGGCAAACTGAGCAATCGGGGGAGAAGGGCCTTGGTAAGAGAGTTGACCAAGAACCCGATGGTCACTCTGGTTGAGCTCCTGAGATCATGTGTGGAAATGGGAGATGGTTTGTTAGCTGACATATATCCATTTATATATCTATTTCAAATTAATTTATTATTAAAAAATAAACACTCAGATTTTAAACATATTTTGTTCCTTATCTCAAGAATCAGTGAATCAAATTAAAAACGATGATCAAATATAAAACTATTGATTTAAAATAGTTGATTATAAGTATAGAAACAGTATATTTAAATTTTACTGCAAAATATTCAGATATATACAAAAGTAATTGAGAGTGTAGGGAGATGCATGGCTCTTTTGCTGCGGCTTGTTTGCCACGATTCTCTGATTGGTGGATCTTTGCTCTTCAGAATCATGGGAAGTGTAGATCTTTACCAGAAATTTCACTATTAAAAAAAATAACTGATGGCTTGAACAAAGGCATAGAACATTGATTAACAACTTCTGAGCTCACGGTAGTGTCTGTCTTTAAAGGTAAAAATCCCTTTAATTTTTCCATAGGGCAATTTATTTTATCGTTTTAAAAATTAATTCACCTATGGAAAAAACTAATGGGATTTTTGCTTCCAGAGCTAGCCTGTTGTGTTCTATAAACCCACCGTGAGCGCACATTCTATCCACCTTATTCCTGGGGGTCTTACTGGTTAAACAGATATGGGATGAACTTCTGGCGGAAGTCGTTCTGTAGCATTCGCTAATGTAGGCAGCGGTCATTTAGACCCTGTTTTCAGCTGGTATTAGAATGTGATTCGGATGATCCGATGACAAGTGATCAGCACTATATATAGGTGTAAATGGGGTGCAAAACCTTTTGTGATCATATCACAAAAACACATACAAAGGTAGTCAAAAGTGCATTTGAAACGCTGTAAACACCATCCGGGATGCAGCGAAGTGCCACTCCTTATCTGTCAATCAACTGCTGCGCTAAATCAAGAGTTTAAACTGTTCATGACTCATGACTCATTGACACATGGCTTTAAAAGGAAATAACTGTCCAAAAAATAGCTTACAAATACATGTACGAGATCTTTACGGATCTTCTTCAGTGTCTTCGTGTGCACCTGGTGCATCATTTTGTGAAATTTTTCTGGTTTATTTATTTATGATGTAGTAATGATAAATGCCATCATGAAACCCTCCCCTCAAAAACCGATCACAAGTGCTCACAGGATTTTTGCAACTAACAGCTTTATGTCTCGCCTGACAACATGTGATCGGATCACCCTAGATACATCTTAATACTTTGATGTGCATTAATTACAATACCTGTTGTTCTTCAAGTATCATGTTACGATGTCCTTACAGAGCTCAAAGATACGTGCGGTTCATAGCTCTACATACATCCTGAGGTCCTCCCAAACCTCTATTTAAGATGGAACGGCTAGCCGTATATTGTCCTTATTAAGCTCTGTCAGACTGTGCTCACACATTTAGAAGTATGAATGAATGATCAACACCGCAACGGAAAAATTAACGAACGTACGATACAACTACAACTGTTTACTTCTTAGCGGAAGTACCTCCCATATTTCACGTAAAGCATCACAGGGTGTAGGAATAAGGTGGATATTAATCCACCAAGGTGCTTAGTTGCTTAGCAACTGCATAGACCTTATTCACAGCAGCGCCATTTTTGGTGGGAATGACAACGAGGCTGTGAGGGAAAGACGTACAGTCTCTTCAATGGGCTGTACTGTAGTATAAATTGTGTTTGGATCGTTCCGCAGACAAAACATTGAAAAAACATCTTTCCAAGAACTTTCAGTAGACAAAAAACTACAGACAACATGAGTTGTGGAAAATCTTTTCACAGCTTTATACCGTTTGTGCCATTGAAGAGACTGTATGTCTATCCTTCATAGCCTCGTTGTCATTCCCATTAAAAATCAAATATGGCGCTAACGTGAATAAGAATAATACAGCATACAGTTAGGATTATATCACTTGGTGGAAGAATTGTTTATTCGAATAATTAATAATAATAAACGTAACTGTGTATTAAACATTGGTGTCTTTAATAAAAGCAATAAGCCACTTGAGTTTGTGTTTACAGTGATTTTACTACAGGTAAAGGGGGTTTCAACCACTCTGCTTCGTGTTGTACAAAAGAACACCCCTTAACTGTGATAAAATCAATGTGATATATGAACTCGTGTGGCTTATTGCTTTATTCAAACCCCAGCTTTTTTTTTTTTTAAATGAGCATTCCAGGTGTAGCACAACTGCTTATAATGGTGTCACACACGACTGGTAGAACATTCATAATCTCATCCTTACTCAATAACTGGACAGATGCAAGACCATCTCAGTGTGTATGAGTGTATTTTCATTATTCCTCCATTTTACTGGATATCCTCTTCAGCAGTGGTTTATGAAGTGTGTTTATGCTTAAGTCATGGCTGTTCTTTGTATTTGTTGTTTTTCTTGTCTTGTTCTTTCACATGGCAACATTAGCTATCAGTGAATCAGTCCTCTGTGAATCTGTGCAGCAGACTTTATATGCACTTCCCCCTAGAGGAAATGAATGACTGTTATCTGATGACTTGAGAAGAGGTCATCCATGTGCTCTGATGTCACACCAGCCCCTCTAACCATAAGAACAAATCCGAATAACCCCTATAACAAATTTGAACCATTTAAGAGTTTGTGAGAATTTGCAAATCTGGTCTCTGTTAAAGGGAGTTGAACTAACATGACTGTTAGTTCAGCCAGAAATAATTAAAAAATAATAATAATGGGGGCCTGGTTAGCTCAGCGAGTTAAGACGCTGACTACCACCCCTGGAGTTGCGAGTTCGAATCCAGAGCGTGCTGAGTGACTCCAGCCAAGCAACCAAATTGGCCCAGTTGCTAGGGAGGGTAGAGTCACATGGGTTAACCTTCTCATGGTCACCATAATGTGGTATGCTCTCGGTGGGGCACGTGGTGAGTTGCGTGTGGATGCCGCGGAGAAGTGCATGAGCCTCCGCACACGCTATGTCTCCGCAGTAACGTGCTCAACAAACCACATGATAAGATGCACGGATTGACGTCTCAGACACTGAGATTCGTCCTCCACCACCGGGATTGAGACGAGTCACTATGCCACCATGAGGACTTAGAGCATATTGTGAATTGGGCATTCCAAATTGGGGAGAAAAAGGGGCCAAAATAAATAAACAAATAATCATCATCAGTCATAATTTTTTATTTTCCTCTTCAATACAAGTATATCGTAAGGTTATGGTTATATTCAAATTCTAAACTCTAAGTATGACCAAAAGTAATAGTGATGGTTAAGAGAGGTAAAATGTCTAAGAAAATGCTAATTGTGTTTGGACGGTGAATATCCTCTTGTTTTATCTTTGTTAAGAAAAGTTTGGCAGACATGTTGAAGGTGTAAGCCAGATGGAATCCACTGATGACTAAATGGTCCCCTACTCTATACCCTTAAGTACATTGTTGTTGTAAAATAGTTTGTCAAAACTGACTACTTTCACATTAAATCTTTTTATAAAACATCAAGTTAAATTTAATTATTGGTTTTCTGAATTCACTTCATTTAAAGCCATAGGAGCAGCACTTATTTCACACAATAGATGCTCAAAATTAATTAACAAATATTAGAAAACTGAAAAATGTGCATTATCTATTGACATCACAGTCAAAAACCGACACTGTTATTACCGAAGCCAGTAATCTCAAAATATCGCCATGATTGCTTATATATCAGTGTAACACTAAAAGTAATACAGGTGCCAATCTGGCTTTAACATGTCCCAATCCCAGACCTCCACTTCTTTTCCATTTCTTTTCACTCTGTTCTGTCTTTGTCTAATAAAAGAGACAAAAACACATAACGGCAATTGTTTAATTGTTTTCAAAATACGAAAGAATTCGATTCACCATTGCTGTGACTATCATGTGTCTTGTTGCTCACATTTGCAAGATAAGCACATGTCTGCCAATATGATACCAAGAGTATCACAACACAACAAACACCGTCATGAGTAACTGAAAGGTCCTATTTTGTGTGGAAAATTACTTAATTTGTCATTGATGTAGCAGAAACTCATGAACCTGGTTAATATCATCCTGACAGGAAGTAGATGGTGGGATGAGTAGAGGACAGGAAGTGGTATGAGAAGGGGAGGGAGTGATGACAGAATGCGTGGGTGGGTCAGATGTGAAGTTACATGTGTTCCATAGTTAGGTTAAAACAGTAAATGTCTCTTCATTGAATTGCATTTAAAAAAATATTGTTAGGTCAGTAGAGGAACAGACACATTGGGTTGACATGACAGTTGTGATGGCAATTATCTAATGTCTTAATTACAGACAATGGAAACGCTGGGGCATAAATGGCAGTAGATGCAGGAGCACAGTGGTTCACAAATGAAATCTGCATATTCAGCTGGTGTACAAGAACAAATTTTAACACACACACCAGCTTTAAATGTGTCACTATAATAGCTGAAATGCTCGTTCTTACCTCTGGTTATCAACTGAAAAGTGAACTGCTCAAGCAATCGTACATGCTGCCTCTCTTAAATTGGAATAATCCATGTCAAGGGGCCGAACTGCCTGTGTATGTGTAAATTGCCCCCACATCCTGTTTGGTCATTCCTCCGGCCTGGAGCCGCAGCCGCCTGTCACAGATACTATTTAAGAGTTTCCTCCTAGTAAGCTGACTGTGTTCCAGCAGAGATTCTGATCCAGGATAAGACCATAGTTACTCATGACCAGTAATGTCAGGACAAACACTGAACCCTCAGCTGATCTGGAATCTGGTTTGGGCTGTTAGTATAAACAAGTCTGGTAGTTCAGATACGGTGGATCCGTTGGAGTGAGTCAGCTCCAGTAGTGTCAGCTTATCATCGTCACCTCCTGTGCGTCCTTGGGTGCTACGAAGCCTCTGACATGGGTGTAAACATGTTCCCATAAAGGGCAGTAGTCAAGCAAATAAAGACAGGCCTAAATAGTCTCCATCTTCAACCCTCTATGTACATATTGGAGAATGAATCACCACTGGCTAGTAAATTTTTGTTTTTACTCACCAGACTTTGGACAACATGTAAGCGTAATGCAACTAAAAACTAAAAAAGATATTAAGAAAACCAAGAAGGGGGCATCATAATTTATAATGGATATATTGTACATATATTATACAAGATTGTACATTTTATTTTCATCTTTAGCTTTTGATCCTTTTAATCACATTTTAGCTTGTGTACAAATGTGCAAATTTCACATTCTGTCAGTTTATATGATGTCATAAAATTGCATTTTTTATAATGATACAAGCTGTTTGAAATTTCATACAAATTTTTAACAAAATATCCACAAGGTTGGAAACTATTGAAAATAGAATTTATAGTTATATTGTAAAAATTATCATTTAAGTGCTACTATATCAAAACTACCATGCAAAAAAACAAAAACAAAATATTTTTACAAAAATTGCCAAACCTTGCATACATGTGTAAAAAATTTGTGTTTGTTAAATTTTCATATTTACAGTGTTTTCTGTAGTTAAAATATTTCACAATGTATGATTGTGTATGATTGTTTACAGTTATTACACTTACTACAGTTTTACATTTTGTAACATGTTTGTTTATATGCACTTGTGCGGTTTACATTAATGTGTATAACAAGCGCTAAATTGCGGCTCCCCTAGCAAGTGTTTATGGTTGAGTGAGCACAGCACCAGTGTCTTCCTAGTAAGTCAGTCCACTGTCGGCCATCTTTGGAACACTCTCAGGAGGCTATTTCCAGTCATGCCAGTGCAGCTCCTATCTACTTGAATGGAGAAAGACCAAAATCTCAAATACGGTTGGTCAAGATTACAATCAAAGGACATATTTCAAACCAGCAATAAAATCTGACAATACTGGAATCATAAATTGTGATTCTTAACCTCATATTACATTAAAAAAACACCATTTTCCCCGGCTTGTATAGTTATGCGCATGCGCGTTCTAGAGTTGATTGACGGGTGATGTCTCTATCTAAAAGGGGATTGGCTCTTATAACTGTAAGGCAGGACTTCACTTTGCTCCAGACTTACATTCGTTGACCGTTGGGCACTCAGAGCTCCTTGGTTGAGTGTTCCAATTTCTCCCATCATTTTAACAGAAGTGGCCCATCTCTGCTAAATAATTTCTGAGCACACATTAACAAGAGAGAAGTTGCATGGTGGTTTTTCCCTCATCCATGCAATGTATGATTAGAAATAATGTTTCTTTTTATCTTTTTGATCACCAACTGACTGAAAATAACAGAAAGGATTTTAAAAGAGACATGAACTGAAAATGGGGTGCCTGGGTCTCGTCTTTAGACACAAAATACACAGAATGAAGCTAAAGGAAACTTTTACTTGCATAATGTATAGACTTACGTGTACAAATATTTATTCTAAAAGTTCTCACATTCAGATCTACAAACTCTCGAGTTTTGCAACACTTTTACCTTCGACCTTCTAAAATCGGAATGTTTACTCGCCAATGGCTAATAAAATACCTATTTTAGTTGCATAGCTCAGAATTTGGAGTGGAGGGAAAAATATGCGAGTGATTTACTTGCTATGTAGAGGGTTGAATTGTGGATTTTTGAGTATGAAGTATTATTAAGTATTTGATAAACAAATTTGATGGATGAGAGCATATTTTTTGTTTTGTTTTTGTGTGTGTGTGTTTGGATTTGTTTTGATATGAAGTCATCGTGCAAAAGATTTGTCATCACGGTATAGGCTAAGACTATAGCCTTCAAAAAATTATTTTCTGTTGATATAAAATGAATCTTAGAAGAATAAAGAAAAAAGCTTGTAGAACCGAAGTAGAAAATACATTTATTCAAATCTTAGTATAAAGGTTCCAGATAGAACCAAAAAGGGTTTATAGTCCAATGCCATTAGGAGAACCATTTAAAGTTCAATAAAGAGCCATTTGTTCTCTTCTTCATTGGGTGCTAGTGGTTTAAAGAACCAAATAACCATATAGCCATCTCAAGAATCCTAATAATGCATAAAAAAAAAAAGGTTCTTAATAAGAAAGTTTGTTGTTGAACCTAAGGTTGTGCAAAGAAGCACAAAAGAACCTTTATTGTTAAATAAAGAACTATTGTGGAATAGTTCTCCCAGAAATGATGATTCTGTCATAATTTACTCACCCTCATGTTGTTCTAAACCTGTATGTTTTCTTTTGCGGGGGAGGGAGGGAGCTGATTTTTTTCCATACAATGCAAGTGAATTGGGATTATAAAAGTACTTTAAAGTTGTAAACATTTATGTACGTTCAAACTGGTGCGCTATGACCGCAGGTTTGATGTCATTGGTTCGCGCAAAACACAATGTTTTTTTGTTTGTTTTTTGCAATTTTGGAGAAAATTTCATTTTTGTTATTTGGAAAAGAGCAGCTGAGACATTCTGACAGATTTCTTCTATTGTGCTCCATGGAAGGAAAAAAAAAACACATGTTTGGAACGTTGGTAGGGTGATCTGTTGGGTGAACAATTCTTTAAAAAAATCCTTTTTAATCTCCTTTATACTCCTTTGTTCTCCAGGGTAACTCTATGTTTTTTTTATCTCAACAGTGATTGTGACACCATGGCCTCAGGATCCCCAGATGCTACATCCACTGGTGAGCCATCAGAAGCAGGAGAAGAGTGTTCAGGTAAGGTTCTAGTCCAGTCTATTGTGACTTTAAATATACTGTATGTGAAATTCCTTACTGAAAGGAACCCTATAAAGAACTTCCATATATAATACATTCTGGCCACACTGATATCATATGAGAATAATTAGGACACACTGTACTCTCTGAAGAGAAAAAAAGATTCTTGTTCTCGCTGACAGGAAGTCATGTAGCACAGAGACAAAGCCAACATTTGTCTCTCCCATATGAGTATGCTTTCCAGTGTCCGACATTTGACCTTTCACTTTGGTTCAGTGTGGGAAGTAGGAAGCTCCAGGCTACTTGAGTCAGATCCTGCAATGGAAGACGGAAGGTCTACAGTATGTGGTGATGTGGATTAGCCAATTCCTTGCAGAATAGGACGCTAGGAGATGGAAGATAATCTCCTCTATCCGATTTCAAATCTATCCAAGTCCATTTAGATTAAGAGTTAGTAAATGGCTGGAGTGTGTTTGGAGGTCTGCCAGTGTGGTAAGCTTGTATATGTCCAGAGTTATCACAGAATGCTTTTGAACCTCTGATAATTGATCTATGACTGGGTTCATGTAAATTACACTGATGGTCTTTACCTTGCACACAATGAGTGAGATGACATTTATGGTCCTTGAGTTAGATATTACTAAATGCTGATCCAAGAATAGGCACTAGTAATGGGTACTTTGATTTTTCTCCAACATGATCAATCAGGAAGTCAGAATGTGGTTTCAGAGAGTTCCGGTACACACATTATGCCAACTCACCGACAAGCACCATCACCTATCAGACATTTTTGCATCAACTCCATTGTTTACCTTTCCCTGTGGTGCAACCGGAAGTGAGTTGCATCAGCAATGAGAGAGACCCTTGGTTCAGATCCCGCATTGAAATCACGAAGTAATTGCGTTCGCATAATCTGTGTTTTGCGAGATTCAGAGGTTACATTTTTCCCTTTAACATTACATTTTTACTCCACTGATGGTTAGGGTTAGGTTTGGGTTTGGTTGGGGGGTACCATTTATAAAATATGCATTTCTCTTCACTGTATTACTGCCTGTTCAGCTGAAAACAGCTCACTTCTCAACTCACTTTTGGCGCCCTCTGTGGACATTACACCCGCAAAAAAGAACTCACACATGCCCATTCGCCCAACAACACTTACCACTTTGGCCACTGGGGGCACTGCTTCGAATTTCAGTTAGCACAGACTAATTTTTGCTAAAGAAAAGTCAACCTGCTGTTTCCAATTTCACTGTAGAACCAGTCTGTTTTCCTAGTGATTTCTAATAATAAAAGATAAATCTTTTGAGTCAGTTCACTCAAACAACTCTTCACTGATTCGTTCACTGATTAATTCAGTAAGCCTTCCTGTAGGCTACATTGATATGACTTGCTTTTATTATAGTCCACTTTAATTGTATCAGCTGTAAGTAAAGATTTCTAATAACTGATCCAGCAATAGGCACTAGATTGGATTGAATGGATTACTTAAAAGATTTGTTACAAAAAACAGTCCTTCATGACCGAAACAATTCTTAATAGAGTAGTCGTAGCCCAGTACAGACTACTCTCTCAGAGCACTGATCATTTAATGTAGCCACTTTTAAACATACTGAGTCCCTGTTCTTAGAAGGCAATATTTAATGTCCCTCACTGTGTAATCAAATAACTGAGCATTGAGTGGTTTATAAGAGATAGCGAGAGCTCTTTCTCTGCGTGTTGTTTACTCCTTTTAGACAGGCCACAGCTGGAGACTACAGGCTTTGCTAGTACAGCTTCATCATGTGACTTTCCATAAGACGAGATTGAGAGAGACATATCAGGCAACAATAGAACACCATGCCACAAAGTCCTGAAGGACTATATGCGAAGGCTTGTCAGCAGCACTGAGAGACTTAAGAGTTGTGACTTTATCATTGTGCTGCTGTTTGCAAAAGTGTTCGTGAAATCAGAATTTGAGCTCGAACCCAGCCCATTCGAGAAACCTTATGTTTAAAATTGTGAATTCAGTCACACTATGCATAGTTTGTTTTTAGTGATTCAAGTCTTATCTATCGAGTTCAGTAGGACTTGAGCTCTGTTCCACAACCTAGTGGGCTGTTCCATAAGGTAAGTAGCATCATGTAGCTGCTTTCTAAAATACCTTGTTTTGGGCACAAATAGATTTTTCAACATGACCACGCAGGATGTCGGCATGTTGCTTCCGAATGTTCCAGTACCCTGGCACTCCATCATGCCAAGTTACTAACAGTTTCCGTCTCCTATCCAACGTTTTTGCATCACTCTTGGAGTATGACCTAAAGAGCGTTGCATCAGCAGAATGGGAGACCTGGATTCTCGTCCCGCGTTGAAACCAGAAAGTTTAGGAGGTTCCATTTTCCCGCTAAGATTCAATTTGTACTCCACTGTCGGTTAAGTTAACGGTTTGGGTTACGGGGTAGAGTTAATAAAATAAACATTCCTCTTCACTCTAGTACAGGGGTCGGGAACCTATGGCTCGCGAGCCACAAGTGGCTCTTTGTTAAAAATCAAATGGCTCGCCGGGTGTCTCACCATTCACCAACACATGATCGTTTAAAACTTTCTAGAGATAATTTTCCAACAGAAAGTGTGTGTGCGATTGCAAAGCTTGAAGTCAATGACACTGTTTTGATTTCCTTCCGAATTTGTCGTACACCGTACCCCTGGTGAACAAGGTTTGAAATGAACACCTGCCAAATGCAGATTTTTCTTGTGGAGTATTTTGCTGAAGTACCAAATTTTTGGATTTGGGGAGGAGGTTATATATAAAAAATTTTAATCACGTCGTTATTTTAATTAATTTTTCGTTTCATTTAAAGTGCAATTTGAATTTAGAAATGTCTTTTTAAGTTTTTCGTGTTTCAATAAATGTATTTAATTTTTAAAGCAAAATCAATAAAGCAAAAATATTCACTGACCTTGGGGGTTGACCATATAATCGTGATATTTTAAATGCGATTATCATTAAAATATTTTTTACATATCGCACAGCCCAAAAGAGAAGTTAAATTTTTCATGAACAATTGTAAAATGAAGTAATTTTATGGAGACCCGCACAAATGCGTGTACTCAATTCCATATTGCAACATGTTACCTATTAATTTTTGCATATTTGTTTGTTTTTGAGTAGTCTATGGGCAATATAAACATTTTATTTTATTGAAAAATATTGTTTTTTAAAATAGTCAATTATTAATTTGTGGTATGGCTCTTTCGAAAAATGCATCAACCAAAAATGTAAAAATTGGCTCCTTAATGGATAAAAGGTTCCCGACCCCTGCTCTAGTACATCCATACTCTCTTTAATGCTCACTTTTGGTTCATCTCTGTGGGCATCACCTCGAAACTGGAGATTACATGTGCCCTTACATTGATAAACACTTCTCTCTTTGGCCACTGTGGGCACTGCTTCGAATTTCGATAAGCACAGACTGAGTTGAGCTCAAGTTGCTTTTTTAGAATTCACTGTGAGATCAGTCTGGATATTAGCTTATTACGCAGATAATAACATTGCATGTAAACAGCTTCACCGGCATTCTTTCCGGCTTATCCAATGTGCGCATGTGCTGTGGGCATGCCTGTTGAGGTCAAAAGCTGACAAAAATCTGATGATTTCAAATCTCATGTAAACTAGAGTTTCCTACATTGGTGTGTTTTTTTTTTCTTTCTGAATAAGCTGATTTTTGTTAACTGTCAGCATATCACTGTGCATGTAAACACGCTCATTGAGAATTGTGAATTGTTTTGTTGATTTAAAGGTTATCATCCCAGCATTGTTTATGCAGCTGGACATCTAGGTTAAAGAGCACTAGCTTTTTTTAGTAGAGTGAGTCTGACCTTTCACTGTTGGTTTTGGCCTTTCTGGTTCTTAACCTTTGGGATGAATACAATTTGTTTGCAGTTTAATCGCTAAAAGTGGCTGAAATAAATAGCAAAGCATCTAAATGTGGAAACTATACACTGCAGGTGATGTCACGGTCACATGTCACAATGGATAGATGGTATGAAAACAAGAAATTATAGTACACCATACAATAAGTCAAGAGAACTTGATTTATCAGCAAATGTTACATATTAGATATAGGGCTCAGTTGTGTGCTTGGCAGTATTGCTTGGTAAACTGAATCAGTATAAACCTCATTGGACTAAGCAAGTTTTTAAAACCGAAATAACACTTGGATACATTTCACAGCCATTTTCATAACACAGTTAGACCTTCATTGGCATTTAAATACATTAGCATTACATAAGCACCCAAGAGGGAATATTCCAGGGTCTATAAAGATGACAAAAGTTGTGAAATGGGTATTATATAATCACTTTTTAAGGATGTGTAGAACCAAAAAGGATGTACAGCCAACAAGTTAATTCTTTAGAAATTCTGCTGCTACTTGTTGCCCAGAACCTCAGCCGTTATAACAAAATAACCATCTGTCCATCATTTACTCTGTTTTGTTATGAAATGTAAATTCACAAAGGTCAGTAGGACTCATTAATTTATTTTCATTGACCCCAGTACAAATGGTATTCATATCATAAGCTACAACATGATTGTTTAAATGTGCTGTTTACACTGGAGGGCCAGCAAAGAGAAGAGACACAACGGTCTGCCAGTTGAACTCATTTTGTTTAGAAAACCGAACATTGAATAATTGTATCCATATGTTTTAATGTTTGCCATATGCAAGCAGGATTTTCCATTGAGATTACTCTACAAGTGGCACTTAATAAAATGCATTTCTGTTTTGTTTTCAATCCAGGGAAAAAGAAGTCCAAATTCCAGACATTCAAGAATTTTTTTGTAAAGAAAAAGAGGAAGGAAAGTCCACCTCCATCGGGAGAAAGTGTTTTGAAGGGCAGTCATTCAAGTTATGACGTCAACAACGTAGAGCCACCTATCACCCCCACAACCATAAACAATGAACTGGGGTAAGGGAATAAAATACATATTAATTAGATTTTTATCACTATACTATATATATATATATATATATATATATATATATATATATATATATATATATATATATATATATATATATATATATATTACTATATTATACATTTTTTTTAACTTGTAAACTACATCTCAATTCCACATGCTACACTGTATAATTTTGTATAACCTGACCACAGTTTAACATTTCATAATCAAAGTGAATTCTGAACAGTCACGAATTGCCACTAAATATGTGTATACAGTTTATATATATATATATATATATATATATATATATATATATATATATATATATATATATATATATATATATATATACACACTGGTGGCCAAAAGTTTGGAATAATGTACAGATTTTGCACTTATGGAAAGAAATTGGTACTTTTATTCACCAAAGTGGCATTCAACTGATCACAATGTATAGTCAGGACATTAATAATATGAAAAATTACTATTACAATTTGAAGAAATTAATTCAGAACTTCTTAAACTACTTCAAAGAGTTCTCATCAAAAAATCCTCCATGTGCAGCAATGACAGCTTTGGCCTTGGCATTGTAGCTGTCAGTTTGTCCAGATACTCAGGTGACATTTCACCCCACGCTTCCTGTAGCACTTGCCATAGATGTGACTGTCTTGTCGGGCACTTCTCACGCACCTTACAGTCTAGCTGATCCCACAAAAGCTCAATGGGGTTAACATCCATAACACTCTTTTCCTGTTATCTGTTGTCCAATGTCTGTGTTTCTTTGCCCACTCTAACCTTTTATTTTTGGTTTTCTGTTTCAAAAGTGGCTTTTTCTTTGTAATTCTTCCCATAAGGCCTGCACCCCTGAGTCTTCTCTTTACTGTTGTACATGAAACTGGTGTTGAGCGGGTAGATTCAGTGAAGCTGTCAGCTGAGGACATGTGAGGTGTCTATTTCTCAAACTAGAGACTCTGATGAACTTATCCTCTTGTTTAGTTGTACATCTGGCCTTCCACATCTCTTTCTGTCCTTGTTAGAGCCAGTTGTCCTTTGTCTTTGAAAACTGTAGTGTACACCTTTGTATGAAATCTTCAGTTTTTTGGAAATTTCAAGCATTGCAAACCTCCATTCCTCAAAACAATGATTGACTGATGAGTTTCTAGAGAAAGCTGTTTCTTTTTTGCCATTTTTGACCTAATATTGACCTTAAGACATGCCAGTCTATTGCATACTGTGGCAACTCAAAAACAAACACAAAGACAATATTAAGCTTCATTTAACAAACCAAATAGCTTTCAACTGTGATAAAATGGCAAGTGATTTTCTAGTACCAAATTAGCAATTTAGCATGATTACTGGAATGATGGCTGCTGGAAATGGGGCCTGTGTAGATTTGATCAAAAATGACTTTTTTTCAAATAATGATGGTGCTTTTTTTACATCAGTAATGTCCTGACTATAATTTGTGATCAGTTGAATGCCACTTTGGTGAATTAAAGTACAACATTTCCTTCCGAAACAGCAAAATCTGTACATTATTCCAAACTTTTGGCCGCCAGTGTATATACAATATATATATATATATATATCGATTTGCTACTTGCTTTGTGAACATACAGTTTCTCACTGTAGTTTGGGGTAGAGTAAATAAGGTAACCCATTCAAATGAAATTAAAAGCAGGGCAAGCCCTTCAGTGAAGCATTACACTTGTAGTTAGCCTAATAACCAAATATACACGAGTAGTGAGGCAATGTGTTATAAATGGAAAAAAGTGGGCACTGAATGTGTTAAAATTGTCATATTGTCGAGGTTTGAAAAGAATAGCTCACCCAAAAGTGAATAGTCTAGTTTATATTCTCAGACATTCCACTTAGCAAGATCAGCCATATAAGGTACATATTTATACAGTCTTTAGCAAACAGTTAACATTCTGTGTAATCTTGACTATAATTGACTTTCTGTCTGGTTTGTCTGAGCCAAAGTGTAAACTCTGAGCTTGAGGATGGATATGAGATGAGTTTCCATCTTCAGGTGTATAGCATGAGCAGCCTATGCCCTTGTTAAAACATGTTATTGGGGTTTGGTTTGAGTCTGCCTTAAAAAAAAGATAATTCCGTTTCATCAGTTTGGATAAGAGCTGCCAGGATTTGTTGAATGAATTAAATGCTGAAAGACAGTATAGACACTAACATTATTACCATTACTATTATGCCACTGTATCTTTCATTCAAAGATCCAAGATCAACATGGGAAACAAGGCCGTGTCACATGACAGTGTCTTCGTCTCTGATTCGCCCTCATCAGAGACTAACGAGGCTTTGGGGGAATTACAGGACAGCATTCACGGAAAAGTAAAATCTATACAGGTATTCCAGAGAGATCTACTTGTATATACTAAGTTTCACAATAAAATTACTATTCAAGTTCTTTGAATGCTGTTTTAGGTTTGTAAAATATCTGACTCATCAAATTATTTATTTTTAGTGTGTTTGTATATATATAAATTACAATTTGTGTATGTAGCTAAGAGTGTAACATTTAAAAGCAAGTGAGGTATTATGATGGAGTGTTTAAGTGTGCTTCTTTGCCTGTCCTCTTCCTTTAATCAGTTTTAGTAATGGCAATTCACTGGGCTTTGGTATAAAATTTGCCTAAGCCTCAAGATACAGGGCCTGAGATTTTCACTGTTGACATTTTGCCACCAGCCCAATCTAGACAGCAGGAATCAATTTCAATGTCTCTGATCAGAAATAGAATAAAAACAAGACCAAGTCAATGGTGAGTTAAAGTGAAGCTTTCCATTAAGTGCACTTTGTGCAGTTGTTTGAATCAGATATATAGTATATTTTGGAATAGAATTAGAAATAACACAAAGGTGTACTTGACATGTAGTAAGACTACCATTGAAAGGCTGTACACTGTGTGTATTTTCATAATCAGTATAATTATGGATGAGTATTCTGAGTTTCACTAGAAGTGTATCGTCTAAAATTGATAGCCTGTTTCCATGAAAGCATTGGTGTTGTCTCTCTTGGCATTGATTAAATGCCACTTACTGTTGCATGCATGCTGTAGTTAACATATTACCATACTACATTTCAGATATGCACTTTGTCATTGACTCAGAGATGAGAGCAGCTTTGCAATGATAGTTATCCAGTCCATTAAGAGAGGAATATGAATTTTAACCACTGTTGAAAAGAAACCAGCAGATCAGAGAATAGCTGATTCTAAGCTTAGATGAGACAAAAGATTGAATTTTACATATAAAGTTTTAATTAACTGATTTACTTAAAGTGATAGTTCACCCAAAAATGAAAATTCTCTCATCATTTACTTACCCTCATGATATCCCAGTTGTGTATAACTTTCTTTTTTCACCAGAACACATTTGAAGAAAAATAGAAAAATATCTTGGCTTAGTTGGTCCTTAAAGTGGATGGTGTGGCGAATTTTGAAGCTTCAAAAATCACAGACAGTCAAACGTCATCGATACAACTCCAGCAGTTAAATTAATGTCTTCTAAAGTGATACAGTCACTTTTGATGTGAAAAAAGATAAATATTTAAGTACTTTTTAACTATAATCCATCACTTCTGATTGCTTCCGTAAGCTTCACGAGAGGGTGGAAATCACGCTGTCTTTTGTGTGACGTATTCGCGTTGCCATGATACAGATGTAATCTCACGTTTTCCACTTGGTTGAGACATCCAGGCTAAACAGACAAATGCACTATTGTGAGGAAAGAAACAGATACAAATACAGATCTAAACTAAAACCAACAAAGCTTCAGTACACTATTCCTCCTACTCAGTTGTAAACAGCGCTGCTCTTCCATGTGTGTCGTACGTGCGTCAGGTCTCGCATGTCTCACGTGCCAACACGATTACGCCACATGCGCATACTGCTGCTGACCGGAAGCGATGATTTAGAGTTAATAAAGTATTTACGTATTGATCTTCGTAGCACCAAAAGTGATCGTGTTGCTTCAGAATACATTAATTTAACCGCTGGGGTCGTACGGATGATGTTTATGCTGACTATCTGTGATTTTTGGAGCTTCAAAAGTCAAATACCATCTACTTGCATTTTAAGGACCTACTGAGCTGAGACATTTTTCTGTTTTTCTTCAAATGTGCTCTGATGAAGAAAGTAATGCACACCTGGGATATCATGAGGGTGAGTAAATGATGAGAGAATTTTCATTTTTGGGTGAACTGTCCCTTTAATATAAAACTAGGCATATTTAAAATTATATCTCCTATAATGCTTGAAAGATGAAAAGAGTAAATATCATGGGTATAGATAGACATAACCTGTAGATATCAAAAGAGCACATTTCTACACATTTTCATTCTTTTTAGAATATACACCCTTAAAAGGTTTTAAAAGGAATCAATACAAAATCTGTTTTTATTCAAGTTTTTCTTTAAACTGGATCTAAAACACTTTATGTAGGTTTTTAGTTGTTTTACCCTTTATTGCAGAATACTTTAACCTTGATTTTGCCATTAAAATAGCAATATAGGCTGGCATGGCGTTAAAAACAAACAAACAAGCTATCCTTTTAGAATTTGGTCAATTATAACTCGGGTCAACCAAAAAGGTCATAATGCTCATTCTCACTTTACACTTAATGCAGTTAAAAAGGCAAAATATCACACATCTGGGTCTGTTTTAGCACTGTCCAACAACATATTACTTCATTTGGATTAATTAATCAGTATAGTAGGTTGTAGTAGAGCAGAATTAAACCGTTTAAAGAGTTATCACGACAACTGTTCGCAATGTTTCTTTTATGTCCTTAGCTGCAGCTGAAGCAGACGATCGGTCTAGGCTCGCCACCGGGACTCCTATACGGAAGGAAAGGTGAGGACGCTGGGACTCTCTCTGAGGACGATGGTCTTCCCTACAGCCCCCCGGAATACTCCAGCCTCCACACTGTGCTGGCTACCCCTCTTCAGGTACTCATTAATACACTAATAATTTTATAGCAGCCTAGACATGCTTTTATTGTTATTTCATATGAATAATTTTGCATTGATACATTTAAAATCTTTGATAAATAGTAAACATTCTGCTGTTATCTTGTGTCAGAAGTGTTTACGATACTTTTTAGCCTTTTATTACACAGTCAGGACTGGAGTTCTGAGTTCAGCTTTCTTAGTTTGCTTGTCTGCTGAAACTTAAATGATAATTTAAGCCAGTGTTTCTAAATTGGTGGGTAGCAGCACAAAAATGGGTTGTCGATCTGTTCTGATAGGGTCCCAGACAGCAGTGAGAAACCAGTGCTAAATGCAAATTTTAAAATGCATCTAACCATATAATCATGTAGTTAGGCTAGCAAAAAAGTCTTATCAGCTTTTAAAAGGGAAGAGAAAACGCTTTTCATTTTCATTTCTTGCTCTTTTGATGTTAAAGTTCATAGAAGCTAGCCAAATTTTATTCTACCTAAAGTAGAAGGAAGAAAATAACTTGGACTACTGTACATTAAATATGGGTGTTGGGTCGCCCCTTGATGTCCAATGAAAACTCCGTGTCCTGAAGCAAAATCGCTGATTTAAATTATTCATTTGCTTTGAGCATAACATGGTGCCAGCACTGGTCACTCCTTTTCTAAAACATCTAGAAAGGATGTAAATGTGTGTTTCACCACCAAGAAGTACCATACATGAAGTCAAATAATCAGTCACCCTGTGATGAACATGTTATGCATCAGAAAGTGATTGTGAAAGTTGGATAAGAGCCTGAGACGTCAAAGGCATGATCGAAAAGACAGAAAGCTCTCTGCTGAGTTCTCTTAACAGGATTAGGTGTGTTGTCTGTCTTCTCTGATGTCCACTATACCTGTCTCCCCTGGAATCTCTTCAGAGATGTGCAGAGCCTTCTGTCCTCACCTGCCCTGAGCTTATCACACAGCTTATCTTTAATCCAGAACGTTTTATGTAAGGGCAGTGGCATTCGATCAGTTGCCAAACATAGTCCAGACTATCAAACCAGTAAAAGTGTTAACTTAATATCAATAATATAATATCACAGGTTTTGCATCATTTATTAAAGGGATAGTTTACCCCCATATGTTGTTCCAAACCCATAGGATTTTCATTTTTCTGTGGAACACAAAAGGTGGCGATGTTAGTCTCAGTCACCATTCATCGTCAATGCATATTTTTTCCATACAAGGAAAGTGAATAGTCACTGGGGCAATCATTCTGCCTAGCATCTCCTTTTGCATTCCCCAGCAGAAAGAAAGGAATGCAGGTTTTGGAATAAATAATAACAGGATTTTGCCATTTTGGGGTGAAATCCTCCTTTATGAGAAAAATGCTTTATGTCAAACATTCGAAAAGGAAATTTGTACTGTTTTAATATGTCCCTTTATCACTGCAGTCGGCAGAATTGAGCCAGAGGGGCAGTACCTTGAGCATGGAGGCATCAGACAGCGAAGATGATCAGGTGACTCATGCATCACATATGCCTCTTTTACCTCCTCACATTCCACATATCAGAAATGCTTGGATGGTATGGGAAAAATAGTGGTTAGTGGAACATGTCCATAGTTAATGTGATGAACTACATCTGTGGTTATTCTGCTGGGACACCTATGTGAACTTAAGGGAAACTGACTTCAAACATTCACTAAAAATCACCTTGATACCAAATAGTTAAAAGTAATTGCAATAATGCTTAGTTAGTTCTAGAAAAAAGGTCTACCATCATTTGTATGTTTGATATTTTGTTATCTAACGCAATGACTTTTATACATTTTTAAGTGTGGTTTAAGTGTCGAGATACTTGTTGGGGTTACTGTAGGTCATTTAAGCATCCCTGGCTCTGGTGTGGGTTTGGACTCTAAAAATGTTTGGAATTTACCCATAAAGTCAAGTGCTTTAGAGATGAATATATACCCTGAGAATGTTTCTTGTCTGCTGTTGCTTTGGCTTGTATATGACAGAGAGTATAGAATTGAGTCAACTAAACGTTGCGCTATCGGATGTAAATGAATGTATTCATGATGTATATCAATGTATTCAGAACAAGTACTTTTACAGTCAAAGGCTGAAAAAGATCACGCAGACTTGAGAGAGCAGGACACTGGCTGTATCCAGTAGTATTGTTAAATTTGAATTTCAAATTAGAAAAAAAAGGGTTTAGTGCATTTGTGTGCATGTGCGTGTGCATGTAGAGAGGACATTTCTAAGACTCTGTGCACACAAATATCTCACGCACGACACCAGCACCTACCTAAAAGGATCTCGAAACCAAATTTAAACCACTGCAAATCATGCACTTTTCGATTTGTCTTGTTGCCAGTGCTTTAAATAGCTGTCACGTGTTTTGTGTTGGCAATGCCTTAGAGAGACTGTAGAGAGATGGACATTTGTTTTGGGGGGAGAAGTACTTTTTGATATTCTGCCTAAACTGGGAGTAATTTGCTACTTTTCTGCCAACTATACGGTCAGCTGATGCATGTTAGAATGCATTTTTTTGTCCTAACAGTAAGTTCAGTTGTAAGAAAATCCTAAAACTAAGTTTTTATGCAAAAAAATTTAAATTATGTAATCTATTGCCCATGGTAAAAGAATGCACAGGTAATGTCTACACAGGAAATCGACATGTTGCTACCAAATTTTCCAGTACCTTGAAATCGCCCCCATTCTGCCAAATTACTTAGAAGCACCATCTCCCATCTTTGCATCAATTCAAATGTGTTTACCTTTTCCTGTGGTGCTACTGATAGCCTCAAAGACACAGGTTCTGGTCCCATGGAAACCAGGAAGTAATTGCATTCCCATAATATGGTGAGTGCGATTCAGAGGTTTCATTTTCCCTCTAAGATTAAGTTCTTACTCCACTGATGGTTAGGTTTAGGTTTTTGGGTTAATAAAATATGCATTCCTGTTTACAACAAAAAATACTACTCACTTTTGGTGCCACTGTGGACATTTCACCTGGAAACTGAGGCTCACGCTTGCCACACGTTAAACAACACTTCCAGCTTTGGCCACTGGGGGCAGTAGATTTGAATTTTGGTAAGCAGAGACCGATTTTAGCAGCAGAACTTTCCTGACCGTCCATTTCTGTGGGATTTATCAAGCGGTGCTTAACTGCTGGGGTTACGAGTAAAGTAGCAGTGTGAAAGCATTCCAGTGGTTCACTCTAGCAGCCTTGCTGTCTGCTGGAAACGATATATTGAAGCATTCTGGGTCAAATTGGCTACAAAGATGAACTGTAACATCTCGTGTATAACTAATTCACGAGTTTGTTACATACTGTGCCATTAAAAGCACGTGTTAACTTGAAGTATGTGCCATCTTCTATAAGGCTTATAGAGCATTTAAGTTGCATTTGACTTTAGTGAGCATGTTAATGTACTGTATGGTTTTCTACTTGCAAATGAAAAGTGTGAACTTGGAAGTTTATACTGTCTAATAATTAGGTCTTATAAAGAGCATTTAAAGGTGCACTGATTAATTTTTTTCCTCATTTAAAAAGTTTTACTTCTAAAGAAATTAATAGTAATATTGAAACATATGCATGAAATCATGACCACTCATGTGAGATGAAAAATTCAGTTATATCAGTAACCTTATAAAAGCTCTTTTATTCGACATTGAGAGGGTCCCCTCATGGAGGCAGCCATGTTAGGATCACATGACCTACTGAATACTTCTTGCTTAATCTCAGTAACTGCCCTGTTATTGGACACTTTCATTCATGGATTAAATTAATCCTGGTTTACTGTGAATAGTGAATTCCTACAATGGCTTTGGTAACTCAAAACTACTGTGTTTGAATGATGCTGCATTCAGGCCACTAGATGTCACTAGATGTCAAATACTAGATGTTGGATTTCTTTGAGAAATTGTTTTCAATTGGCAGCCTTAAATATTGAGATGTGGCATTATTGTCATGAAAAACATTCTGCTAATGCTTCAAAGGATTGCACACTGGGAATGGTGTACAACCATAACCTACTGTTTTTTTTAACCGGAGAATTTTTTTGTTTTTTCGCTCATTCTGAATGAAAATAGATAAGGACCATCATCAGAATTGTTAATAATGAGTAAGTTGCGGTGAAGGTGGCTCGATACCTGTTTTTTTTTTTTTTGTTTTTTTTTTTTTATTTTGTGGTTTGCTGCACCAGATACACCCATGCTGATTACATGACTGACCTTAAAGGGATAGTTCGCCCAAAAATGAATCTGTCATGATTTGCTCATCTTCGTGTTGTTCCGAGGGTAATTAAATGATGACAGAATTTTCATTTTTGGGTGAACTTTAAATGAAAAATGGATCTGTTAACATGATGCCACTCTGGTATGCTGTTGGTTAAGGAATGGAAGGGAATTATGCTTTGAACACAACCATCTATTTGGAATTGTAAGCCACAAATAGAGGGTTGAGCAGGAAGTGGTTTTTGCAAGAATGTTAACAATACAGTTATTTTATATTAAAGGCCTCATTTTAAATAAACACATTACACAATTGTATTGAACTCATAGCTCAGTTGATTTGGTGATGGAATGTTACACAGTTATTTAGACCTATTAATGTCTTTCCTTTCTGTCCCCCTCAATTATATAAAGATGTCTTTTGAAGCTTCATCAAGGCCTGCCACCCCTCAGGGGTTCGTCCCTGTGGACTTCAGTCTGCCAGCCAGCTCCTTCTCATGCTTGGACAGCTCAGCTGCCCGTCACCGCATTGCCGTCAATGCCAAGGCCTGTGCCAAAAGAAAGCCTGTTAGCGTAAGATTCTTCACATTAATTATTCTCACTTTGTCATCATCTATGGTTCCATGATGCCATCTCATACCAAGTCAAAATCATTGTTAGTAATATTTTTCATTGAATGTTTGACTGTTAAAGACAAGTATCTCTTTTTGTTATTAATCCTTCTGTGCTGTTGGGGGTCACTGTGATCCTTTTTCAACTTTAACAAAGATTTAGTATAACTTAACATCAACTTTTGAAGGCTGAAACTCATCAAGGTTATAATACTTTAGAAAGTGTCACTACTTTTTGTTTGTTTGGGGGGATTTCAATTTCAGATTTAATTGTATTGTACATAAATAGTTGTTATTTTGTTTGTATTTTTTTTAATTGCTATTGTTAGTTTTTATATAGTTTCAGTATGGTTTAAGCTTTCATCCGTTATAATGTAATGCAAAACATTATCTGCTTGTGATGACACCTTTATCAAAAACTACTCATGATCAATATACCACTAAAAAATATTTTAGCCTATGTTTAAGATTTAGAGATTTTAATTTCATAAAAAAAAATTCCATTAAATTGAATTGTGTAATTTCTAACTAAATTTGTTTTATTTATTTTTTTGTTAAAGATAACTCAATTCGAATTAAAGTAATTTATTTATTAAATTAAAATGCATAAATCTTAAAATTATTTTTTGAGTGTTAAAAGTTAAAAGATTAATTTGTTATCTTTACTTGCCCCTAAAAATCTCATATGTAAGCAAACTGTGGTTCAACATGTTTTACATGATAGCCAATAGTCAGCCATCAGTAGTCATAAATCATGCTTGAGAGATTATATCTGATTAACCAGAATTAATTGGAAAAATAGTTACAAATATTAAAACTGAAGTAATTTTCTCTCTGATTCTGCATGGAAGGGTTAACTACAATTAATCAAGGTCCACTCTGACATATCATTTGGACAGTTGGACGACGCACACAAAATTTGCAGAGTTTTTTAACATGGTGCTTGAAATTGTAAACACATGCCATGCGAAAAGAGGATTAGCAGACTTAGTGGTTCAACTGAATTGTGTGCTGCTTCATGTTTAGAGGCAAATGTTGGACACCAAGAGAAGAGACCTCAGAGAACGAGTGTTGCTGAGAGACAAACTACGGTTGGTTAAGAGAATTACAGAGGAGGAAAATGATTGTAAGTCTGTCCTACCTATTGAGAAACTTTGGTATTAAATGTTTATTATTAGACTAATGTAAAAAGTACCATGGTATTACTATAGTTTTATACATGAGACATGGTATTACCATAGTTTTTGTAAGGGTAGTGTTGTCATTGTGTCTCTAAATTGTTTATTCTGCTGTTCATTTTGGTCTAGATTTGCCCGAGGAGCAGGGTAATGGTATAGACCATGAGATTCGGGAGTTGAAAACGCTGTCCTTTGCTTCCGAACACGAGGATGAGGAAGTGCCTGACTCCGGCCAGGGTCAAAAACCATCTCCAACATCCTCCATCTCATCTGGAGATTTTTCTGAAGGAGAGGAGCTTTTTCCTGACGAAAATCACGTCAACAAGTCTGAAGTCCCAGAGTCCCCTTGGGAGAATCCAGTAGTACTTGAGCTGCAGGCTGATGACTTCCTGCTGGATGCAGGATGTGAGGTCACTCATGAGGAGCAGGGGTCATTGCTGGAGGAAGTGCTGAGCTCCCTGAAGGGCCCTCTTGCGTCGGGACTAGCGCTGGAGCATGAGAACATGGTTCTTCAGTGTGAGGTACAACACGCACAGTAACATTGTTTAGAGATGACAATAACAGTTACTTGATCTCATGGATACATGTTAATTCTGTGCTGTCTTTCTGTAGGTTTCAGACATAAATAGTGGGAGTCTAGTTGCTCAGATAGAAGAGGAAGCCAATAAGCATCATCTTGATCGTTTGGAGCCTATTGTGACCACAAAGGAACAGGTTCCTCCACCCAATTCACTTTCAGAATCCACTACAGATTCAGAAGAGCTCTCCGAAGAGGCCTTGGAGCAATTGGATCAGCTATTAGAGGTGCCAGAGATTTCACAAAAAGTGTCTACTGATGTAGATCGACAAGTGCCTGAACCCAACGTTGAGAAAGAAGCAGGCAATGCAGAGCATGCCAAAGAGGAAGAAGGAAAGACAGAGTTTCAAGAGGAGTTGATTGAAAAGGCTGATACGTCAAGAGCGTTTGCAGTGAATTTGAAGGAAAGGGATGAAGATAAGGAAGAGGAAGCTGTCGTTGAGGAAAAAGCGGAACTGGAGAGAGCAACCAAAGTTGGTGGAGATGAAGATGAGAAAGACGACTTGACGGTGGTGGAACTGGAGAGAAAAGATAAGGCTACTACTGTTGGAGAATCTCAAGACATTAGAGGTCAGACGGGTCCTTTAGAGCAAGAGAAAGACAAGTCTTCAGGTGACAAAAGAGACTCAACGACAACTGATGTTGAAAATTTTGCTGCATCAGGTCAGACAGTCAGAGCCAGTGCATTGAACTCAAAAGGGACTCCTGATGAGCTTGAAGAGCAGCCTGTTGAGGTCCTTTTCTCTAATTTGTCTCACGTCCTGGAGAGTCCAATTCTTCCTTCTCTATTCTCCAATACGACAATGCATACTCCAGAGAAGGAAGTGGAGCCTGAGCCCAACAAACTTCAGGTTGTGTCTAGTACGCCTCAAGAGGTGTCTTCTGAAAAGCTTGAGGTAGTTTCTGATCAGCAAGTATTTCCAGATTCACCACCCAAGAAACAACAGCCAAGCACCCCTGAGGGTCGACCTCAGTTCACCATTGCCCCTGCATGGCAACGGTCACTGGCTTCTGGCATTACCAAAGAGCAGCCCCAGATCATCTCGCAGTCTGTACCAGAGACTAAAGCGACTATTTTATCAAATTCAAATGAATCCCCCCAAAAAACTGAGTTCCTTACACCTGTAAAACGAGAACAATCCTCCAATCCAGCCCAAACTCAGAGTTCACCAGTTCTTCTCAAGCAGAAAGAGATGTCTCACGTTCAAGAAGAGATGACCCCAGAGAACCCTTTTGGAGTGCGGTTGAGGAGGACAGCAGTTCTCCAGCGTTATGGTATAGATGGAGAATTGCCTTGGATACCCACACAAACAGAGTCTTCGGGGGCACAAGCGATCCCAGACATTGACCAACATGGCAAGAAGCCCATCTTGCCCAAGAAACCAGAGCTGCTTGTTGAAACTGTGATGTTGGCCAAGAAAATCCCAGGTAACTCCAGTTTTAAAAAAGCTGATAGAATGGGCAAAAAAGGGCAATTGCAACATCCATAATACTGATTTTTAGGAAGTCTTCTGTTAGAGTAATTTTGTATGGGCATAAATTGAAAGAACCAGTATTTCATGTTAAAAGACAACATTAAATGGAATTTTTGCATTAATTGGAGAAATTTATTAAACTTTTTATAATTGTAATTTTTGTAAAAGATTACAAACTTTTTTTTTACAACACATACAGGGACTTTTATTTAAAAAGTAAATAAATCAATTCCATTATGTCTTTAAGTCTCCATTGTGAAAAATTTCTTAATTTATGTATTATGTTATATGTAATTTTCAGAAACAGTGGGTAGAATATCTGTTGGTGAAACAGAGTCTCCAAGCTGGATATCTGTGGCCAGGCAGAAACAGAGGAACTTCATGGAAAACTCCCCAGAGGCCTCTCCAGAGAAACTTGCTTCACAGGTTTGTACTGCTACATCATTTTATGGACAAATACTGTACTGGGCAAAAGTTTAGGGAAGTTGCATTTTCGAATGCCATCGAATTATGCAATATTTCACCTAATATATTTGAGTACTTCGAGTATCAAGTTGTGATTTTACTCTCATTATAGGCTATGTATGACCTGTTTGTAAAGATACTGCAAAAGTTTAAGTACTGTGTAAAGCACTCTTAACATTTTACTAATACTGTAATTACAAATGTAGGCTACTTGCATTGCTGTAGTTGTACTTTTGGCCCTTAAAGTTAGATATACATTTTCCTGAATAGAAATGTTGTGTTAATCTTAAATGTTGAATATATCTCTCCATCAGCTTTAATAATTTATCCATTTGTTTTCAGGAGGAAGTCAAAAGACAGAGTTCACTGCCCAGCTTGTCAAATTCAATCGCCAAAGAGCAACTTACACAGCCATGTTCAACTATGAAGGGTAACAATCTTTCTATTAGTATCAGACACTGTCGTGGTCTTACATAGCAAAGCTTTAATTTATTAGATTTGTTCTGTTGACAAGTGCATTGACCTGCAAAGTCACTTAATGCATTTTTTAATAGCCTTACTAGCATGAGGTGAAGTTTTCATGCATTGAGCTAAAAGGGAAAATTAAAACAGCACATGTCTGCCCCCTAGTAGATACTTGTTGTAACTGCCTACAAATAAACAACCTTTAATGATCAATTTATCAATTGCACAATGTAAAGTGCAATATATAAAGATTCAAACTTGTTTAATATTATTTTTTCATGAACAGTGTCTTGCTCCCTTGAGATATCCAACACGTCCTTGGTGGAGAAGGATAGTAAGAGCCCATCCGTTGCACCTTTATCCCAGCATGAGCCCCCTTGGCTGGCCTTAGCCAAGAAGAAGGCCAAAGCTTGGAGTGAAATGCCCCAGATTGTTCAGTGAAAGGCCCAGCTGGTATATGGGCTTCATAAACACACACTTCATAACCTTTCCCAATACACTTCAGTGGCTTTCTCTTCTATATCTTTGTTACACTGCAGTAATGGATGTGAGCAGTTGTAGGAAACGTATACAGCCTAATTTTGCTTAATCAGAGCTTGCCTGGTGTAATTAAAAGAATTGACCTTATTCATGCTTATTCATGTTATTCAGGCTGTGAGGTATAGACTTACCATCTCTTCAATGGCACAAACGGTATAAAGCTGTATAAAGCTCCTAGATCACATCTGATTTTCCACAACTCATTTTGGCTGGAGTTTTTTTGTCCACTGAGAGTTCTTGAAAATGACATTTTTTTCAACGTTTTGTCCACGGAACGATCCAAAAACACTTTAAACTGTAGTACTATCCCTCACAGCCTCGTTGTCATTCCCATTAAAAATCAAAGATGGCGCTAGCGTGAAAAAGGTCTATATTTCACCCAAAAATGAAAATTCTGTCATCATTTACTCAACCTCATATTGTTCAAAACCTGTATTACCTTCTTTCTGCTGTGAAACATAAAAGGAGACGTTAGGTGAAATGTTTGCTTCCGTCACCATTCACTTTCATTGCATCTTTTTTCCATGCAATGATTGGATGAGTGGTGACTGATCCTAACATCTCTTTTTGTGTTCCACAGTAGAAAGTAAAATGAGTTTAGAATAACTTGAGGGTGAGTAAAGTACAGAATTTTTATTTTTGGTTAACTTTTCCTGTTCCAACGTAATGAAGGAAATGGAAAAAGACTGGGGCTTATGGGTAATGCATTCTATCTGTATCATGATTTGTTGTCCAATGGAAATACACATAAATAGGCTATGATGTCATACAGATCTGTGTTCGTAATTCAATTGGAGTGTTTCAGACTGAGAGAGAGAAAAAAGAGTTTTGTTACCAGAAAAATGCGCTCCTACTGTTCAACCTGAAAAACAACATGTGAAAGTTATGAACCACCATCAAAGGTGTATTTTTATTCAGGCTCTTTACTATGTAACTTTGGTATGTTATAATATAACCTTTAAACATAATAACGACACAGTTATCATGAATGGAGCCGAAGGTGTCTTTGTATTTATTTATCTCACTCTTGTATGTTTTATGTATTTTTGATCTATTTTTGTATTTACGTTCACAGTTTTGTGACTTGTACATAAAATGTGAAGTACCAAAAAAAATAAAGAAAAATAATAAATTGGAGTCATGTTTATTTGATCGGTCAACCAACACAAATGTCACATTTTCTACTTAGAAGTGTATCTTTAAACTGATTAAACATTTTACATCAACATCATTCCATTCATTTTCCATTTCTTATGCATTGTAAAAAAGTTTAATTGTTGCTGTCAGACAGACACATGGCCAGAAGCATGGACTCCCAAACACCACACTCAAATGTACTTGCTAAACATATTAATTTCAAAACCATGGGCATGAATTAGGAGCTGGTCTTCTGCTTGCAATGCTAATTAAACATTTTCCCTAAAAATGAGTCCCTGATGTGAAGGATTTTTTTAAGGTGACATTGGATCCTGCGTTTAGTTATGGAGCATCTGCTTTAGTTAGTATGCAAGTATACTTGGGGAACTAAAGAAGAGAACTGTTATCCACAAACAGAAAATGTATGATCCCATTGATGTCAGCTGTACGTACCATGAGCGCTAGCTCCGAATGACCTGTGAAACATTTTCCCAGGGAACTTTTAGCAATCAATTTTTTACTATAAATACCCCTCCCTGCCCAGTGGGTGGTGATATGCTCAAAGAATGCGAATCACCAAAAACAAAAGAAGAACTCTTAGGAGAAAAGAGTGCTTAGGTGGGCTGGTGATAGTGGACACTTATAGTAAAAAATATAACTTAAATATTGATTTGTTTCTTGCCCACACCTATCATATGACTTCTGAAGACATGGATTTAACCACTGGAGTCGTATGGATTATTTTTATGATACCTTTATGTGCTTTTTGAAGCTTCAAAGTTCTGGTCACCATTCACTTGCATTAAATCAACCAATAGAGCTAAGATATTTTTCTAAAAAATCTTTGTGTTCAGCAGAATAAATAAAGTCATACACATATGGGATGGCATGAGGGTGAGTAAATGAGAGAATTTTAATTTTTCCTTTAACATGTTCAATGTAACAAGGTTGCATTGTCACAAATTTTCTTTGTTTTACATTTTTCAAAATACTAAAACTTTGTTTATTTTAAGGCTTAAATTACATTTTGAATTGCACATTTTGCACTTTTGTTTACTTTTATCAATGAGTACTTTTAAACCCTATCTAAATCTGTTCATCATTTCAAATGATCAAAGGGCACAGAAAAAACAATAACAATCCCTGAAAAAATCTGAGGGAACAGAAAACATTCAAAGAAAACTTAATAATTTCACACAATTCACACAGGTTGTCTGATTGGGTTTTGTCTTGTTCGTCCTTTACATTCTTGTAGAAATAGATAATTTCATGAAAACATGTTTGACTGGCTATTGTGAAATACCACCAGAAATAAGGAGCTGTTTCACATGAAGTACAGAGTGATAAGACAAAGTCAGACAAAAACAATCCCAATGCTTCTGAATTAAGTTACAATCAGAGGCCATGTACACACTGCAACATTTTGTGAGTGACAACCGCATTTAAATGCATATTTTTTATTCCATGTATGCATGGAGTACAGGAATCACGCCTGAAATTGCAATTATTGATAGAGTGATCAATCCATATACAACGGTTTGGCATCTTGCTATTGTAAACGTACATTTATGCATCTCGTCCACAATGCAACAGCATTTTCCTGCACTGAAAACACTCTCTAGTACTGCATAATTCAGAAAACAATAACGTTAGGAAATAGAAAAATTCAAATGAGAATTTTCAAATGAAAATGTACAAAAATGGGCATGCGCTATTACTTCATTGACAACCAGAAGATCAGTTCAGCTACGTACATACTAGGTGGATTTAATGTAAATATGGATGTCACTACCTGAATTTTTCAGGATTGAATTCAGTTGTAGAATGCTGTTCTCACTCCCATAAAAAATCGAATTCTGTGTGTACAGAATATAATTGTTTGAGCACTTAGAAGCAGAGTGACAACTGTATTTAGCTGCAGTATAGACGTGGCCAGTTTCATCCCTGAGTCCTTATCTCCCTTTTTTCGTGAGTCTGTAGCATTGCTCCACCTCATCTGCTTTCCTCCTTGTTTTGAGTTGCTTATTACTCTTTTTTCTTCTTTACCATCCCTTTGACTCGTACCTCCAGGCTGCTGACTCGGCTCTCAAGACTGGCTGCCTTCTCACCACTGTTGCTCGTAGCGACTCCAAACACAGCACAGATAAGCACAAGTAGTGTCAGTCTCATTATGGTGGTATCTGGCGAGGCAGTGGGGTCACTGACAATCCGTGTGAAGAGCCACAGGACTACGACCAATTTAAGCAGCCAAAAAACCCACCTTACAAACGCCACAGTGACCCGCAGCAAGACAGACAGGATCCAATAACTAGTCAGAGCCAGCAGTGCCAATTTGGTGACGGTAGAAACGCCCTCAGCGGTGAAATGAGGGATAGATATTGTCTCTATGAAGAAAGAGAGAACAGTTGTTAATTTTATTTTTTATATTTTTCTGAAGAAAATGTGAATGGTGCTTGCCAGTTCAAAACTCAGAGTTGGCCTGACAATTTTCTACTTGGTTTTGCATATTTCACAAACTTTCTCAGTATTTGGTAAGTCATTGCAAGATTTCCTGGGTGGTCGATAGGTCATTGTTATGTGGTTGCTAGATGTTCTAAGTGGTTGTTATGGTGTTGCTAGCATGCTCTTGGTGGTTCCTAGAATGTTGCTATGTGGTTGCTGAGATATGGATTGGTTGCCACGGAGTTGATAGGTGGAGTTCATTCCTGTGTGGTTGAAATTGTGTTTTGGGTGGTTGCTAAGCTGTTGCTATATGGTCTCAAGATGTTCTTAGTGGTTGTTAGGGTGTAGCTAAGGTTTTCTTGGTAGTTGCTGAGATATTCTGAGAAGTTGCTAGGGTGCTCAAGGTGGTTTGTTGGCAGTTTCTAGGGTGCTCAGAGTGGTTGCTAGACCATTGCTCTTGCTCTATTCTTTGTTTTTGCTAGGGTGTAGCTAGGGTGTCCTTTGTGGTTGCTAGGGTATTGTTAGATGGTTGTTAGGGTGTTCTAGGTATTTGCTAAGATCTTGCTGTGGTTCCTGGGGAGTTGCTAGGTGGCTGTTAACTATAAAATTGCTATGTGGTTGCTTTGATATTCTGAGGAGTTACGACGCTGTTACTAGGCTGTTCTGGGTGGTCGCTAGGGTGTTACTATTCCGTCATTGTAAATTCATGGGATTTTTTCACTTGTTTTAGGTCAGATCACTTAGAACTATACCTGCACACCTCTCCTCAACAAACCACATAATTTGAGGTATTGTTTACATTACAAAAAGAGTGTGGGACAAGTTACTTCAAAGTTTAATACTGTGGTTTAGGGGTTTGTTCAAACCACTAACCCTATGTACAGTACAAGCAAAAGTAATAGTGATGCTTGCCAGGAGTTGGACAATTGCATGTTGTCTGTACAGGGCCCACATTTATCTGAGATGAAAAACAACCTGTCTTTCTCCCTACAATCTCATAATATTTATCATTTGGGCATTCCATACACACTAAGTCACACATAAGTGATTTACAGTATATCAGTATTGAGGCAACCCCATGGGCAACAATACACATACTTTCTCTGTTATTACTCAACAACAGAGCTTGCACATGGCCTACATTTTAACAATTATTACATACTGATTTACATTTGTTTTTGAGAATATACAAGCATGTGCAAATTAAACAAAATGTATTTTGTGGTGGTGGTGTAGTGGACTAAAGCACTGAACTGGTAAGCAGAAGGTTGTTGGTTCAATCCCCACAGCCACCACCACTGTGTCATTGAGCAAGGCACTTAACTCCAGGTTGCTCCAGGGGGATTGTCCCTATAATAAGGGCACTGTAAGTCACTTTGGATAAAAGCGTATGCTAAATGCATAAATGTAAATGTATTTCAATATACACAGTCTATACCCTCACCGTTCACTCCTGTAGCTCGGAGAATTTCAGATACGTAGGCAGCAATGACATTCAGTCCACTGGCAGCTCCTTCAGCGACAAACTTCAGCAACATTTCAACAAACTGAATGAAAAATGGATGGAAAAGAAAAGGGAATGGAGAAAGAAAGCTGTTAGACTCAATGAAGTGTCTATGCAGTGTGCATTGTTGACATGTGTTTACTACAGAAGGCAGTGTGAACTGGAGAACTCAAAGATCACTATCCACTGCTAATAATTAACCAATTCTCTGTTTGATACAATGCATGAGTGATGTAATTACAGGAATGTTCTGGGTTCAATAATGTATTTAAGCTCTATCAACAGCTGTGACATGCTGTCTTAAAAATAAAAATAATTAAGACTCAGAAAAAAACATTAATGCACTTTTTATAGAAGTCTATGGGGCAAGACATAGATGCAGCAGGATAAACATTAAAATACTTACCATTTAAAAAATATGTCCACAAGACTTAAACATTAAATATGTTAACATGAGTCTAGCGTAAAAACTCACATACTAACCTTGTCTGTGCAAAGTTATAAATAGCCTACATTGATAACGCATAACCAGAAGTTCATCAGTTCATCCTAAAACAGTAGTCCCAAAGCTGAGATTGTTCCGGTTCAATTCAAGTTAAGCTCAATTAAAAGAATTTGTGGCAATTTTGATTTCCACAACAACAACAACAACAACAAATTAGACTCATCCCTCCTTTATCTAAATTTTTTTTTAAAAATCAACAATTCGCAGTTACAGTACGACACTTATAAAGGAAGTGAATGGGGCTGGTCCATAAACTCTAAAATGCACACTGTTTCAAAAGTATAGCTATAAAAGGTAAACATTGTACATGTTGACATAATTTTAGTGGTATAAAATTGCTTACAAACCTAATCTGTGCAAAGTAATTTCCAATACTATACCTTTGTTGTCATGGCAACAAAATGTAATCCCAGTATTGGATTTAACGTTACACTGAAAAGTATTATCACACCAAAATCATGTTAACGCACATAATGTTTACATCTTGTGGCTATACTTTTATAACAATGTGTATTTTAGCGTTTATGGACTGGCCCCATTCACTTCCATTGTATGTGTAATACTGTAAACACTTTTTTAAAATAAACAAGGGGTGAGTTGAAATTATTTTTTGTGGTAATCAACATTATTCCACAAATGCGGTTAACTGAGCTGTACTTGTATTGAACTGGAGCATTCTTTAAATTATTTTCGAGATTAATTTATTTTCAATTTACAAACAAGAAAAGTGAACAGATAAGAAGTTAGCTAAATTAGTATATCTAATTTGAAGGAGGTGGGCTGTAATCTTTAATAGTGTTTGTGTGTGTGAGCACGCCACAAGGCACATTGAGGTGTGTGCGTGCGTGCGTGCAAGCAAAGCTGCCAGAGTGACAGCTGGGCATCCCCCCTTAACTTTAACACCAACACACATGCGAACTCATTACTAATACATTACTTGTGCTCAAATATAAACAAGTCCACTTCATTTAAGAACACAATGATTAACAGGCAAACAAACTTTTTCTCACACAGGAAATGAGTGCATGGCTTCATGAAGGGAGCAAATGTACAGAATCACTGTATAAAAGCAGCATTGTTTGCCCTCCTGGGCATGAGCCGCAGACTATATAAGCACTTGCGCACCTGTTCTGGCACTTTTACAGTACCGGTTGTCGCTTTCACACAGATGGTAACACAAAAGGTGGAGCAGTATGCATGTCAAAACAAGTGCATGAATCAATCTGTTTGACTGCTTTGAGATGATCTTTGACACTGGATTCAACCTTTTACTTTTTCTTACCATTGTCTTAGCATAGCAAAAGAATAGACGTTCTCTGGGCCAACAACTGACTCGAGGTACAACACAGCATTCTGGGTCAAAGAGAGGTGGGGGAGAGTTGGGTGAGGGGAACAAGCAGATGAAATTAGGGCAAAGGATGA